>NC_074713.1:31893600-32493600 GCF_947242115.1 Biomphalaria glabrata
GCGTCACTAGGGTTGGTGTCATCCGGTGCGGCCCGCACCACCACCCCCCCGCATCCCCCTAGTGACGCCACTGGGTCTTATGTCAATTTTTTTTATCACTTCCTACTTAACAAAACCTTTAAGAGAAAACAAAAAAAAAAAAAAAAAACTTAAAAAAAAAACAACAAAGCTTATATTAAGTGTATCAATTAGTTTAGATCAGTGATGAGATTAAATTTGTAATACATCTAGACTAACAATAATAAATCTATGCGATTACAAATATTTTTACCAATTGTTTTAGTTTAGTTCAATTTCATGCTTTTAGATTTCTCAATGGGCTATGATCCTATCACTTGTCTAGGGTGACCCGACAAAATAGCGCGAAATTTCCCGACAAAATAACGCGGACATATATATGTTGTGTATAAAGGTACTGGAATTTAGTAAGTAAAGGTCCTGAGTAGCATTTTTGTTGAGGTCTCTAGTCTCTATCTTCTTCAATAGTAATAGATCTAAAAGCATGCCACATTTGCAGAGAAAGAGAGTACTTTAAATACATTTCTATCTCATTTTACTTTTTTTCATCAATGTTTAAATTGCATAACAAATGTTTTGAAATGTGGTTCAACGGTTAGGTTTATGATGATTTGTATGTTACACGTGTGTTATAGTAAAATCAGCAATCTTATCTTCGGCATCTCTCTGTGACAGGTGGGGTAATGTGACGTGTGTTTGGCACGTTTTATGTCTAGGGGATGACTATTTTTAAAGCTATCACACCCCCACTTATCAGCATATGAATCGGGAGCAGACACGCAACGAGACAAGGCAATGAAAGATAGATACAAAAGTTGAAATAAAGGATATTTATTTACATAAATATACATATAATAATAAAAAGGGGGAGGGTTTGCATCTATCTCTAGTATATTCTATGTTTAATCATCACTCTTGCACGTAATAAGAGAGTATGTCACTTTGTCCTCTGACTTAGCTGGTTGTCCTGTTGATGTCGCAGCTGGCTGTGTCCTGGCTTGAGGTTCTGCAGCTGGAGGTGGCGCTCTAGCGGATAGAGGGACGCCGGCGATATAGTTCTTGTGGAGTCTCAGTCCCAAGTTCTAGTATCTGTAGTGGGCACAGTATGGCGGGTGGCCGGATACCGTGGGCACAAGGTTACTGCGGGCAGAGCTGATCTGCCGTGGGCAGTGTAGGTAACAGGATATGTCCAGTGAGTTGCAGAGGGTTGGCGTAGCTATGACGTCTCACACAGATCTGGTCTATAGGGACGTCGCACCTAATAGCTTGACAGGTGGGCTGTCGAATAGGCGGGCAATGCCGATAGCGCCAAATAGTAGAGTTGAGTAGATCTCCGTAGGCGGTAGATGATGCTCAATAGGAAAGTACAGTGCTGAATAGCACTAAGCACATAGATAGGCCAGTAGGCAAATAGGCAGGTAAGTAATCCGATAAATAGGCAGACACCTGAGGGAGGCACCAGGTATTCCTCTAGGAGAAAGAATAAGTGATATAGTCCAGACTCGATAGCTCAGCTCGAATGAGAAAGAGAGGGTGATTTGAGTTGGTTTACTATATATATATGCCTGAAAAGTGTGGGCGGACACCGGAAATGTCCTAGGCTAAGAATTATCTTACACGTGGGTGAAGTCCGACAAGAGCCGCACCTTGGAGTATCACGCGGTGTGTTGACCAGGGTAATCTCTTAGATCAAAGAGAGACGTGAGAGAAGGGGGGGGGAGAAGGATTAGCTTGCATTCAAACCAAGGTGGTGTCAACCGCGATCGTCCTTCAGACATCCGGCGGGAAGACAAAAGAGATTGTGTGTCTACCTTTCCCCGATCAAGGGCAGATAAATGAAAGGACGCGCCTTAGCTATCTCCAAGGTGGTCAACTAAGTCTAGCCTGGAGAGGAAAAGGTGTGGCGGGTGAAGAATTCAGGGGTAGGATGGACAAATAATTAAAATAAAATAAATAAATAAGGAAAAATAATAATTAATGCTGTGATAAATTAGAGTGACTCTGACAGCGAGTTTTTGACTTGTCACACTCTCTTTGATCAAACCAAGGCGTTTCTTGCCTCAACATTGGCAAACTTTTAGGTGTGTCAGGATACGTTCAGCTGGCGATCCCTTTTCTTATTTGTAAATACTGCTTTCGAAGAAATTACCGATGCTCTGACAGATGTTGTAGATGTTATGATTATTGGGAGTACAACTATATTGGTCGCCAGAGATGAAACCGCAAGAGTGACTCCAAGATTTCCGATAGCATAAGGGAATACTAGAGAACGAGTACAAAATATCCAGTGGAGGGATGGTATCATGCATTTCAGCTGTCTATTGACAGTGTTCACCCCAATATCTACCAGTGAATCTCTCACTTCTTCAGAGACCAGAACACTGAGAAAAAGGTTCTGAGGTCCAGTGCTACAGAAAGAAGTCAAGCTGCAAGACAACGTACAACTCCATCTTGACAGACGTCTTGCAGCTTTATTCATAATGTTCAAGCCACTGATGGAGTTTCTATGTGAAATTGCATACAATTTAACTTTGTGAAAGTGTGCATGTGTATGTGTGTAAATCTGACAAGTATGGAAGTATGTTAGAGGATTTTAGAGTTGCATTTTTCGAATATAAATAAATGATATATTTACAAATTATTTATATTTTTGAATAATGTTGCATATTTATATTTTAAGTATTTTAAGATATCTTAAGTGTTTCCTGCGGGGGACAGTGCCCGCCGACCTCCTCGTGGTGTCCCCTGGTAACTGGAGTAAGTCCACCCTTTGCTCTCAGGGTGCTCTGATAAAGGCTAACGTTGCGGGAGCCCCAACTTTCTAGCAGGCTCTCATGCTCTCCTGGTGCAGAGTTCTGCTGGTGAGGTCTGGGTAATGCTAAGCTCTGATCGACATAACCCCTGCACGCTCGTCTGGTGTAGGGATTTGTGTCTGTCGGGGCTTTAGCTAATGCTGAACTGACCAGCCGCCGCCCTGGAGACTAGTGGAGGATCAAGCCATCAAAATTAGCAGGCCCGAAACTGGTGGCTTTAAAAAAAAGGTCTCCTGCCTCACTACACTTTCGTGGATTAAACCCTGCCCATACGAGCGAGTGGTTGAATTAACTGATCTTTCGATCGATTCATAGTACAATGTTCATGTCGGGACTTTTTTTCACTGCTCGCTGTAAGGGGCAACCCAAATCTCCTCCCCCTGGAGGAACCCATACCAATGTCGAGTAAAATTACAAAGAAAAGCGGGTCTGAGCAGACCCTAACAGGCTCCGCTGGCCAGGTAAAGGGCATTAGGCCTGGCCTCGAAAAATGTGCTACTAATCGCCTCGCAACGTTGGTAAATAGGGAGAACGGGCCACGTTGTGAAAAAAGAGCTACCGTTCTTCCCAACACACAAACCCTGATAACATCCTTTTTCCCCCAAACAAACACAACAATTAAAAAACCAAAAGATTCAGAAAAAATTAACCCAACACAAACACCTCATACTAGAAAGTAAGTATCCCCCACACTAATTTAGGTGGAAAGATAAAGCAACATGATCCCCTAATTTCCAAATCTGATACTAAAACTTTCAAAGTCCTTCAATGTAACGTCCGAGGACTTATTCTAAAGACACTTGAAATAACTAACCTGCTCCACAAAGAGTGTGTGGATGTTGCCTTACTACAAGAATGTCTGATAGATGAAAAAAAGAAGTGTCTCAATACCCGGTTACTCTGTTTTCCCCTGCTTCTGTGGGAATTGCCGAGGCCTGGTTACATTGGTGGCTAATGGTCGCCAAGAAAGTGCCCACAGGCTTGAGTCATGGGAGAACAGACACTTTGGTATTAGAAATTTGGAAAAATAATAGACGCTTCAAGTGCATCAATGTTTATAATCCACCAAAACAAGAACTGGCTTTAGATGTCAGAGAGACAATAACTGTAGACACTATCATAGCTGGAGATCTAAATGCCCATTCACCTTCCTGGGGCTATGATGACACTGATCAGTCTGGTAAAAAAGTTCATGACTTGTGCAATTCTACTAACCTTTTTCTTCTGCAAAACAAACACTCTCCCCCTACTCTTCTGCATGCTAGCTATGGTTCACTATAGCAACCAGATCTTTCTTTAGTCACTGCTAACTTGGAATCTGTCATAACTTATCAAGTACTAGGCGATATTGGTAGTGACCACCTTCCAATATTACTGACTGCCACTCTTTCTAAAATGAACACCAAGACCACTAAAGAACCACGAAAGTGGTGCTATAGTAAGGCTTATTGAAAAGGATACGAGACAGCTGTCGACAATGCCCTTGAAAAAATCCATGTAGAGTCTAGCTCTGTCGACCTTGTGTACCGTCAAATAACAACAGCTATCCTGGGCATGGCTAAAAAGTTTATTCCTCGAACTTACCCTTGTAAAAAATTCAAAAACTTTTGGACGGCTGAAATCAACAAACTTGTTCTGGCTCGGAGAAGGGCATACAAAAAGGTCCAAAAGAACCCAAACAATCCAACACTCAGGCAGACCAACACCTGTGCAAGGTTAAACCTAAGGGATAGCTCTAAGGCTTGGAGTCTTCTGAGAAATCTCGAAAATGCTGGGCGTACGAAAACAGCAACCCCATTATCTTCACCCATTGGGGTAAAAATTTCATCAAAGAAGAAAATTGCCACCTTGTTGAAAAAATATTTTTTTAAGATCAACAAGGCTGTCAAGAAGTCCCCAATGTCCAAAGCCATTGATAAAGCTCGCAAAGCTGATGAAAAAAAAAGACCGAAAGGAACCACAGACCGAAAGTGCTTAGGGAACGATGAACTCCCCTTCTCGACAGGCGAGCTTAATGCTGCCATAAGGAAATGCCAGCTTAAAAAGGCTCCCGGGCCGGATGGTATCGCCCCCGAAATGCTTATGCATGTAGGGAGGAAAGGAAGGGCCGTGCTCTTGGCATTCGTAAATAGAACCTGGGCAGATGACAGGGCCTGGAAACGTGCCACCATTATTCCTATACCAAAAAAGGGAAAAGATGCTTCCACTGCTGAGGGCTACAGGCCCATCTCACTCACATCTTGTGTGGGAAAGATCGCTGAAAAAATGGTAAATGAGCGTCTGGTTTGGTACCTTGAGAGTACCCGTCTTATAGCTCCAGAACAGGCTGGTTTCAGGGCTGGAATGTCCGCTATAGACCAAGTGCAGAGCGTAGCAGATGGATTCCAAAGGACCGAAAGCACACACGCAGTCTTCATTGACTTAAAACAGGCTTATGATAAAGTATGGCGGCCTGGTTTGCTTCATAAGATAAGAGCCGTGAGGGTGCGGGGACGGATATATTACTAGGAATAGAGACTTCCTACACGAGCGTACAATAAGAACAAGGATGTACGAAGTCTCAGGGGAAATGACCCTCGAGCACGGCCTCCCCCAGGGCTCCGTCCTGTCATGCGCCCTACCGGCTCAACTAATATGCCAAAAGCTGCTATATGCTGATGATATTGTCCTTTGGAAATCCGGAAGGAGCGCAACCTCTATACAAAAAGTGTTACAAGAAGATCTCCATACGCTCTGCTCATAATCACAAAAATGGAGGCTAGAAATAAACACCTCCAAGACCGTCTATTCTCTGTTCACGCTCGGGACTGGCATTCTCGGGCAACCTTTCCAGCTCTCCCTCAACGGAATGGCTCTCAGCATGGAAAAGCTACCCCATTACCTTGGTGTAACTTTAGATCGCAAACTAAAAATGTGTGAGCACATCCAGGATGTTGTAAGAAAGGCCTCAGGAAAACTTTGCATTGTGCGGAAGCTGGCGTCCACGAAGTGGGGAGCCCGAGCAGACATGCTCCGATCCCTGTATTTAGAGCAGTCCGATCACAGATAGACTACAGCCTACCTGTGCAAATTTATGGCTCTAGGACTGCTTTTGAACAACTTGATAAAATAGTGTCCCAAGCAATAAGATTTGTCTGTGGAACCTTTAGGACAATTCCAGTAAATGCGGCTGAAATAATGGCTAATATAGGTCCACTAAACCTTAGGAGGGAAAGGTCAGTACTGACCTGCTATGAGCGGTATAAAAGGCTGGATGAATACCTCCCAGCTAGAAAAATAGTGGATGGTTGGAGATGCAGAAGACGTATCCAGATGCAGTCTTTTATGCATCATGCCACTAGACTATCCGATGAAGCTGGCCTCTCCACCAACCGACAAAACATTCAACGCTTTCATCCCCTTCCCCTTGGTGCCGCCCAACGACCCCAGACATACGCTTGAAATTAGTAGACCCTAATGCCACTACGCAAAACCGTTCATCTAACAACCTTCAAATCCTAGCTCTGGAGACCATTAATACCTTCAAGCCCAGAGCTATTTTCGCATACACTGATGGGTCGGCATCAATAGATTCTGGAATAGCAGGCTATGGAGCCTACATCGACTTTCTTGGCTCTTACAGAGTCAAAATCTTTGGACCATGTGGTAGTGTTTGCAGTTTTGATGTGGAGACCATGGCAGTCTGTGACGCCTTAAAAGTCATAGACTCTCAACTCGGCGAGGGACATTTGAGGGCAACACAGATTGTTGTGGTCACTGACTCAAAATCTGTACTACAGGCTTTGCAAAGCCCCGGACCATGGCCCCCAATATCAACACTGTCATCATGGCTTCACATAACATTAGACAACGCTATGGCACCCCTGTAATAATGCAGTGGGTACCGAGTCACATAGGTGTGACTGGCAACACAACTGCAGACTCTTTGGCCCACCAGGGAGGGCAAATTCCACCCACTGAGCAGACTGCAAGCTTTCATTAAGCCCTGGCTATAATACAAAAAAAAAAAAAAAAAACAAATGGAAAAGTGGTTTGAGTGCTGGGACAAGTCCCAAAAAGCCCGTGGAGTCTGGGAGCGCATGAGGCGCCCTGACCGCACTTCCCCGTGGTGGAGGCTGTCCAGGACTGAGCAAGCTATTATAGCACAGTGCATGACAGACCACTGTCCTGTTGGCTCATATTTCTCGCGGCTATAGCCTCATTTTGATTCACGGTGCCCCCGCTGCGGGAAAGAAGAGGAAAATGTGCCTCATATTCTGTTTGACTGCCCCAGACTTGCTGATTTCCGTCTCGACAGGTCTGGGTAACTCAAAATTCTCGACCTGTATAGTGACATTTATGCACTACGCAAGACAGCAGGGTTTCTGTCCAGGGCTTTTGCAAGAGAGAATTTGAGCCTCTCAAGCCCTCACTCTAATGGAGTTTGATGATGATGATGATGAAGTGTTTACTGCAAAATTACAGAAAAATAATGATATCTTTGAAGGAAAAAAAATATTGGCTCTATTAAAATTTTACGATATCTAAAGTAGTTTTTGAATGAAAATATATTTTGTCCGCGCTATTTGGTAGGGGAACCCTTGTCTAGACCAGTACGGAAAAGGGGAGAAGGCTATCCGTGTAAATATTGCCGTGATCGCTTTAAAAAACATTAGTTCACTCTTGGCTTAAAAGCCTCAAGGGGAGTATTTCAACGTATTCTGTCTGTCAAGTACGATTTCTTTCCCTTGTTCAATACCAAACAAAATAATTAATTACCAATAGTTTATTAACATTTTTTAAAATTGATTCTTGTTTTTCAGTTAAAAAAAGAATAAGTGTGCTAAATTTCAGCTTGATCCAAGATTGGGTGGAAATTAATTATTTTGTTTGGGTTGATTCTATGAATTTCAAAGGTTTTTTATATCCAATTATGCGGAATTGAGTCGAATGCTTTTTTGTAGTCGATGTAGCACATGTGTAAGTTTCTTTTCCTTCTGTTAGCTTGGTGCAATATTATACCATCAATAGTTAGCTGTAATTTACAGCCCATCGACTCTTCAATGCAACCTTGTTGTTCCTTTGCTAGTAGTTTATGGGCAGAACATTTTACTTTTTAATAGGCAAGTAATTATTATTATTATTATTTAGACATGAAGCTAACATTCAAACTTGCTAATCACAAACTGTCATTTTGTTGGGTAACGGTTTACTATCTATGCCTTTTTGTTGGCTGACTTTGAATGAACTAATGAATGGATTGTAGTTCTACGTAAACATTCCTTCATTCCTTGTTTGTGTGTCTAGGAGTGGAGGAGACCAAATTGTGGTGCATTTATAATATTCGACCATTCCACACTGAAGGATAGACTGAAGCTTTTTACAATACTTCTATTAAACTCGTAACTTGTGGAAACTAAAACCTAAAACATGGACTCAAAACTCAAAAACCTAGGTAAACACGGATCTTGAAAACGGCTCTAGGGATTTTCCTAGACATTTGTTAGTTGATGTATATCGTGGGAAAAGAATAACTAGCATGTTGGTAAAAACTTTAGTTTGGCAGTTATAATTTTCAAATTATAAAAAGAAATTAATTTATATTTGACTAAGGAAATATTTATCTCAAACAAACTTTACGTCTTGGGGTATTTCCGATTCCCCATGTAGGTCCTAGTGAAGAAAGAGAATCAATGAATATTCAGGAACAGTTAGCGCACTGTCTTGTAAGTCTAGATATAAATGCCTATCATAAAATCTTGTAGATTTATACATTTGCTTAGCAAGGATTTTTTTCTCGTGGGGAAAGGGGCGGGGTAAAAAGATGTTTCATAATTATTTAAATCTAACATTTACTAAAAAGGTATTTTTATGTTTTTCGTGTTATAGTATTTTTAAAGGTATCAATTTATGTATTATATATTTGTAAGCACCACTAACTCACTCACTGATTGATCATGAGATCTATTAGACTGTCGCATTAAATTTCGAACACAGATTCATTTTACCTTCTAGACGCTTTATAAGAACCCGATTTGACATATTCGCAACCTGAAAACTGATAATTCGCGAAAAACCGCAAGCTTTCAATCAAACCTTTGTTGTTTTTTTTCGGTATTTCTACTTATAAACCACGACATGACCTAAAGTGTGCCGATGTGCCAAAAAACTCAAAACTCAAACTCTACTTATAAAGCATTTCAAAAGTACGAGAATAGCAATAGAACCTCTTGTATATTATTTTGTCCCCTAACTGAACCTCTAACAACCTCATTTATGTCACTTCCGCTTCTCTTTAGACTAAATCAAATAAAAACAAGAATGTTTACATTATCGATTTTAAATGCATAAAAATATTTTTAACACAGGGCTCAAGGGGACTAATGCAACTTATATTACCACATCTGTCAAGTACGATTTCGTTCAATTGTTCAAGTTACCATACAAAATAATTAATTACCAAAAGTTAATAAACTGTTTGGTTAAATTTTTTAAAATTGATTTTTGTGTTGTCGTGTGTTGTGACACGGTTACTATGTGTGGTCAACCGTGACACACGGTCAAGTGTTGGGTACCGGGGAGTTATGGGACTTGCGGGAAGTCACGAGTGTGTTGTACACAAGAAGTTGGAGTTGGTTCTGTAGATAATGTTAGCCTTGTCAATAGGTTCTGTAGATAATGTTAGCCTTGTCAATAGGTTCTGTAGATAATGTTAGCCTTGTCAATAGGTTCTGTAGATAATGTTAGCCTTGTAAATAGGTTCTGTAGATAATGTTAGCCTTGTCAATAGGTTCTGTAGATAATGTTAGCCTTGTCAATAGGTTCTGTAGATAATGTTAGCCTTGTCAATAGGTTCTGTAGATAATGTTAGCCTTGTCAATAGGTTCTGTAGATAATGTTAGCCTTGTCAATAGGTTCTGTAGATAATGTTAGCCTTGTCAATAGGTTCTGTAGATAATGTTAGCCTTGTCAATAGGTTCTGTAGATAATGTTAGCCTTGTCAATAGGTTCTGTAGATAATGTTAGCCTTGTCAATAGGTTCTGTAGATAATGTTAGCCTTGTCAATAGGTTCTGTAGATAATGTTAGCCTTGTCAATAGGTTCTGTAGATAATGTTAGCCTTGTCAATAGGTTCTGTAGATAATGTTAGCCTTGTCAATAGGTTCTGTAGATAATGTTAGCCTTGTCAATAGGTTCTGTAGATAATGTTAGCCTTGTCAATAGGTTCTGTAGATAATGTTAGCCTTGTCAATAGGTTCTGTAGATAATGTTAGCCTTGTCAATAGGTTCTGTAGATAATGTTAGCCTTGTCAATAGGTTCTGTAGATAATGTTAGCCTTGTCAATAGGTTCTGTAGATAATGTTAGCCTTGTCAATAGGTTCTGTAGATAATGTTAGCCTTGTCAATAGGTTCTGTAGATAATGTTAGCCTTGTCAATAGGTTCTGTAGATAATGTTAGCCTTGTCAATAGGTTCTGTAGATAATGTTAGCCTTGTCAATAGGTTCTGTAGATAATGTTAGCCTTGTCAATAGGTTCTGTTTGAATGCTGCACAATAAAAGACAGTTGATACTTAAAAGGACTTGTTTCTTCACATCGTGTAAGAGTAATAATTGTGCAACATTTCAGCTTAATCCGAAATTGGGAAATAACGTGTACAAACTTTTTACCAGACAGACAGAGCTTGATTTAAGCTTTGTAATAAAATGGACCGAATAGTTTGAAAGCGGTTGTCTATGTGTATGTCACTCTGTGTGTCACTCTGTGTGTCACTCTGTGTGTCACTGTGTGTGTCACTGTGTGTGTCACTGTGTGTGTCACTGTGTGTGTCACTGTGTGTGTGCGGGGGTTACGGTTGAAATATAATAACAAACAATGTCATATCACAAAGTGACATGGTAGATTGGTTGACCTTGTTGACATGTTATAATGTCATATCACAAAGTGACAGGGTAGAGATTGGTTGACCTTGTTGACTTGTTATAATGTCATATCACAAAGTGACAGGGTAGAGATTGGTTGACCTTGTTGACATGTTATAATGTCATATCACAAAGTGACATGGTAAAGATTGGTTGACCTTGTTGACATGTTATAATGTCATATCACAAAGTGACATGGTAAAGATTGGTTGACCTTGTTGACATGTTATAATGCATATCACAAAGTGACAGGGTAGAGATTGGTTGACCTTGTTGACATGTTATAATGTCATATCACAAAGTGACATGGTAAAGATTGGTTGACCTTGTTGACATGTTATAATGTCATATCACAAAGTGACATGGTAAAGATTGGTTGACCTTGTTGACATGTTATAATGCATATCACAAAGTGACAGGGTAGAGATTGGTTGACCTTGTTGACATGTTATAATGTCATATCACAAAGTGGCAGGGTAGAGATTGGTTGACTTGTTGACATGTTATAATGTCATATCTCAAAGTGACAGGGTAGATTGGTTGACCTTGTTGACATGTTAAAATGTCATATCACAAAGTGACATGGTAGATTTGTTGACCTTGTTGACATGTTATAATGTCATATCACAAAGTGACAGGGTAGAGATTTGTTGACCTTGTTGACATGTTATAATGTCATATCACAAAGTGACATGGTAGATTTGTTGACCTTGTTGACATGTTATAATGTCATATCACAAAGTGACATGGTAGATTGGTTGACCTTGTTGACATGTTATAATGTCATAACACAAAGTATTACTTAAAAACAAGCAATGATACATTGTTTACACTTGATTGACAAAGATTTGATTTAGCTGCCAGTTGCTTGCCTTTGCCACTTCTCGTGTTAGTAGTAACAGTTCCTGCGGGCTAAAAATCTAAATCCACATGAAGGCCAGGAGTTGGACTGGTTGTCAGTAATATTCGGACAGGAGGTGCTACAACTTGTCAGTATCTGAGACGCTACCGAATGGCTGGGTGGGCGACACCGTTCCAACCTTGCCTCGTCTGTTATCTCGCTATTTAAAATTCTGTTTTAGGAAGTGTCATGATAAGACTGTATTTGTCTTATGAAAATAGGACTCAATTCTCCAAGAATAGGAAACTGTTCATTACAACTGGCCGTGAAAGAACTAGCATTCTCTAAGATAAAAAAAGGGCCCATCACAGTTTGCTCCCACCCTGAAATATTCGTCTAGATCAAGGTGGATATTGGTTGTTTTAGTAATTATGATGTTACAGTTTTTGAAAATGTACATAATCTGTGTGAAAAATATGAGGGCTACTTGTGTTACAATGATGATTACAAAATAATTACTTTCTAAATTATCACTTTAAAGCATTCTGTTGCAGATCTACACATTTTTTTCAAAGCATTTATATCAATAGCTATTTCTAAAATTCATGCATTAGGTTGTTAAAGATTATAATATTAGATGATGCTCAAGGATGTGCATTGTTTTGGTTGTGCCATTTGTTTCCATTATGGCTCACTTTCTCTTGACAACTTCCAAACTGTTTAAAATAAGGTTTCTGGAAAATCATTAATTCATATTAGGGTCTTATTACAGTGCCTCTTGATACAATTTGAGCAAGATCAGATGACAGCAAAATGTCTTGATGATATGTTCATAATAAGTTACCAGACAACATGTGTAAGTTCTATTTCGTTTTGTTTTCACCATTTAAAAAGTTTCTTAATTCTCAAACAATATTGTGAAGCCGGAGATACTACTTTAAAGTGTAAACTCAAAGCTAGAAATCACTTTAATACTATAGAAGCAACATAAATAGACAATACAATTCAATGTCAATGTATCTAGTCATCGCCCTCTCAAAACTGAATACTCTCTAAGTCTTTAAATAGTACCTCTTGCCCCTCTTCTATAGTACCTCTTGCCCCTCTTCTATAGTACCTCTTGCCCCTCTTCTATAGTACCTCTTGCCCCTCTTCTATAGTACCTCTTGCCCCTCTTCTATAGTACCTCTTGCCCCTCTTCTATAGTACCTCTTGCCCCTCTTCTATAGTACCTCTTGCCCCTCTTCTATAGTACCCCTTGCCCCTCTTCTATAGTACCTCTTGCCCCTCTTCTATAGTACCTCTTGCCCCTCTTCTATAGTACCCCTTGCCCCTCTTCTATAGTACCTCTTGCCCCTCTTCTATAGTACCCCTTGCCCCTCTTCTATAGTACCTCTTGCCCCTCTTCTATAGTACCTCTTGCCCCTCTTCTATAGTACCTCTTGCCCCTCTTCTATAGTACCTCTTGCCCCTCTTCTATAGTACCTCTTGCCCCTCTTCTATAGTACCTCTTGCCCCTCTTCTATAGTACCCCTTGCCCCTCTTCTATAGTACCTCTTGCCCCTCTTCTATAGTACCCCTTGCCCCTCTTCTATAGTACCCCTTGCCCCTCTTCTATAGTACCTCTTGCCCCTCTTCTATAGTACCTCTTGCCCCTCTTCTATAGTACCTCTTGCCCCTCTTCTATAGTACCCCTTGCCCCTCTTCTATAGTACCTCTTGCCCCTCTTCTATAGTACCTCTTGCCCCTCTTCTATAGTACCTCTTGCCCCTCTTCTATAGTACCTCTTGCCCCTCTTCTATAGTACCCCTTGCCCCTCTTCTATAGTACCTCTTGCCCCTCTTCTATAGTACCTCTTGCCACTCTTCTATAGTACCTCTTGCCCCTCTTCTATAGTACCTCTTGCCCCTCTTCTGGTAACATCTCAACTAGTTTTAGAGCTCATGGGGAATCAATCAACTCATTTGCATGTCAACTCTGGCCTTGAAAGTCTTCCATCTAGAAACAAACTGAATGCAATAGCTGAACGTTTCGTGACACCTCAAGTCTGAACTTCATGAAATCTGCAACCAGGAAACTAGAATGCTTATATCAAAAAACGACTCTAATTTTTTCCTATATATTTCTGTTGATGTATATTGCTGAGAAAAGAATTACTAGCTCGTTGGTCATATGAAGGAAAGTTTAATTTGACCGTTTTCAGAGTAAAAAAGAATTAAATTTAAGTTTGGCTTTAAAATGGAGTAAAAAAAATAACTGAATTGTTTATTAAATTTAAAGCTGCTTAAAGTTTATTGATAGATTATCTTAAGTTTGCTTATTCTTTATCGTAAATCTTACATAGATTACGTCTAGATTTGAGATCTTAATAAGATATGTGTAATGAAGATACCAATAAAAAATTGTATTGACATACATGCCGCTGGTCTAATTGGAAAAATCATTCTTCAAGAAGCTGACGGTATTAAAAAAAAAATATTTTTACAAAGGTTTTTTTTTTTTTTACAATTATATTGTTGAGACAATATACAACTGTACTATTTCTAATTATAATTTTGCTATCATAAATACCTGGAGAAAATAGACTGTTAGCGTATCCTAAGCTGTTTAAATAGCCAAGACCTGAAGGCATAGTGGAACCCATTCCAGCTAGGTAATAGTTGGGTGTGTAGGGAAATCTCCTTGGGTTCTGTTAGACAATAAACAAAAAGTTGTACCATGGCTATTGATACAATTTATAGAAAAAGAAATACAGAAAACTAAAAACATTAAAATATTTTCATCTACATTTAATAATTCAATGCTAGAAACAGTTTTTCTTAAAATGAAATGTGTTTTGTGAAATCAAGCATGCAGTGAAGACAATGTGGAGAGTTACAAATTCCCAGAGCCCAGATGGACATCAAAGGCTACTTCTGTAGATAAAGAGAATGTCTCTTAGATCTAATTATAGAATGGTTTTTAAAAGTGTCCACAAAGTTTGTGTAACTGTTTCTTTGGTTCAAATCACGCCTATAACTGTTTCTTTGGTTCAAATCACACCTATAACTGTTTCTTTGGTTCAAATCACACCTATAACTGTTTCTTTGGTTCAAATCACACCTATAACTGTTTCTTTGGTTCAAATCACACCTATTCCTTAACACAAACGGTTCGCACACATTATTTTCTAAGTGAGCATTAGATTGGAGGCTGCTCATCAGATCACAGAGCTGTGGATGTGTTATTAGGGAAAAAAAAAAGATTCTTATATGTAAATCGACCACAGGTGGAAAATGGTCATGTCTACGCTACTGGATGATGTGGCAGGACTACGTAGCCACGTGACATGCTGTACTCTTGATTAATCTTAGGAGACGAAGACAAGCTTTCTATATAGTCATTTCTAGAGTCATTTCTAGAGTCATTTCTATATAGTCATTTCTATATAGTCATTTCTAGAGTCATTTCTAGAGTCATTTCTAGAGTCATTTCTATATAGTCATTACTAGAGTCATTTCTAGAGTCATTTCTATATAGTCATTTCAAGAGTCATTTCTATATAGTCATTTCTAGAGTCATTTCTATATAGTCATTTCTAGAGTCATTTCTAGAGTCATTTCTAGAGTCATTTCTATATAGTCATTTCAAGAGTCATTTCTATATAGTCATTTCAAGAGTCATTTCTATATAGTCATTTCTAGAGTCATTTCTATATAGTTATTTCTAGAGTCATTTCTAGAGTCATTTCTAGAGTCATTAAATCGATGTATACAAAGAGTTTTTGTCAAGTGTTGAAAACGTTTAAAACCTAAGTATATTACTTTGTATTAGTTTTCTAGTGTTTTAACAACCAACAGTTACTAGAAATGGTTTATTTTTTTTATAAAAAACAAACCCACTAGAAATGTAAATTGTTTGTACCTACATTTTAACGAGATTTAATATGTATTATTTCGTGTTATTTAAAGATCTAGATAGCAGCACCCGAGGATCTCATAATTACATTTTTTTTCAAGTAAAAACAAAATAATGGCATGAATATTCCTCTTAATTTAGATCAATTTTATTAGCTACTATATATCTAGGCTATTCTAGACTATTCTATTAACATTCCAAATGTGGCCAATACCAGACTTATTAGGGGTTATAAGGTTTGCCCCATTTTTGGTGTCCCAAGAAAGGGTAATAGCCGCTATTAGTTTTGTGTGGTCTATCTAGAAAACATATTGAAAATCCTACATCATGACATTTTAGACCTTTTCAATTTCTGATCTAACGATTTTTTTTTTCATTTCAGAAAGCGAAAAATTTAATATTTAAAATCAACAATGCAAGCAGTTTTTTTTTTCATAAAAATACACATAACGAGGCTTAATAAACATTACTATACCGAGTTCTTTTTTCATTTCATTTGAAGAATTAATTCCATATAACGTCAGAGGGAAAAAAAACACTACGTCACACGGTCTAGCTAGACTAAAAATCGCCTTCATCAATAAGAGCCATTTATCGAGTGTTCATAGACATTGGTGCAGTGCACCGAGTGCGTTCTTTTAGCATTTCATTTCAAGAATTCATTCCATATGACGTCAAAGGAAAAAAAAACATTACGTCACAAGGCTTAGTTAGACTAAAATATGTTTTCATCAATACGAGCAATTTTTTGAGGGTTAATAGACATTGGTGCACCGAGTGCGTTCTTTTAACATTAGCCTACATTTAAAGAGTCCATTCATATGACGTACCATAAAAAAAATGTCTTTATTTACACGAGATATTTAACAAGGGTTCATAGACATTGGTGCACTGAGTTCTAATAGAATTTATTTAAAAAGGATCAAAGCCGCATTGTTTTTGCGTTTTGTCTGTCAGTCGGTCTGTCCGTCATCTTGATATAAAAAAAGAACAACTAAAAGTTATTAAAAATTGATTAACCTTTATTTTACGTTTCAAAACATCGCAATAATTTTTAGGTATGAACACAATTGAAAAGTTTATATAATAAATTGTTGCGGATGTTTGTTTAAATAGTAAAAGAAAAAGAGAATTTCAGATAAATGTAATACCGTTAATTACATTTTTTGGATGGTCTCGTATAAAAATTAGATGTACTACAGCCATGTGGAGAGATTTTCATACCTTACTTTGGTGTTTGGATTCTGTTTTCCTTAAAAATCGGAACATAATATTAACGATAATTAGATTTTTACATGTTTTAGGTAGAAAGTTAAATGTACTGTAAGAGAGTAGTGAGTTAAAATATTTTTCATAAAAATCCGTAAAAACATTATTTCGTAAATGAGAAGATTATTTGTTTACTAATTAGAAGAGGGATTTCGAACAATTATTTGGCGTTAGTAGATTTTTAAATAAATTCGGAAATTTCTGGCGACGATTTGTAAGAAACAAAATCCGGAACTTTCTTTATCGATTACAAAACTTCTATGTTATGTTTTAGCAAGAAAATTAAATGTCTAAAAAAGTAATTTTCAGTAATCAATTCTAGTAAATTACTTTTTATTAGAGCCCTGAACAACCTATTGTCGATATTTTTAAAATTTGTTTAAAGATGAAAATACGGAAAAATTTGATATTAATAACCAAATTATAGTGACGCATTGTCAAATAATATAAGAGTAATATTAGTAAATTATGTGATTTCAAACAATCATTAGGCATAATTCATGTTTTATAAAACAATATCCGGAACATTTTTACACTTAATGAAATATAAGTCAGTATAGAGATTTTGATTTAGCATTAATATGCTATTTACATAAAAAACGGAACAACATATTATTGATAATGTGTTTTTGCAACGTTTAGGCATGGAAATTGAATGTAATATAAATTAGAAGAGCAAACAAACATTTGTTGGGGTTGATTAGTTTTGCACAAAATCAATTTTTAGATACTTAAAACTATTGAGATGTTACGGGAGGAACATTAAAGTGTAAATCAGATTTTCAATAGCTTTTAGAGTTCTAGTTTTTTTAATCTAATCGTGACGGACAGACCGACCAACAGACAAAACGCACAAAAATAATCTTGTTTTATTCGGATGGGGGCACTAATCAAAAAATAAATAAAATTTGATTTTTTAAAAAAGTTTAAGGAATTGGTTTATTACCTGATCATATAGCGACGTTACGCTACTGCACGAAAATCGCTGCATAAAAAGTCCATTAAAAAAATGTGTGTGATATTTACATACAAAATGCATTATTAGCCTTTATAAACAAACAGAAATGTTTTCTTTTAATTTTAGCAGCTAGTTGACCAGAAAAAAACATCTTTAACTATTATTTATATTTGTTGTAAACATTTCCTGTACATTTTAAAAATATATTTGACTTAGTGATACTGAAAATACACAAAAATAGTCCATATTTGTTAGCATATTGTAACATTGCCTCCCTTACATTTACGTAATTGTTTTAGAATTGGTGTATTTTTATGACAAATCGCTTGCATAATTAATTTTATAAATTAAACGGTTTGCTTTTAGAAAACCAAAAGTAGCCGTTGCACCTAAACTTTTGAAGCCGCATTTAATGATGAAATAATATTTTTCATATCTCTTCTAGTTTTCGAGATCTGAGTGTGACAGACGGACAGACGGACAGACAGACAGACGGACAGACGGACATTTTGCACAAACCTTATAGCGGCTTTTTCCCCTTACGGGGGCCGCTAAAAAAACTATTTAGTAAGGGAGGTGGCTGTTTAATATATTTTTTTAACACAATTATGAAAATGGTTTTAGATTTTTTTTTGTAAATTGTATTGCTACAGTTATTTCTGTCATACCAACTAATTACAGTTAAAAAACGATTGTTTAGTTTTTTTAAAGAGAAAACATCTATTTAGTATGCGTGTAAGTGGAATATAATTTAGAACAACAATTAATAAGTAGGGTTTCATATTATACACGTGAACTGAAAGCGTACAACAGACTATACAATTATAGCTAAAAGTTTTTGTTTTTTTAAGGGAATAGTTGTAGCTACATTTGTTGAGGTTTTGAATGAGAGATTAGCCCTTTATAAACAATTAGATCAATTATTCCATAACATAAGTTTTATGCAAGGTTCACATTTAACTTCACCTTCACCTATCCCTTGTCTGTTTGACCGTCGGTGCACCACACAAGATCTGTCTACCGTCTTTCTCCATTCCTCTGTCCTTTGCCTTTGATAGAATTTCATTCACTGGTAGGCCTGTCCATTCTTTGATGTTATCTTCATATCGCCTTCTCTGTCTTCCTCTTCATCTTCTTCCTGGTATTGTTCTCTGGAGGAAGGTCTTTGCGAGCCCTGAGGACAGTGTGATGTGGCCATAGAATTTGAGCTTACTTTTTTTTGACAATGGTTAGCAGGACATCGTGGCGTCTAATTTGTTTTCTATCTCTTCATTCGTGATACTGTCTTTGTAATTGACACCTGAGATCATTCTAGAAAATCCATCCTAGTTCCACTGCTAAGATCCTCTTCTCGAGATCTGCTGTCAACGTTCAAGATTCGCATGCATATAGGAATGTGGCCGTGACCAGGGAGCGCATCAGTAGGCCTATTCCGGCCAATAGTTCAGGTTTGGTTCCTTCATCTGAGACAATAGCTCCAAGATATGTAAAGCTACTGACACTTGTCAGCTTTTCGCTACCAAAGCTAATGTCCCTTTTAAAGTCCTGTTGGCTATAGGTCATGATATGTTTTTGCGACATTGATTCGCATACCATATCATTGTCTCTTCTCGAGCCTGTAGAAGTTCACCAGGAATGTTCTTCACTCCAGCGGATTTTCCACTTTTAAGTGCTTTCAATGTTGATGCTACTTCTGAGCAAACAATTGGATATTCCTTACTTTTAGTAATAACATATAATTACCAAACTAAAATCAATTATAAAGTCTGGCGATGAAATGAAATCAATGAGCCTTTAGACAAGAGAGGGATGACGCTGGACACATAATTGGAGGTGCCGTAACTGTCAGCAATTTAAATAGTTTGACTTCCAGACAGCATACTGAGTAATGTAAATTAAAGGACCTCATGGTGCGTCTCATTCAATTCTGATGGGGCCGCCTCTGAGTTTATGTGACAATACAAACTTTCTTTTTAATTTTGTTATCATCAATGTTAATAATAAACCTAGCACTATTAAATAACGCAATAATAGATACTAACTTATTAGGTCACACAAAAATAGATCATACAATGTTCAGATTTTAATTATATAATTTCAGGTAGTGTGTCAATAATTTATTTCTTACATTTTCAAATGTATATTTTTGAAACACTTCACAAGGTTGCTCAATAAATGAGAGCCTGCACTACTAGACCTTTTCTTTGGTGTAAGTCAGAGTCTAGCAGTGAATTGTTATCTCTAGGCTCGTCTTAAGAAACCATGTGACAGTGTAACAGTCTATGCAGTCTCCCTACCAGGTCATAGGTTTCTAAAAATCTTTTACTTACTAGTTCTAGAAGAAACTAAACTGTTCACGAAGACATTATTGTTATAAACAAATCAACAACCTACCAGCCATTGGCTGTAGACAACAGGCACTGAAAGAATCAGAATATAGAGCCACATTTTTGCTGCCTTGATTCAGTGACTAAAACGCAAAACACACGAAGCTCCTACATACATAAGGTGCTCTCTATAAATAAACTGTTTGACGAATGTATGTTTGAGTGCACGCGATCAAAGTTGCAGGTGACCAAACTTGCCTAAGTAGCTAGAGTTAATGTCATGATGTAGTTAGTAGCCTAGAGCCAACACGAACAGTTGCTCTTCATCAATCTTCTTTTCAACGAATGTCATCAACTCGAGGAAACAAAATTGTAGTTCTAAAAGAATCCTTTAAGCCTTTCAATACATGGTGTTTACTTAAATTGTAATTAACTATTCCTACACATTTAGTTAGTACTTTTTACTCTACAAAATTTATAGCCTTTTTTTTGTTTCCTGCTTCATTCTCGGAACAATCTTCTTACCACTCCCCATCTCCCCCGCCACAGGGGGCACAACACTCAGTAAAATAATTAGACACTAAAAATAATTTTTAGCGGCCCCGAAAAGGGAAAAGACGCTATTAGTTTAGTGTGGAACGTCTGTCTGTCCGTCCCGTTTAGGTCTCGTAAACTAGAAAAGATAGTGAAAATCCAACATCATAATATTTTACAGTGTTAGACCATTCAAAGTTTTGATGCAACGGTTACTTTTTTCTTTTCTGAAAGCGAAAACTCTAATTTTTTAAATCACTTATGCAGGAAGTTTTTTCATAAAAATACACCACTTTGACAACTATTCACTATTAATAGTAACAAACACGGGAGTCTCTTTAGTAGGGGAGATCAGTATGTACCATATTTTTAACACATTTATGCAAACGGTTTTAGATTTTTTTTAAAGAATTTTTTTTATACATTTGTATTGCTAAGTAAAGTAAGTTCTGTCCTACTAACTACTACATTTATAAGAGAAAAAATCTATTTAGTATGCATATAAGATGGACATAATTTTAAACAACAATTAATAAGTAGTTTAAGTAGTAATACAACAATCCACTGCACAGCCAGAGGACAAAAAAATTCTTTAGGATTAGAATAAGAGATTGACCCTTTACAAAACAATTAGATCAATTCATTATAAGACATCAGTTAGGCCAGGTTCACATCTAACTTCCATTCTCTTTCACCTATCATTTGGTCTGCTGGAACGCTGGGGCACTACACAAAATCTGTCAATCTTCTTTTTCTCCATTCTTCTCTATCATTTGTCTTTGATAAAATTTCATTCTGATGTTCTTTCAGAAAATATTGAAACCTGCCTTTTTACCTGCCAGGCTGGACCACTTCGGGGGCCGATTTAGAGTTCCACACAAACTGTCTATGTAACCTTGTTGTTTTTTTTTTTGTTGCTAAATCTAGATCAACAATTTTTTGTTTCAGTTTAGAGATATGTAAGTTCTCCTTTTTTGTGAGTTATTCCAATTCTGAGGCCAGCGTTTCTCAACCAATTTGTCCCCCACCAACTCATAGTGTGTTGGGGCGCGATGTTGGTTTTCTTGTGATCAAGAACAAATAAACTGTTGTAGTTATTGGACAGATTGGAGTATGAATGATATTATTACCAATGCTTAAAAAGAAATTAAGTGAAGTCGTTCAATATTCTGATTCATATTCTTTCATTCTGTTTTTAGGTACGCCACACGACATCTTTCTGAACACCAGTATAATCTTTCGACCCCACCCCATCAAGAACGTACATGGTCCAATGCCTAGAATATATCTCACACTTCAGTAGCAACCTGTCACAAGCTTCACTTTGACTTGCGCTTTTCTTTTTAAAAGTAAGGTGTCGCATAAAGACCAAAGCATAATGAATTTCGGAAGCTTACAATGCATAAAAAAGCTTGATTCCGATACCAGCTGGATAAGGTGGAGGCGCGAACGTATTTTTTTTTTTGGGTGGCGGGACTTTTAAAAGTATGAGGAACATTGTTTTAGGTCTGCGTTCTTCTTACTGGACAAGCCTCAATCTTGATTATTTAAAGTGAGATATAGGTTTATGTTTTCAAATATTTAAAAAAATGTTTTAACGATTGGATTCTATTGAGCTTCAGTATCTCCTACTAAATGTTAACAATAATTGTGCTTTTTTTCATTATTCTTTATTGAACGCAGGTATGTTATTGAAATAGGATAGGAAATTACTAGGTTTTGTTCTATAAAGATCAACCCAGGAGCCATTTTGCCCTCACTGGCATAGAGAAAAGTAGCTGGCAGCAGATGACGTCTGAAAGAGACAGAGAGCTCTCACAAAGGCTGTGGGACACACATTTAAGGCCGGAAGAAAGCCCTGTAGAAGACAGTTGCAGACGACCTAAAAAAAATTATTAAATAGGCCCCTGGCGGACAACGGCTTTGTCTGCATAAGTTACCGGAAAATATGCAGGCCACTACTGGCTCTGCGTAACCATGTCAAACACAGCACTTATAAATAATATCCTGAAACGAAGACCATGCCGTTGTGATTGGAAATTATGTTTGTCTAAAATTGAGGATACATCTTAAGCGTATATTATAATAAGTTCCCAAAACGATTCCTTGATTAAAACATTCAATTGGTAAAAGCAGTATCTACATAGCTAAAGACTTTTAACATTTGCTCTCGATAACATAATTCGAGTCAAATAAAGTTCCTCATTTTATTCTTCTCATGCCACTTATTAGTTGATTTTCTATGTGGATCCCATGAAATGTACAAACTCATTTTGAAATTGTGGTGATATGTACGACTAGTTCTTGTCGTTATCTTGACATTTAAAAAATGAATCGATACAAGTGACACATTTAAATAACGATAGGCCTAATTGTTATTGTTTACATTTATAGGCCTGCCAACTGGAAGTTTTACATTCCTTTTTACACCCATGTAGAGCAGTGATTCCCAAAGTGGTCTACAGTGATTCCCAAAGTGGTCTATAGAGATTCCCAGGGGTCTATGACGACTTACAAGGGATCTACGGGTGTAAAAAATAAATTGGGGGTCTATGAGAGGCTAATGGGGGTCTACGATATTGGATCTCATTTAAGCAGGTCGAGACTTTAAATTTCATTTCCCATTTATGTTAACTAATACACAAATATGATTATGCACCTTAGTTAATCCTTTAAATTTCAACCCTGTTAATCGAATGACTTTTTTATTATTAAATCTTGTTTAAATAAATTACATACTTAGACAAACTCGGTCCTTCCACGCATAGGGCGTCATGCTGTCTACATAGAAGCAAAAAATTATTAAAAATGGACGAATCCAAAAAGAAATGTAGTCAGCTTAGTGTTGATTATTTTAAATTTGGCTTCATTCCTTCCTACATTGCCTATGTGTGCCTTTTATGCTAGACAGTTTTAAGTAATGACACCATGAAACCATGTAAGCTGGAGGATCCTCTGATAAAATAGAAAAAGATATAAACTACTTTGGAGCAATGAAAGATAAAGTTCAGACTGAGACATTCATTGAACAAAATGTTCACTTCCACGTCATCCTCCTCATCAAACTCTATTGGAGTCAGGGATAGAGAGGCTCAAATCCTCTCTTGCAAAAGCCCTGGACAGAAACCCTGTATTCCGCGCAGTGCATACAAGTCACTATACAGGTCGCTTTCAACGTCGCAAAGAGAAGAGGTTTATGAGCGTCTTACAATAGTTCTACTTATAACAAAATCCGGTAAAACCGCAAGCTATAGATTAAAATGTGACTTGAAGAAAGTTTTATGAACTGTTTTACACAAACCTGCACTTGATATAATAAAAAAAATTCAAGTAAGTACCAATACAGTATAAAACCGGACTGATGAAATGAGTCATACAAACTGAATATACATTTCTCAATAAATCTGGACGAGCTACTCTAGCCTGTTGAAGGCAACGGACTCTTACACGCCCGCTAACTTCTGAGATACATGGTATATGTTAGATAATCAGTAAGCTGCTTTCATCTAGATCTGGTCGAACTAGTCTCTGATTTTGGAAGGGAGTAAGTAAATTCATTCATATTCTTAGTATACTGGATCGTTTACAAACTTTTTTCTCAACTTCAGGACACCGCTAGGACGTCCTCATCTCAATAATCTAAGCTAGACTTAAACGCTTGTTTAAAACCTAATGAGGTACTAGGAGGGAAGCAGTCAAGATGGTTATAGATTAATATTTTAAAATTATTGAAACTCTATAGAGACATTGAAGAGTACAAATGAAAAACTCTTCTACTAGATCTGAAGCGAGCAGATTATAAGTTGCTATGCAGTTTTTATTTTCTCACATATTTCGGTTTTTGGCCCTATATTAATTGAAATAAAGGACGCGTGAGTCAACCCTCAAAAACAAGGATTGTCGATTCGAGATTAAAATGGAAAACATTAAAAACAAGATTACAGAGGCGACCCCCGTGGGAGACGGATCCCTGTCGGATCCGCATATTCGCAAGGAATATCCAAGACGTGATTTTGTTTTGATTGTTAAAAGTAATAATGTTACAAAGATTCATTTGACGTTATAAAATTTTTTTTTAGTCTAAATCATGGCTGTCGGGTAGTGCGGTTTGCGCGCTGGACTGTCGTTTGGATTCATCAATGGTCCCATGTTCAAACCCTACCCGCTCCCATCCACCGTCGTCCTGAGGGAGGTTTGGACTACAACTCTGAAGGAACATCCGAAACATGTAAAACAACAAACATTCTAAACTAGACCAAGAAATTCTAGATCTAGGCTCTACAATGATTTTAATTAGAACTTAAATCTAAATCTAGTTTTAAAAAATCTAGATCTAGTGTAAAAAATCTAGTTCTAGTGTTAAAAAAAACCTAGATCTAGTATAAAAAATCTAGATTAGATCTAAATCTAGCTATTGTATTTTTAAAATGCGAGTCACATTACGAGGTTTAATAAACATTAATATACCGAGTTGTTTTAGCATTTCATTTAAAGAATTTATTGCATATGACGTCAGAGGAAAAAAATCCAATACGTCACACGTCCTAGTTAGACTAAAAAATGTCATCTATACGAGCACCTTGTCGAGTGTTCATAAACATTGGTGCACCGATTGAGATCTTTTAGCATTTCATTTAAAGAATTAACTCCATATGACGTCAAAAAAAAATTCCATTACGTCACACGTCCTAGTTAGACTAAAAAATGTCTTCTATACGAGCAGCTTCTCGAGGGTTCATAGACATTGGTGCACCGAGTTTGTTCTTTTAGCATTTCATTTGATGGTTAGTTAGACTAAATATGTATATAACTTATATATAAAGGGATTAACGACGCTTTTTTTGTTTTGTCTGTCAGTCTGTCTGTCCGTCATGTTAATAGCGAGAAAAAAAAGACTTAAAGTTATTGAAAATCTGATTAAAATTTAATTTCCTTTCCGAAACATCGCATTAGTTTTAAGTTTCTAAAATAGATTGTTCCGGATGTTTATGTATTTATAGTGAGATACCGTTAATTAAATTTGTGGGATGGTCTGTTATGAAAATTAGATGTACCATAGCCTTATGGAGAGATTTTCAAACCATACTTTGGTGTTAGGAAGTTGTTTTCCTTAAAAATCGGAACATAATATTAACGATAATAAGATTTTCTAACGTTTTAGCTAGAAAGTTAAATATTGTGTAAGTTAGAAGTGCGATTTTACATAAATAGAGTTAAAATATTTTTCATAAAAAATCCGGAACAACCAATTTTCGTAAAAGAGAAATTTATTTCTTTATTTATTAGAAGAGGGATTTCAAACATTTCGAAACAAAATCCGGAACATTCTTTACCGATTAAACAACTTTTATTATGTTTCGCAAGAAAATTAACTGTAAAATAAAATAAAAAGTGATTTTCAATAATCGTTTCTAGTAAATTACTTTCTTATTTTAAAATCCAGAACAACCTTTTGTCGATATTTTTGAAAAAAAAAAAAAGTCATTTGACATAAATTTGTTTTAAGTTAAAAATTCGGAACAGTTGATATGGATAAATAAACTACAGTGACATAGTGTCAAAGAATATAAGTGTAATATTAGTCAATTATGCGATTTCAAACAATCATTTGACATAATTTATTTTTTATAAAACAATATCCGGAACAACTTTATAGTTATTGAAATATAAATCGGTATAGATATTTTTATTTAGCATTTATATGCTATTTACATTTAAAAACCGGAACAATGTATTAAAGATCATGTGTTTATTGCAACGTTTAAGCATGGAAATAAAATCTAATATAAGTTAGAAGAGCAAAAAAATATTCGCTTGCATTGATTTGTTTTTCACAAAACATCCGGAACAATCTATTATAGATACTTAAAACTATTGCAATATTCCTGAATGGAAAATTAATGGTTAAACAGATTTACAATAGCCTTCCTTTAGTGTTATTTGTTAATCTAATCGTTACGGACAGATCGACCAACAGACAAAACGCACAAAAATAAGCTTCTTTTATTCGGGTGAGGGGCACTAATCAAAAAATAAATAAAATCTGATTTTTTAAAAAAAGTTTAAGGAATTGGTTTAGCACCATAGCTTGTTGCGACGTTACGCTACTGCACGAAAGTCGCTGCATAAAAAGTCTATTATAAAAAATATGCGTGACATTTACATACAAAGTGCATTATTAGCCTTTATAAACAAACAGATATGTTTTCTATTAATTTTAGCAGCTAGTTGACCAGAAAAAACACCTTTAACTATTATTTATATTTGTTGTAAACATTTCTTGTACATTTTATAAACATATTTGATTTAGTGATACTGAAAGTACACAAAAATTGTCCATCTTTGTTAGCATATTGTAACATTGCCTCCCTTACATTTACGTAATTGTTTTAGAATTGGTGTATTTTTATGAAAAAATCGCTTGCATAATTAATTTTATAAATTAAACGGTTTGCACCTAAACTTTTCAAGCCGCATTTAATGGTGAAATAATATTTTTCATATCTCTTCTGGTTTTCGAGATCTGAGTGTGACAGACGGACAGACAGACAGACAGACGGACAGACGGACAGACGGACATTTTGCACAAACCTAATAGCGGCTTTTTCCCCTTACGGGGGCCGCTAACAACATTCTGAACTAGTAGTGCCGGGACTACATCACAGAAACCAGTATTAGTTGGTGTAAGTGCAGAGCCTCAAAGGCTACAAGATGCCACGCACAAAGGTGAAGACTCTGTAGTAACGTACAAGAAATAGCTACTGGGGGAGGGGCCAATGTATTTTTCCCTGGTCGTCATGGTCCAAGCAATACTTACCAGATATGAGAGGCTATCATGTGGTAGATACATTTGAATGTTTGTCACCATCTCAACTATTGAATCCTCAAATTGAAATCAATCTCAAAAAGTAATTTCGTCTGGGGCGAGAGAATCTTCACGGGCTGTCGCAGTTTTCTTAAGAAGCTTTCCAACTTCTGAAGCAAGGATTGTTTTCGTTATTGAGTTTTATTTTTATATTACATGATTCTGTCTTGCATATAGTCTTGGTTCGCATATTTCTTACCATTGCGGAAAGCGTGGCTGTATGCGAGCGAATTTAATGCACAAAAATCAATTTTGATCAACAATAAAACATTTCCGACAAATAATATGGCGATTTTGTCCATTAATCAAGAGCTGTTTTTGTAAAACAGATTATTTTTTTTTTTGCGAATCAGCAATACCTTAACAATTAAAAAGCATGATTTCGGATCAACGTGTTTTCGTTCTTTTTTTTTTGTTGGAGGTGGGAGGTACCATGAGGAGTTACCTAGGAGTCATATACCTAGCTACGCCAATGGTGACTGATGTTTTCTTTAAATTGTGTAATTTCTTCACTAAAATTCCATAGAAAATGTATTAGTCTGTCGGGGGAAGTTGATTGCATCTATCGCTATTCCTCTGTCCCATGTGGTAGCGACCACCCTCTTCCATTTTATATTTACTAATTATTTAATTGGAGAATAGAGTGTGGTGCAGGTGCGTAGCCGTGTAACCTGTCTGTCCATCTGTCCTGTTTAGATCTCAGAAACTAGAAAAGAAAATGAAAATCGGACATCATGATATTGTAGATCATTCAAAGTTCTGATGCAACTGCTACTTTTCCGAAAGTGAACCATCTAATTTTTAAAATTTTCTATGCAAGCAGATTTTCAAGAAAATACACCACTTTTAAATGAAAAACTTCAGGGGAGTTAAGTCTTTTAAAAAGGTCCCAGACTTCTTCATTAATATATCAAGCTTCATTAATACATTCGCGCATTGGTACCAAAAATTTGCACCTAAGGTCACAATGGAAAAAGTAACAATGGATCATTATAATATAGATTTTCCATTTATTAACCAAGTCATGAAATGGAATACTGATTCAAATGTCGTTTTTGAAAAAAAAATTTAATACGAACTTCGTTTTAGTTGAAAGTTAAAAACAAACAGAAAAAGTACTCCTATAGCGCGTAGTTTTGACATATCTTCAAGATTATTCACTCTGCACTCTAGATTAGACACAAAAGAGGCCAGATGTAGATCTAGATTTAGATTTAAACGAATTAAACAATTTGAAAAAAAAACTATAAATTATTAAGGAAATAGTTTATCTTCTTTCAGTTTACGGGTGCAGATTTTTTTATTATGTAAACAGTAGTATCACATTCAGAAGTGAATGTATAGCGAACAACATATTATATTGCATTTTTATCCAGTAGTAGACCTCATGGGCGTGGCCAGGAGGTGTGTTGGGGTTACCCCCCCCCTGCAGGGAACAACAGTTATTAGATAAACTGAATAACTTCAAAACAATTTAATGAATAAAAGGGGCACAGTTTTCCTCGTCTCTCTATCTCGGTCTTCCTTCGTCCTTGTCCTTTGATTCTCTAGTTCTGTTCTTACTTTGGAATGATTCGTCTCGTCACTAAAAAAACCAATTTAACCCAAACTTCTACGCGTCTTTCTATTGTGTCATTACAATATATATATATATATATATATATATATATATATACGGCGGCGGGGGGGGAGGAGAAGAAATACTCCCCCCCCCCAATCCATTAAGTAGCTTATAGATGCCCTACTTCTGGCCAAGCATCATCTAGATTTTATCAGTATTTACATCGGCGGGTGGAACAAAGGAGATTAAACAAGGAGATAAATGATCGCCAGCTTAACTTATCCTGACACACCTAAAAGTCTGCCAATATTGTGTCTAGAGACGCCCTGGTTTGATCAAAGAGACATGCCGCAGATAATCAAGACATTAACATTCACTTGCATGACTGAGAAATGAAATGCATAGGACGTAATTATCTTCTTTTTGGAAGTACCGTCTATAATATATAGATAAAATAAGAGACAACTCTATTGGTCGACCGAGACGAAACCGCAGAGTGACTCCAAGATTTCTAACATTATGGAATGTCAGAGTACAGGACAATGTACCAGGAAGAAACAATCCAGTGGAGGGATGACACCATGCATTTCTGTTGTCTAGTGACAGTCATCACCCCAAGATCTACAAGTGAATCTCTTACTTCTTCATAGACCAGAACACTGAGAACAAGATTCTGAGGTACATTGCTGGAGAACGAAGTAAAGCTGCAGGCAAGACAAAGTACCTCCATCTTGACAGACGTCTTGCAGCTATATTGATAATGTACGGAAACAAGCCACTAATGGAGTTTTATGTGCTATTGCATACAAATGATACAATTTAACTTTGAAAAAATGACTACCGCTATTTTGTCACGGAACCATGGTTAACAGGTCACCGTGGGTTTCATTTCACAGAGTCCAATAATGTTAAAACGGAGTCTGTCCAGCTCATGTGTAAGCTCTTCAACTTTTCGCGATAGTCCTTTCAAAGCCTATTTTGGATTTAGATCTAGATATAGTTAGCCAAATTTAAATTGATTTCTTTTAACTTTGAAAAATTATGAAGGTCAAACTAGAGTTTTCAAGACAATAATAGGCTAATATGTGGTGGGTTTGGCACAGAAGAACAAATTGACGAAGGTAAGTCGTAGGACGATTTAGATCAGTTTATTGTACACTAAAGACCTGCAGCCCTACGAAAACACGTAGTGTAGGACAAGGCACAAAATGGGAATGGAGACGAAGTAGGTCCAGTAACGTATAGTCACTACAGGGACAAGTAAGCCTGCAGAGCGGACAGTGTCCACGTCGTTTTACCTTTTCATGCGCGGACACAAGACGCCATCTAGGGGGAAAAGGTCCTGTGCCTATCGGGGTGGACGGTGCGGCCTGAAGAAACATCCCACCTCACTACACGTTGAAGGAAAATATGTTCTATGTACATCGACACGACGTGAACTGCGGTGTCTCTAAAGATAGACTTGTTCTCAAACTCATCATGCACAACGACATTTAGAACTTACTCAATTTGATTGGTAGAGTTGTTTCCCGATGACTTCGTTACGTCATGACACAAATATTTCCCAAATGAGTTCTTCCCGAGGCTCGGTCACTGGTACTTTTATTTTGTAAAGAATAATGTTTAGCTTCCAGAGTGGCAAAAGTAGTCGCTATTGAAAACAATATAGTTCGTATGTGAAATCGATTTAATGGCGCCTTTGACATCTTCAACGTGCTGAAGACCGAGACAGTTGTTCGCTACGAGTGCCGCCAATTTCATTTTGAGAAGTTGTGTAAAGAGGTGAACACATTGTCCCGACCTTGTGACCCATGTCGCATGAAGTAGTTAGTATCTCAGTGCATTTTAAATTTGGCTCTCCAGAGTGTCAATGCTAGATTAGGGAGTCTGTCGATAAGCTGACCAGAGAAGGGGAGATGTTGGTTTGTTATCAATGACCTCTCTCAGCGTGTTTTGTTTTTTATCTTGAACTACTTAGTGTGCCGCCATTTTGGTGGTGTTGTCTGATTACTCATTGGCTAATGTACACATCTTTTCTCTAAGGAAATACTCGTATTTTACTTCTTTGCATTTTGGTTAATACCAATGATATTTGTAGAGTACTAGTTAGTAGGAAGCCATAGACTATATGTGTTGTTATCTATCCAGTAGACTGACACAAAACATCAAAATGAAGGTTATGCTGTTGTTATCTATAGCGTTCGTTGAACTTGTGCATAAAATTTATTGTGGTAAGAGTTTTGTTTCTAGCTCTCGTCTATTATGTTGTTTGAATGAAAATTTTCTATGACGTAAACGGGAAAAACGCTGATTACGTCACTAGGCTTACCGCAGTACACTAAAATATTTCTTTGCAAACAAGAACGAGTTTTAAAGAATCAATAGACCTAATGAAACATTTGCGCACCATCTTACTGTATATCCTATACTCTTAAGCGAGCAATTCTTGTATGTATGTATGTATGTATATATATTTATAAATTTTATTTCGAAAACGGCTCTAACGATTTTCTTTAAAAGTTCACGGTATGTGCATAATAGTGAGAAAAAAATTCTCAACTCATTGGCCACATCGGGAAAACTCGAGATCGACCGTTATATCGGTTTGAAAATGCCTCATTATCGAAAAATTAATTTTGGCTAGAATGTTTTAAGAATGAAAATTTTCCATGACGTAAACGGGAAAAACGCTGATTACGTCACTAGGCTTACCGCAGTACACTAAATTATTTCTTTGCAAACAAGAACGAGTTTTAAAGAATCAATAGACCTAATTAAACATTTGCGCACCATCTTACTGTAGATTGATTTATTATAGAAATATGAAATAAAAGTAATGAAATTAAATGTGCCGATCAGTGGCGTAGCTACCAATGTGCGGGTGGTGCGGGCCGCACAGGGCACCAAATGGAGAGGGGCACCAAGATTCCCCCAGTGTGTATTAATTTCCTATTTCCGTGAGCTTTTCAGTAAAAACGACTAATTGTATGAACAAACTTAAACCACTGTATTTTAAGCATGAACTAACGATTTATAAACTAGTCATGTCGCTATTTTGTTTCATCTCCTTGACTATTTCTTCCATACAATGTAAGCTATAGAACAGTTTGACTCTAATTTACTAGATTTATTTCGGACACACGGTACATGTTGTCGCCCCTTTTATAGCGCTCATAGGCTGTAAGTACCGCCCTCTCCCTCTTTAAATGTAAAGGGGCCTCGTTTGTTAAGATTTCAGCAGCGTTTGTTGGGCTTGTCCGAAAGGTGCCACAAATGAACCTTAGTGCCTGTGATTGTACTCGGTCGAGTTATTCGAGGGCAGTTTTACTAGCATATACTTGAGCTGTACTCAATGTGTGATCTGACTGCCCCTAAGTACAATGTGCGTAGCATGTATTCTTTGGCACCCCACTTTGTGCTGGCCAGCTTTCTTAGTAACACTAACTTCTCCGAGGCTTTTCTTTCAACTTCCTGGACGTGCTGGAGCATTGACAACTTTCTATCCAGGGTCACCCCTAGATATTTTGGCGTGTTTTCACGTTGGAGTCGCAGCCCACTAAGTTGAAGCTCAAATGGAGCCTTAAGAATGTCGATCCATAGGCTGAACAGGGACCAGGTCGTTTTGGCAATGTTTATCTGAATCTGTCATTTGTCGCAATACGAGGAGATGGTTTGGAGGTCTGCTTGTAATGCCGCCTGTATTTGGTCGGCTTTCTTGCCGGTTGACCAGAGGACAATGTCATCCGCATAAAGCAGTTTCTTTGACCGCAGTGAGGTGCGTTTCTTAAATTTATTAAGTCTAAAGAAGCATCGAGACAATTTCAAGTCACATCATTGCCAGAGTCCACCGACTATAGGCGAGCTGTTAATGGGTATGAATTAACTGAACAATTAAAAGCAACAAAGCAAGATGAGACGGTTATCATTGAATTCAGAAAAAAAAGGATGAGGCCGACATCGTGAAAAGAAGAAAATACTTCAATACCGCAGGTTCTAGAGACTAAAGGACAGCACACAAGCATGTCCTCAAAAATTCATACTGAAGAAGCTGAACCATCAGACAGTGTAAACAATACAGAAAGCAGGATAATAAACTCTAAACTGAACGACATTGGAGATTGGCCTGATGTCATCACAGATAATATTCGCATACACCTTTTCACTCAAGGATCTGAAACAGTTCAGCGTATGGACAGTCAATTCAGAGAGGCGTATAGACATCAAGAATCAGCAAAAGGAAAGGCTAGAAAGCTTTCAAAGGCTTGGTTTTTCCGGCAAATGTCAAACGGCGAGAAAGTTCTTAGAAAGTGGATGTGTTATTCGCCAAAAAAAAATAAATTATTTTGCTTCCCCTGCATGCTCTTCTCAACAAGATCAAGTACCAAATCTTCATTTAAATCCAAAGATGGATTCAATGAGTGGTGGAGGTTATGCCCGAAAATAGAAAAACATGAGACCAGGAGAGCTCACATTCAGTCATCGCTTGCTTGGAGGGAACTTGAAGTTTGCCTGAGAGTAGGGAATAATATTGACAACAAGGCCCAAGATTTGATTATACAAGAGACGAAAACCTGGAGAGTTAGTAAAATTACTATCAAAGTACGATCCACTCTTGAGGGAGCATGTGCTTCGAACTAAGCTTTGTTCCATATCGAATATATACATGTCTCCACAAATACAAAATGAATTTATTACAATATTGGGGGATCACGCTAAAAAACAAATCATACAGCAAGTAAAACAAGCCAAATAATTCTCTATTATTTTTGACAGTACACCTGACATCTTAAAGCTGGATCAAATTTCCCAAATTTTACGGTATGTTGTCATGGAGAATGACAGAGTGCAGGTTCGTGACTCTTTTGTTGACTTCATCGACACAAAGGCTATGATAATGCTGCGGTCATGAAAGGTCATTAAGGTCTTGAAAGAATTAACAATATTTGATTAATGAATAGGCCTGCATATTATTTAGAAAAAAAGTAAGGTTTTGCAATGTTATTAATTAGTTAGTTGTTTTGTGTTTTTTTTTTTTTGGGGGGGGGGGCATCAAGATGAGGTACCGCACCAGGCATCATATACTCTAGCTACGCCACTGGTGCCGATGTATGATTAGTTAGTGCTATTAGAGCATGGAATGGGTTGCCTGAGCTAGCCAGGAAAACCAGTGACTTGGCAGAATTTAAGTCATTGGTTAATATGCATGACTAAATGCATGACGCGTAGGACGTAATCATCTTCTTTTTTGAAGTAACGTCTGTATTATATAAGATAAGATAAGTTATTGTGTTTTAAATGCTTAATAAGTTGTTTACACTTTAATTGTGTAGAGCGGTGTAGATACCTTTTACTTTGTTGTTTATTTAGCTGGTGCCCTCCAGCTGTCTCGTTCTGAGGTTGCATGCAACCATGTGCTCTCTTCTATGTCAGCTAAGTCAAGTTTGCGCCATAAGCTGGTGTTTTAAGCGTTTCGGTGTTACGTCGACCACTTTTTAGCTCACCAAAAAAGACTGCCTTTGGCATGCGTTCGTCTGAGATTCGTCTCCCATACAGGATACTGCTCTGTCCAGCGTAACTGTCGGACTTAAAGAATTCCCTCTATACAGAGGCCGCGGATACACATTTGAGACCAAAAGAAAATTTGCTGCCGAGGACAGACGCAGACGCTAAAAAAAAAATCTTAATCGAGCACCGCGGACAATGGTTATACTTGCCCTGGATGTGGCAAGATATGTAGGTCACAGCTGCAATCCTCATTAATTTTCGGACTCTAAGACAAGCCTTATTATTATTATTATTTTGCTGGTGAATTATTACCATGTGTTCATGCTTCGGTGTCTACTGTCCTGTACCAAAACAAAGGAAATGGTCATAACATAGCTTCTCTACGCCTTACTTGCTCACACTAAACATGATATCCATCTAGCGGTCAACGAGTTTGCGTACGCTGCAGCCTCTTTTGATTTAACTATAAACCTTGCGGAGATTTTTTACTTTGACACATGAAAATACAAAAGAAGATCCATTAGTATGTTTATGTGTTAAAGCATAAAACTATCTTTGCGAAAAGAAATTTCATCATCTTAGAGTTCAATGAGGGTTTTAGACCTAGGCCTAGGAATAGACTCAGTAGAGAGATGTGTTAATGTGTAACCATTTGGTAATGTCTAATGAAAGAATGTTCGCCAGGAAATCTGTAGTCACAGATATAACGAACTAATTAATGCAAAAATGCTTTTGAAACACAAAATTGAAGGTTAATTTTATTATATGATAAAATCAATGGATCTTCTTTTGCATTTCCATGTGTCAAAGTAAAAAACTATCTGCGCAAAGTGTATTTCTAAAAATTAGATCTAGGTCTAAATCCTTTCGATCTTTTCTCATGTCAACATTGTAGACATGGCCTAGATCCATAAAATACTATAGCTGTAATAGAGTCGGACAACTATATTTTTTTTTAGGGTCTTAAGTTTGTTTTAGGGCTACAATACATACACTACGGTTTAAGTTGGTACCCAAGGAACATTCCTGCCTAGTTTTATCAAGATTGGTCAAGCGGTTTTGATGTCTATAAGTAACATCCATCCATCCATACATACATACATACATACATACATACACCATATATTCTACTTTATAATATATATATATATATATATATATATATATATATATATATATATATATATATATATATATATATATATATATATATATATATATATATATATTATTTCGAAAACGGCTCTAACGATTTTCTTTAAAATTTCACGGTATGTGCATAATAGTGAGAAAAAAATTCTCAACTCATTGGCCACATCGGGAAAACTCGAAGTCGACCGTTATATCGGTTTCAAAATGGCTCATTATCGAAAAATTAATTTTAATTGTTTTATGAATGAAATTTTCTATATGACGTCAATGGGAAAAAAAATTGACACCGCTTACGTCACTAGGCTCACAGCAGTACACTAAGACATTTCTTCGCAAACAAGAAAAAGTTTTAATGATTCTATTAGCGTAATTAAACATTTGCGCACCATCTTATTGTACATTGATCCATTATGAAACTATGGAAGAAAAATAATGAAATTAAATATCTTTATGTATGGTTAGTTATTGTGTTTTAAAGGCTTTATAAATTGTTTACATTCTAATTGCGTACACCCGTAGGTAGCTTTTACTTTGTTATTATTTTGCTGGTGAATTATTGCAATTTGTTTAAGCTTCGAAGTCTACTGTCCCATACCAAAACATAGGAAATGGTCATAACACAGCTTATCTATGCCCTACTTGCACAACCAGGGCCGGCCCTAACATTTGCGGGGCCCTATGTAAAATGGATTGCGCGCGGATCAGTAAGGGTAGGGATAAGGATAATAAGTGAAAATAAAGATTTTGTATTAGAAAATAAATTCGTATTTGCATTACATCTTTATTAAATGAAAGCTGACGATGCCGTTTTTTTATATCACGCATAGGACTGGCGTTTACCATATTGATTGACACCCCCAAAATGACAATTTTGTCTTTATAAAGACATTTTTATGAGTTTCAGGAGATTTCCAAGAGCTCCTTGAAAACAAGGAGACCACAGGAACCCTATTATAAATTATAATGGTTTAATTTAATAATTTACACCTAGAATTAGTGCGGGGCTTTTGAACCTTTGGGGTCCACTGCGGCAACATAGGCTTAAGGCTGGCCCTGATGATATCCAGCTCGCGGTCAACGAATTTTCATCACGCTGCTGCTTTTTTTGGTTAACCTATAAACCTCGGTAAAACAGAAGTCATGTTCCAGAAGTCACCCAATAAAACATAATCAGCCCAAAGATCACCGGGCATAGACATCCCTTAAAGTGGTAGATGACTTCACATTATCTGGGAAGCATAGTATCAAATGACGCATTGCTTTAAAGGGATCAGGGATAGTCGTGCTTTTGGACGCCTCCAAGCGAGAGTGTGACGAAATAAATCGCTCCGCCTGTCTACAAAAATCAGTGTCAATCAGTGATTCTCTCAACCCCTCTATGTGGATCTGAGACATGAGTACTTAATAGAAAGCAACTAAGACTTCTTGAACGACTTCACCAGAGACCGCAATACAAACAGCGAAATTCTTGCAAAATGGTATAAACTTCTTATAATCCGACAGTCACGCTTTGCAGGGCACTTATTCCGTATGGGGGACGAGCATATTTTTGGCAATCTTTTTTTTTTTAGTAAACTGAAAGGTTGTCGGAGTAACAGAGATGCCTCACAATAACGCTTCTTTAGAATACTGACGCGATGTTTTTAAGTCTCTTAGAAAAAAATGCGCTATTTTACTTTGTTACTAGGTGCACGTTTTACACTATAACGTAGAGATTTTGCATCAATTGATGATTCTTACTAAAGCCATAATAATAAGGGTTGTCTTCGAGTCCGAAATTAGTGAGGAATGCAGTATTTCCCATGGCTGCACAGCCCCAGCTGTGACCTACATATTTTGCCACATCCAGGGCAAGCATAACGTTTGTCCGCAGGTGGTCGATTTAGATTTTCATTTCGCCGTCTGCGTTTGTCCTCGGCAGCAGATTTTCTTTTGGTCTAAAATGTGTATCCCGCGGCCTTCGTGAGTGACCTCCAGCTGTCTCGTTCGGAGGCCGCATACAACCAGGTGCTCTCTTCTATGTCAGCCAACGAAAGTTGACGCCTAAGCTGGTCTTTGAAGCGCCTCTGTTACGTCGACCACCTTTTAGCTCACCAAAAAAAAAAAAGACTACCTTTGGCATACTTTCGTCTCCCATACGGGATACGTGCCATACCCAGCGTAACTGTCGGACCATTAGAAGTCCCTCTATACTGTCCATACCGGCGTTGGCAAGGACATCGCTGTTTGTAGTGCGGTCCTGCCACCGCATGTCCATGATGGAGCGAAAGCATATTTGGTGAAAGCACTCAAGAAGTCTTAGTTGTTTTCTGTAAAGTGTCCATGTCTCAGAGCCATAATCCTATACTCTTAAGCGAGCAATTCTTGTATGTATGTATATATATTTATATATATATATATAAATTTTATTTCAAAATCGGCTCTAACGATTTTTCTTTTGGACACCTCCAAGCGAGAGTGTGGCGAAATAAATCGCTCCGCCTGCCTATAAAAAAATCAGTGTCTACCAAACAGTGGTTCTCTCAACCCCTTTTTGTGGATCTGAGACATGGGTACTTTATAGAAAGCAACTAAGACTTCTTAAACGCCTTCACCAAAGATATTTGCAAACCATCATGGACATACGTTGGAAAGACCGCACTACAAACAGCAATGTTCTTGCGAAATGGCATGAACTTCTTATAGTCCGACCGTCACGCTGGACTATTTTACTTTGTTACAAGGTGCACGTTTACCCTGTAACGTAGAGATTTTGTATCACTTAATGCTTTGTACTAAAGCCATAATGAATATACTAATAGGGTTTGTTGGACTAGTCCGTTTCGTTTCTTTGATTAAAAAGTATTGGGCCGGAAGTCGCTTTTTTTATTTATTTATTTTATGAGTATTTTACCCAAGATCTGTGTTGTTTTTTTTAGGACTAGCTTATTTCATGTACCCGGCATTTTCCGATACACAATTTAATACACAAAGTAATTGTTGAAAAAAATTGTAGTGATTTTAAACTTTAAATGATTACTTAAAAAGGTGTTACTCTAATCAATTTGAATATTATTTTGTTATGAATGTCACTGTTTATTTTGTGTCTGTTCTAGTTTCTTAAATTTTTCTTGAGTAAAGGGGTCGTTTTTCTCCTAATGGGTATACCTGATTTCTCCAAGCAGCCTTTGTAAAATATTGGTCCTAAATAATGCTATGTTTATAAACGAAAAATCGCATGGCTGCATTATGATGAATATACGTGTTAGTTCAATATATTTTATATTACTAGGTAACTATAAATAACCGCATAAATAGATGTAAGTTTAATTTTTTTTTTCTGTTAGATAAAGTCATATGGCAAATTTTTGTTTATATCCTAATTCTAAAAAGGAATAATAATAGAATTATAGTGTAAAAATAATCACTAAGTTTTTCTTTTAATAGTTTTGAAAGTCTAACTGAGTTTGTGTTTTTGCAGATGTATACAAGCTACACTATGAGTCAGTCCATCTCTTCCGACTATTTAGAAACGAGAGTAAAAATGTATATTTCGATATTTTTAGCCTGAATTTAAGAAGTTACAATCTTCAAACAACTAATATATTGCCTCTTCCATAAAACTTTGTACTTAAAAAATAAATTTATCCAATGCTCGAAATCCTGCTTGTATACTTAGGCCCTATTTAAATAGATCCGGTATCAATGTATTAAGTAGCAATAACCCCGCAAAAAAAATTAAATGAAAGAAGATTGAGATATACATATATTTTTGTGACGGTACGCACCGGTACGGGGTACCGGCACCTTTTTTCAATGTCGGGAAAAATGATTACTTTTCTTGTAATTCAATGTTAATTGTTAATTTATTATTAGTTGAAAGTTAGGCAATCTATCACTGAGTACATGAGCCTCTTTTTTATTTTTACAAAGTAAAAAGAACTTTATATACTTTCAGCGGACATGCCGTATTATTAAAAACACCTCTATGTGAACTTCTCAATCATCTAGAGTTTTAGACAGTCATTATTTTAGACTAGATTTAAGTAAAGTCTAGACCTAGATTTAATAGGCCTATTATTATAAAAAAAAATCAGTCATTATTGACATCATTCGCAATTTTATTTTTAGGTCTAGGCATTGAAAAGTAAATCTATTAATAAACTAAAATCGATCTAATTCTAAGTACTAACTTATTAAATAAGTCATTATAAGTAGAAGTAGGCCTATTATAATGAATATTGTATAGATCTAGATTGACTATATTATAGATATATCTATAGATAGATCTCTAGTTTAGTAGATTAAGTATAGAGTATAGTAAACGTATTACAGTATTATTAGATCTATGTCTTATGTCTATGTCTATATCTAATTAATTCTAATAATCTAATAATTAAAAAAACTTTAGTCTTTATTAATATCTAGACTTTTTCTTATAAAAACTGACAATAGGCATAGCATAGGCTAGACTCGGCAATTTAGTCTCAAGATAGAATCTATACTATTACTAGATCTATTCGATTTTTATATATAGATCTAGACTAGAATTAGATTATAGATCTAAATATACTAATGGAGAGATGATATGAGGTGTTAGCTAATAGCGTTGCTCAAGAAACAAACCTGGGTTTTTCTAAACTCTAATACTTGGTATGTAATAGTAAAACAGCACCTACCTAAATAAATCGTAACTAGCAATCAAAAACCTATATTTATTGTAGTATATATAGGTCTGTGGTTGTATTTTATATAGCCTTCGTAACTTCTTCTATAGAGAAATCACTTTTTGTAATTTCTTTTACTGAAAATTGGGCTATTCGCGTCTGACACATATATAAATTTTATGTTCAGCAACAAACCCTATTGCAATATTAAATTCTGAACTGAATGTTCTTCCAATCCAATAAAAGGCCAATAGTTTTACGCAAAAGATGCAATGTAAAACGACACGATGTGAACTGTGGTTTTCTATACTGTTTGGGGGACTTGAGAGACTTTCTATTTTAATTGCCATGTACAATTACATTCAGAAATAACAGAACGAAAAAGCAACTCTTCAGATTGATGGTCTTTAAGGGAGGTTGATAAGCGTCTGATCAGGGCCAGTAATACTTTTGGACGCCTCCAAGCAAGAGTGTGGCAATATAAATCGTTCCGTCTGCCTAAAAAAATCAGTGTCTACCAAGCAGTGGTTCTCTTTACCTTTCTATGTGGATCTTAGACATGGGTAGAGACAGAAAGCAACTAAGACTTCTTGAACGCTTTCACCAAAGGTTTGCACACCATCATGGACATACGGTGACAAGCCCGGACTACAAACAGCGATGTTCTAGCGAACGCCGATATGAACTTCCCGACAGTCACGCTGGGCAGGGCACGTATCCCGTATGGGGCTCAAACATCTGCCAAAGGCTTTTTATTGAGCTTAAAGGTGTTCGGCTTAACAGGGAAACGCTTCTTTACAATACTAACGCGATGTTTTCAAATCTCTAAGGGAAAAATGCGTCATTTTAGTTTGTTACAAAGTGTATGTTTTACCCAATAACGTAGAGATTTGGTATTACTTGATGTTTCGAACTAATGTCATAATTGATATATTAATTGCAAAATTAAATTCTGAACGTAATGTTTTGAGAAGTTACACTGCAAAGACTTTCTACCAAGCCAATAATGGGCCAATAGTTTAACGCAAAAGTTTCAATGTGAGATTTGTTTTTCGAGACTACATGGAGACTTTCTATTCGAATCGCCATGTATGGCATGTAGGATGTCATTTAGAACTAAAAGAACACAAAAACAACACTTCAGACTGATAGTCCTCGACCAGATCGCTCATTTTCGTCATAAAAAATAAGTTAGGGAAAATATTTTTCGTTTATAGATTATTCCTCCAAGCGAGGCTCGGTCACCTTGTACTATTAACAATATTTTACTATCCAGTGAACGATTTGTGGTGAACCAACTGTTGGTTGGTGAACAAGTTGTCGGTAAGCGCTATATCGGGTGAACGAATAGTCGAGTGAACGCATTGTCGGATGAACAAAATGACGGGTGAACGAAAAGTCGTGAACGATTTGTCGGTGAACGAAATGTCTGTGAACGAATTGTCGTGTCCCCAGCAGTATATTGCTTGATTTTCTTAATATTGAGAACGAAATAAGTCCTTGCAAGTATGTAATACTTCCAAATAGCATACATTTATGCCTACACAAGCACTACTAGTAAATAACAGGTACCATCTGGCATTTTTTGAAGAAATGTCTATGTATAATACATGCAAACAATGATCATTCTTAAGTGTTGTTTTTTCCCTCCCCAAAAGCTATCATTTCAATGTTAGTAACCAATGGACCAGAGAACACGTGGCAACACGTGATTATAATCTAATGATACAACTAGAAAATATTAAAAAATACAAAACAAATACACAATCTTATATATAAAGTGTAGTTGTATCAGTTAGTTTGGATCAGTCATGTCATTAAATTTTTGATTGATCTAGACTAACAATAATAAATCTGTGCAATTAGAGATATTTTAAACAATTGTTTTTATTTAGCGCAATTTCATGCTTTTAGCTTTCTCAATACGCATTGATTTTATTACTTGTCTGGACCAGTTGGGAAGGGGTGGTGGGACAAAGAAAGGGGTATCTGGGTGAATATTACCGTATCGCTTTTTAAATGAATTTACAATAAAATATTTTAAAAGTTGTATGATCTTGACTCTAACTGGAGGGCTCTAGTCTTCTCCTTCTCAGACAAGTAGACTAACCACTGTACTGGAGAAGTGCTAATAAAAAATAGAAAGTTGTATACTTATCTAGTGTTCACTTTGAAGCAAAGTATTAAAAAGGAGTAATTCTATTCCTACCCCATCAGTCAAGTATAATTTATTTCACTTTCGATACCAAACCAAAAAATTAATTACCGACAAATATTGAACTATTGGTTTGTCTTTATGGAGTCTTGTGTTGTAAGGTAAAACAATAAAGTGTGCACAGCTTCAGCTTGATCCGAGATTGGGGGGTGGGAGAAATAACGTGTACACACTTTTTTACTAGACATAGTTGATATAAGCTTTGTAAAAACTGTACCTTGTTTCTAAATAATACACAATTTTAAAATTAATTTTTACCCCATTATATGGCCCCTGCTATTACTTTTGTTAGTAGGACTACACGGTATGTAATTTTTGTATCAGGCATGGGCGTAGCCAGGATTTTTTCTCGGGGGAGGGGCTTGGGGGGAATTTTTCTCCCTACCCCCGCCAATATATATGTATATATATATATATATATATGTGTGCGTGCGTGCGTGTGTGTATACATAATTAATTTTATTACATTCTAACCCTTCATTCTTTTGGAAGACGTTTGTGCTTTCTTCCTGGAGTGTGTGGAAAAAAACTAGACTCCCCGTAAATTCGTTGACTGCGTGCTGGAGATAATGTTCAGTGTGAGCTAATAGAACCTGCAATAAGATGGTGCGCAATGGCTCATTTAAACTGAATCTTGTTTGCAAAGAAATGTACACGTGTACTGGTGTAAGCCAGTGACATAGGCGGTGTCAAGTTTTTTCCTTTGACGTCATATGAAAATTTTCATTCATAAACATACTAGCCCAAATTATGTTTTCAATAATGAAACATTTTCAAACCAATATAACTGTCGACCTCGAGTTTTCGCGATGTGGCCAATGAATTGAGAATTTTTTTTCTTATTAATATAAACATACCTTGAAATTTAAAAGAAAATTGTTTTCGAAATAAAATGTATATATAGGCCTAAATATATATATACACACATACAAGAATTGCTTGCTTAAGAGTATAGGATATATATATATATATATATATATATATATATATATATATATATATATATATATATATATATATATATATATATAATAATCTTGTTTGTTGTAAGGAAATTTGTCTTACAATTTGTGCATTACACCAAACAAAACATTATAACTATAAAAAACCAAAATGTACATTAATACCAGACTCACTCATAATTTAGATGTGAAAAGTTTATATCAGATTGTTTCTATTTAATGATTTGATTGCCAGGGGAACAAAAGAGTGTTTGTGTCTGTTTGTCTTTGCTATTGGTGTCTTGTATCTCTTTTGTGATGGTAAAATCCCAAAATCATCAGATTGCCATAACAGGCAGTGATATTGAAACTTAAAATATTGCAGATGTGAGCATGATAAAACATAGCCAAGGCCTTTTCGCTAACATTAAACGAGGACAGTTTTCTCAGTAATCGTAATCTTTGCTGCCCTTTTTTGCTGATATAATCAGTATTTGCAGTAAAATTTAGTTTATTGTCTAGGATAGTACCAAGGTATTTAAAAGTTTGCACTATTTCAGTAGTCTCTCCAGCTACAGAAACAATATCATTTTCCTTCTTTCCCCTACGAAAATAGATTATCATTTCATTGGTTTTTTTTTTGTTTTTTTTTACATTTAATCATGAAAAATATCTTTACAGTATTTTTCAATGTGTTCTATGTCTCTGAAATACTCATTTACGTCTGAGCTCTCTGAGAGAGCAGGGCAAGAGAAGCCGCATCATCAGCGAATTTTGTGAAGGAGCAAAAAGGACTATAGGATTGAAAATCATTGGTGTACAAAATGAACCACAATGGCGATGTCACAGCCCCCTGGGGCGCCCCTGTGTTAACTATGCGTTCATTCGATATAACATTGTTTACCCTAACCCTCTGAGGTCTCTGGGTCAAAAATTCATTAACCCACAGTATTATATATGAACTAATCTTCAAAGCTTTCATTTTTCAATAAGTAAATGAAGTTGTATGGTATTAAAAGCTTACGAGAAATTAATAAAGAACAATCTTACATAAGTGTTAGGTAAGTCCAGATGTTTATAGACGCTATTTAAAATATTTAGGATGGCATCGTCTACACCTTTACCCTTTTGGTAAGCAAATTGTAAAGGGTCCAACTTACTACAAAGACCATTCAGAAGAAACATTTTAACCAGTTTTTCTAAACATATAGACACAATGGAAGTAAGTGAAACAGGTCTAAAGTCATTTCTTTTGGTTTGGAAACCTTTGGCACAGGTACAATTAGGGACGACTTCCAGACAGATAGTATCTCCTGGTTTAGTAATGAAGTGGGACAAATCTCTAGGAAAGGTTCAGCCCTTTTATTCCATCAGGCCCACCAGCTTTTATTGGGTTGAAGTTTTTGAAAATGTTGCAGACTTTGCCCTCTTTAAGTTTCGTGCGGTAATTCTGAACGAATTTAGGAAATTTAGGCACCAGATATTTAGGCACCGTATATATATATATATATATATATATATATATATATACGGATGTTTAGGCACCGGATATTTAGGCACCGGAAATTTAGGCACCCGGATATTTAGGCAACCGGAAATTTAGGCACCGGATAATTAGGCAATTTTTGACAAGGCGGAAAATCAGGTACCGAAAATTAGGCACTCTTTAATTAGCGACTTTAATTTTGAAAAAAAAAAATATATATTTCATCCTTAGGCTATGGGCTATCGGTAACATTACAAAAAATAGCAACTATAACGATTCTAACTAAAGAAAAGCTGACTAAATGGAAAAAAATGACAATCATGAGAATGTGTGAAAAACATGACTCCTGAGTCATTATATAATATAGACATCACAGAATTCAGGGGAGGAGAGGTAGAGATGATTCTCCGCTTATTGCTTCCCTCCATCACCAAACCCTAAGGTTGACTGGTGAGTTTTTTCAAATTGATGATAACGCAATTTAATCGCAAAATAATCGCGAAGGTATGATTCCCCCATTCCTTTTGTTTTCAGTTCCAATTGTTTGCTCTTTACGGTGCAGTCTAGACAACCCCGTAGTTTGAGAATGTTGTCTTGAGTCCATTCTTGTACGGTTTTTTGAATGACTTTGCCCTCTTTAAGTTTCGTGTGGTAATTAGGCAGCAGTAGATTATGAAGACTTTAATATTGAGTAACAATATATCAATAATAACTTTGTTTACAAAGCTCCATTTTTGGATTCCTCTATATCTAACCCTTTCAACACGCATTCGCACCATTCCACATTCACGCTATACTGCGCACGTGACACCCCCTTGTTCGACAAGTTCGATGTATATTGAACACCTATCAGCCCATTTTCCAACCATAATAGTTAGCAATTTGAAATTCTAACTTCTCAATAACATGTACTAAAGCCTCGCTCGGTTGAGCGGTTAAGGAAAGATAAAGGCCTATACCCGAAGTCATTTTGGGAATATTTTTGTAATTACGACAATAAACGTTTGGGTAAAGACTACCAACTTAAAGAGTTGCTTTTGTGTTCTGTTAGTTCTAAATGTAATTGTACATGGCTATTAGAATAGAAAGTCTCTGAGGAAGAAAAAACACAGCTCACGTGGTGTCGTTTTACATTGCATCTTTTGTATAAAACTATTCGACTATTATTGGCTTGGAGGATAGTCTTGAAGCGTAACTTCTAAAATCGTTATGTTCAGACTTTCAATATTGCAATTAGTATATTCATTAAGGCTTTAGTACGAAGCAACAAGTGATGCAAAATCTCTACGTTATTGGGTAAAACATGTACTTTTTTTAACAAAGTAAAATGGCGCATTTTTTCCTAAGAGACTTAAAAACATTGCATTAGTATTCTAAAGAAGCGTTTCCGTGGGGCATCTCTGTTACGCAAATTCGTTTTCTGCGAGTTGGGCATCATATTTAGTATGAGCAAGTAAGGCGTAGAGAAGCTGTGTTATGACTATTTCCTTTGTTTTGGCACGGGACAGTAGACGTCAATGCTTGAACACATTGTAATAATTCCCCAGCAAAACGACAACAGAGTAAAGTGTAAAACTTTCTCCAGACCAAGCTGTAACCATTAAACTAATAGAGAATATCAAAATTGCGTCTACATAAAGAATCCTTTATATAGACGCAATTTTGATATAGTTTCTAGGTATTGAACAAGTTTTATTAAATAGTAACCTATACAGATCCTGATCTATCTGACTACTATGTTCCGATCAATCCTAGATCAAGGCTTGATTATAGTGGACAACATGATGCATTTCTCCTACTTGATTCATGACAATATCTTCAGGATATGTTTGGTACTAACTCCTCTGCGAATTTCTTCTTCATGAAAGCGAGAATCGACTACAAGTTGGCTTCACTTTGTCATCAGTGTATCTATAACAAAGAAATACCCTTCTACCTAAGCGAATTGATCACTCTATATGTCTCTCAGAGAGCCCTGCGCTCAATGAACGCTTTTAGTGGTTCCACGTTTCTCCATCAAAAGCTACGGTCTGCGGGCTTATTCACTGCTCGGACCAAACGTTTGGAACTCACTCCCCATTGATCTCAGACAGACAACATGCTACACCACTTTTAAGAAGAACATTAAGACCTATCTGTTTAAAACTTTTTTAGATTAGTTTGTCATTTTAGCTCTCTTGTTTTTGTTTGTAATGTTATCACAGCGCCTTGAGCCTACATTTTGTTTGTTAACAGCGCTTTATAAATAAATTATTATTATTATTTTACAAAGCTTATGTCAGCTCTCTCTGTCTGGTAAAAAGTTTGTACACGTTATTTCTCCCACACCCATTCACGGAACAATTTGAAATTGTTCACAATTCACAATTCTACCTCACAAAACAAGCAATAAACAATGTTACAAAGATAGTTTGTTTGAAACCCGAACTGGGCCACCCATTCAGGTAAAAAGGCAGGTTTAAATATTTTCTGTAAGAGGAGTTATTACCTCCCATTCTTAATAGTTTCAAACAGTTCTTACTTCTTACTATTAATAGTGAAGTGTTGTAAAAATTGTGTATTTTAAATCACTGGCGGATCCAGAACTTTGGATTGGGGGGGGGCGATTTTTTTCCAAACCCTAACCCTAACGCCCAGTAAACCCTAACCCTATGCATAAACGTGCGTAAATCATATATATATATATATATTCGATATATGAGAATAAAATAATACTGTTTCTAAATGTTCGGCGAAAAAAAACAGAACAAAAAAAAAAAACAGTCATGTTGAGGCCTTTCTCTTGCAAATTTGGGGGTCTGGGAGAGCGCTGTAAGCTTCCTCAGTGGGGTTCGGGGCGAAACCCCGACGCCAAAAGCGTTTTCTTGCATTTTTCAAGGCTGAAACGCATTCTCCTGACATCTACAGCTCATTATTTATTAGTGGTATTCGGGGCGAAGCCCCGACTCCAAAAGCGTTGTCTTGCATTTTTCAATGCAGAAACGCATTCTCCGACATCTACAGCTTATTATTCATCAGTGAGGTTCGGGGCGAAGCCTCGACGCTAAAAGCGTTTTCTGGCATTCTTCACTGCAGTAACGCATTCTCCTGACCTACAGCTCATTATTCATTCTATTATAAAGGACCTTTTGAATAATGAGGAAAAATATTCCAATATGAATTTATAGTCCCTTAATACATTGTAAATACAACCGATTTGTTCTTTGAAAAGATAAGTTACCTCACATATTTAGATTAAGACTTTGAGGATTGCCGCCGAAAAAAAAAATTCGATTAATAATATTCAATAAAATTCAAGCATAAATTGTGAGTTATAGTCCTAAATTTATTTAACTAGAAAAATATGAGATAGAGTAAAGGTTGGAAAAAGTCGACTAGGAAAAGATTATCTGGCTTTTGAACTCATCTCAACCGTGACTGTTATATTGAAAAATTTCGTTTGAATTATAACTTTTCCAAAGCAAATTCTTTCTTAAAATAGTTATGATAAATTCATGGGAAATTACACAAACTCTGTCTGGAAAAGGGGATGGCGGTAAAATGAAAACGATTAATCGTCGCTCCTTTTTATAATTTCTGCTAATGATTGCATTTTGCATTAAAGAATAGGGGTTGGGCGACTCGATATAAGAATTTACTTTATAGCATATATAAATTATATTAGTGACAGATTTTTAAAATTTTGTAATTTCTTACTATAATACTATAATACAAAAAGAAAAAATATTGGTTTGTCCGATAAGGGGAAGGTGATTGCATGTATCGCACTTCCACCTGTTTATATTATATAGATATTCGACTAATTTTGTTCACATACTATGATTTCTCCATAAAAGTAGGACCCCCCCCACTCAAAGGGTTTAGATGGGAAGGGCAGTAGAGGTATTCGCTCCTCCCCTTCCAATTGGCCAACAGATGAACGACATAATATAAAGACCGGTTAAAATACCAATAACAAGTTTTAATCATATAGATATTTAATTGATTCTGTTAGCAATATGTGATTTCTACAAAATAAATAGGACCGCCCCCCCCACTCGAAAGTTTATGGTGGGGGGGGGGCGGATTGATGCCATCGCCCCCTCCCGACCCTACCAAATCGGCCAAAATACTAGAAGGAGGGGGGGGGGCGAAATAATCTAAAAATAGGTTGAAATATAAATAATTAGTATATATTATTAACATAAGTAATAAATTCGTATACAAATTGTGTGAATTCTATACTAAAACGATTGGTGAGACTATAGGGAGGAGGGGGGGGGGGCACTGACTTTCTAGTCAAAGAACAAAATCTCGCAATCATCGTTTTCCGTTTGCCAATTGGGCATCCCAAAAGAGAATCGCTAAGAGGATTTTGGGAAAATATCCCTCTATCCTTCCTTGACTAATATACTTAGCGAGGCTTGGTCAACAGATACTTATAATAAAATGTAACTAAACTATTTCTGAAATAAATTCCTTCCTTGTTATTTTTGTACCAGAGACCAGACCACCCAAAATAACAAAACAAGGACCAAAGGATATTTTGTACAAAGTCAATGAAATGGTGAAGATTGAATGTGAAGCCAGTGGTGAGCCAGCTCCATCGTAAGTCTAGAGTAATTAGGCATTATGTTTACTTAGTACTTAAAGCTGCAACCACATTTTTAATGAAACAAAATAAAATGGGTATGGGTAAGTGGACACTGGGTGTGTGGACACTGGGTCCATGGACACTGGGTGTGTGGACACTGGGTGCGTGGACATTGGGTGTGTGGACACTGGGTTTTGTTTTGACATGTTTCGGATGTTCCTTCATAGTTGAGGATAATTTACTTCCTAGTCCAAACCACCCGCAGAACGACGGGGCAGAGGGTAGGATAATGAACCCTGGACAATAGTCCGAACAACAGTCCAGTGCGTATACCGCACGACAAGGCAGCCAACCTGTGACAATAAATACATGTTGATAATACTTGTATAATTGATTAATATACATCTATAATATACTATCTCCACTATATCACTACTATATCTCTACTAGATCTCTACTACATCACTACTATATCTCTTCTAGATCTCTATATCTTATCTTATATAATACAGACGTTACTTGAAAAAAAGAAGATAATTACGTCCTGCTCGCCATGAATCTAGTCTTGCATATTAACCAATGACATAAATTTTGCCAAGTCACTGGTTTTCCTGGCTGACTCGAGCAACCCATTCCATGCTCTGATTGCACGAGGGAAGAAGCAGCACATAGTATCACTACTATATCTCTACTAGATCACTACTAGATCACTACTAGATCACTACTAAATCACTACTTTAGTTCGTCCATTGTGGTTCAATGATGAACTCTTTTGTCATCTAGGGGGCTGAGGGCTCGTGTGGCTGGTGAGACCTATGTGAGCCTGAAATGTTCGGCTGCACACTGGGCAGGATATTCCAGCTGAAGCTAGTATCATTGTTCTTGCTTTTCTTCTCTGGCGCCTTTCTTCTGCCAGCGTTGTTCTCTTTTCCTCAGCAATTTGTGCGCCAGTTTTCACAATGCGGCGCCATGATGCTCTATCATGTGCTTCTGTCTCCAAGGTGGCTGAGTTTATGCTGAACGCCTTCAGAGAAATTTTTTCTTTGTCCACCTTGTGAGCGCTTTCCTTCCTTTAATTGGCCATACAGGTGTTGTTTAGGGATGTGGCGGTCTTCCTTTCTGCAGACGTGTTCTACCCATCGAAGCTGGGACTGCATCAGGATTGTGTGGATGCTTTGCAGATCCGCTCTTCCAAGAACTTCAGTATCTGGTATTTTTTGCCATTTGACATTTAGTATTTTTCTTAGACATGTCTTGTGGAAGTGGTTCAGTTTTTTGTGTGTGCATGTTTGCTGTATAGGCTACTGTCCAGGTTTCTAAGACATTGAGCAATGTAGGGAGGATGACAGCTTGACTAACTTGTTTGTGGTGATACCTCGTCTGTTCCTGATCTTTTTAAATAGTGCCATATGATGTACTGTATTTGGCGATACGCAGGTCGATTTCATTATCGATCTTTCCGTTTCTGGTGAATCTGTTCACTGCATTTATATCATGTACATTTATCTTGATGCTTGGATCCGAGTAGGCTTTACGTGGAGCAAGCAAATATAGACTTTAGTCTTTTTTGTGTTAATGGTAAGGCCAAAGTCTGAACATGCGTTTGAGAAGTCACTGACGATGCTCTGTAGACCATTTTGATAGAAGGCATTAAGGGCACAGTCGTCAGCAAATAGCAGGTCCCGGATTTACTGTTTTTTTTTTAAATTTTGCTTTGAGCCGCCTCGGTTTGAATAGGCCACCATCAAATCTGTATGTTATATTTATCGCGTTGTTATCTCTATTTGTGAATGCATCTGTCTGCATAACATGATACTGAGCAGTGTGGTGGGTGCTAGGTCAAAGCCTTGTTTTACTTCGTTTGATAGTTCGAAGGGCTCTGGTGGTTCTCCACTTTTTTGGACACTAGCCGGCCGCATACATCGCATGGGTGGGTTTGGTCGGTTGCAGAGAGGCCTGCTTCTTCTCTCAGCTTTTTCACTCTAGGCAATCTTCCTGCTTCAAATCTTGAAACTCCGAAACTCACAGCTTCACGCCACGAGAAGTGATCGAGAGCTAGTGCTTCCCAGCCGTTAATGTCAATATCCGACTCCTTGAAGGAGCTCTTAAGAGCATTTATATTGACCCCCCCCCGGTAGCGCTTTCCTGCACACAGCACCCCGTACAGAAGTCGATTGGGAAGGCGATTACAATTTCTCCCCCCCCCCCATCCATCGAAATTGGGACCTTTTTTAGTGTTGCATTGATACTGTTCATGCAGGACAACTATAGGATTTCAGTATCTAATATGTGGTCAAACCAATGCACCTTAGGAATTTTCAAACCAATGCACCTTGGGAATTTTCCTTAGACAGCGTAGGTGGAAGGAGGAATTTACCTTTTTGATGTGGCGGGAATATAAAGTCCAGGACTCTGATGCATATAAGAGTGAAGGGAGCACAATAGCATTATAGACTTTCAGTTAAGCGGATATGCTGAGTCCTCTCCATTGCCACACTTATCCTTCAAGTTTCCTAAAGCAGCACTAGCTCATGCAACATGGAAGTCTATCTCATCATCTAGGTTGGCATTTGCTGATAGAGTGCTTTCCAGATAGACCTTTTTGACATTTCTGGCCATTTATGAGAATGTCTGGTTCTGTGACAGATTTATTTGGGGTATGTTGGTGCAGTACTTCTGTCTTTTTTACATTTATTGTGAGGCCAAAATTTTTGCAGGCGTTAGCGAAGAGGGACAGGCTCTTTTGAAGGTCTTCTTCGTTTGCTGCATTAAGGGCACAGTCATCTGCGAATAGCAGGTCTCTGATGCAGTCATAGTTTACCTTGGTCCTTGCCTTGAGTCTTTGGGCGTTGAATAAACTTGCATCAGTGCGATATCGTATGCCAACTTCAATGCTTTCTGCATGGTGGTGAACATTATGCTGTAAAGCGTTGGAGGCAGCACACAGCCCTGCTTCACACCATTTGAGACAGGGAAAGGCTTGGAGTAGTCTCCGTTGTCTTAGACTCTCGCTTGCATGTCATTATGGAATTGGCGCACCATTGTTATGAATTGATCCGGGCAGCCGAATTGGGACATGATTTCCCAAAGGCCATCACAGCTGACGTTATCAAAAGCTTTAGTCTAAACTATGAATGCAGTATAGAGATTTGAATATTGCTCTCTACATTTCTCATGGAGTTGGCGGACTGCAAAGATGATGTCAACCGTGCCTCTAACCTGCCTGAAGCCGCATTGACTCTCCGGAAGTAGGCCAGTTTCTATGTGGTGTTGTACTATGTTTAATAGCACCCTAGCCAGAATCTTGTCAGCAATGCATAGGAGGGATATGCCACGATGGTTATCGCATAACTTTCTATTTCCCTTTCTCTTGTAGAGTGAATGATGGAGGCGTCTTTGAACTCTTATGTTAGTTTCTTTTGTTCCCACATTATCAGGTAGATTTCATTTAGTTTAATTGTCAGCACTGAACTGCAAGTGAGAATATTTCAGCAAGGATTGAGTCTTGTCTCGGTGCCTTACCAGTTGAAAGGTTGAATATGGCAATCATTACTTCATTGAGCCGGGGACTTATTCAAGGCGTGCGATGGCTTCGGCGCCAATGCTTGATGGACAGTTAAGGACGGTACTGAAGTGTTCAGCCCAGCCAACGAGTATATCCTTCTTGTCTGTGAGAGTCTGTCAACACTGAATATGGGGGTGAGCCATTTTGCTGAGGGCCATAAAAAGCTTTGATTGAATTGAAGAATATTTTTGCATTTTTACTGTCAGCATAGGACTGGATTTCTTCTGCTTTTTTGTTATACCATGACTCCTTCATGAATCTCAGGTTCCGCTGGACCTCTCCTTTGGCAATAGTGTAGCGTTCTCTGATTTGGGGGCAAGCTGGATTACACAGAAAGGCCTTAAAGCAATGTTGCTTGTGTGTTAAAAGCTGTTCAATTTGCACATTGTTTTTGTCAAACCAATCTTGGAGCTTGCGTTTTGACGCTGCTAACCAAAGAGTACACAGAATCCCTTAGTTTATTTCAGCTGTTTTCTTGTTCATGTGCAGGGTTTTAATTTCACTGTCTAGTTTGTTGATGAGCTCTTGCTTGATATCTGGGTTTGTGAGCTTACCAATATCTAGGCGCTTTGCATGCTTGCATTCTTGGGGCCGTCTAGGTGGTTTGATGCATATTTTTAGCTTAGATAAGATAAGGCGATGATCAGTTTAACATAGGCGATGATCAGTTTAACAGTCCACTCCGCATAATGCTTTAGTGACTTTGATGTCTTGTCTGTCAGACTGTCTGACAATGATGAAGTCTATTTGATGCCAGTGCTTGGACCTGTCAGACTGTCTGACAATGATGAAGTCTATTTGATGCCAGTGCTTGGACCTGGGATGCATCCATGATGTGTTTTTGTCTGTGAGGTAGCTGGAAAAGAGTATTTGTTATTGTCAGCTTGTGGGCTGTGCACATTTCTAGTAACAATACACCATTGCTATTGCAGTGACCAACTTCGTGTCTGCCCAGAACATTACTCCAGGTTTTCCAGTCAGAGCCTAACCTGGCATTGAAGTCGCCCAGTATTATGAGTTTGTCTGTTTTCGGCGTTTTGTTTATTGCAGAGTTCAGATCCGAGTAGAAAGTTTCCTTGATGTTGTCTTGGTTGGACATAGTTGGGGCATAGGCACTTATTACAGTTGAATGTCGACTTGAGGTCAGGGGTTGGCGTAAGGTCATAAAATGGTCAATTATGCCTTTTGGTAATCCTGCTAACATGTTGATTAATTTGGATTTCATTGCATACACCAGCTTCACGTCTTTCCTTACTATTTTTGCCGAGCCAGAAGAACGTTTAGCCTGCGCCAACTTCTGTTAACTGTCCTTCTTCTGCAAGTCGCGTTTCACTCAGGGCAGCAATATCTACATCTGGCTACTTCTCTTGTCACTCAGGGCAGCAATATCTACATCTGGCTACTTCTCTTGTCACTCAGGGCAGCAATATCTACATCTGGCTACTTCTCTTGTCACTCAGGGCAGCAATATCTACATCTGGCTACTTCTCTTGTCACTCAGGGCAGCAATATCTACATCTGGCTACTTCTCTTGTCACTCAGGGCAGCAATATCTACATCTGGCTACTTCTCTTGTCACTCAGGGCAGCAATATCTACATCTGGCTACTTCTCTTGTCACTCAGGGCAGCAATATCTACATCTGGCTACTTCTCTTGTCACTCAGGGCAGCAATATCTACATCTGGCTACTTCTCTTGTCACTCAGGGCAGCAATATCTACATCTGGCTACTTCTCTTGTCACTAAGGCAGTACGACATTCAGGGTGGTTTGATTCAGCACCGTCGTGCTCTCTGCTATATCTCTACAAGATCACTACTTGATCCCACCAGACCACTACCATATCTCTTCTAGATCTCTACTGTATCTCTACTAGATCTCTACTGTATCTCTACTAGATCTCTACTGTATCTCTACTAGATCACTACCATATCTCTACTAGATCACTACTATATCTCTACTAGATCACTACTATATCTCTACTAGATCACTACTATATCTCTACTAGATCACTACTATATCTCTACTAGATCACTACTTGATCCATACTAGATCACTACTTGATCCATACTAGATCACTACTTGATCCATACTAGATCACTACTTGATCCATACTAGATCACTACTATATCTCTACTAGATCACTACTATATCTCTACTAGATCACTACTTGATCCATACTAGATCACTACTTGATTCATACTAGATCACTACTTGATCCATACTAGATCACTACTTGATCCATACTAGATCACTACTTGATCCATACTAGATCACTACTTGATCCATACTAGATCACTACTATATCTCTACTAGATCACTATTTGATCCATACTAGATCACTACTTGATCCATACTAGATCACTACTTGATCCATACTAAATCACTACTTGATCCATACTAGATCACTACTTGATCCATACTAGATCACTACTTGATCCATACTAGATCACTACTTGATCCATACTAGATCACTACTTGATCCATACTAGATCACTACCATATCTCTACTAGATCACTACTGTATCTCTACTAGATCTCTACTGTATCTCTACTAGATCTCTACTGTATCTCTACTAGATGACTACTATATCTCTACTAGATCACTACTATATCTCTACTAGATCACTACCATATCTCTACTGTATCTCTACTAGATCACTACTATATCTCTACTAGATCTCTACTGTATCTCTACTAGATCACTACTGTATCTCTACTAGATCACTACTGTATCTCTACTAGATCTCTACTGTATCTCTACTAGATCACTACTATATCTCTACTAGATCACTACTATATCTCTACTAGATCACTACTATATCTCTACTAGATCACTACCATATCTCTACTGTATCTCTACTAGATCACTACTATATCTCTACTAGATCTCTACTGTATCTCTACTAGATCACTACTGTATCTCTACTAGATCACTACTATATCTCTACTGTATCTCTACTAGATCACTACTATATCTCTACTAGATCTCTACTGTATCTCTACTAGATCACTAATATATCTCTACTAGATCACTACTATATCTCTACTAGATCTCTACTGTATCTCTACTAGATCACTAATATATCTCTACTAGATCTCTACTATATCTCTACTAGATCTCTACTATATCTTTACTAGATCACTACTAGATCACTAATATATCTCTACTAGTTCACTACTAGATCACTAATATATCTCTACTAGATAACTACTATATCTCTACTAGTTCACTACTAGATCACTAATATATATCTCTACTAGTTCACTACTATATCTTTACTAGATCACTACTAGATCACTAATATATCTCTACTAGTTCACTACTAGATCACTACTATATCTCTACTAGATCTCTACTATATCTCTATTAGATCACTACTAGATCACTACTATATCTCTACTAGATCTCTACTATATCTCTATTAGATCACTACTAGATCACTACTATATCTCTACTAGATCACTTATATATTTCTACTATATCACTACTATATATCTACTGTATCTCTACTAGATCACTACTATATCTCTACTAGATCACTACTATATCTCTACTAGATCACTACTATATCTCTACTAGTTCACTACTAGATCACTAATATATCTCTACTAGTTCACTACTAGATCACTAATATATCTCTACTAGATAACTACTATATCTCTACTAGTTCCTTACTAGATCACTAATATATATCTCTACTAGTTCACTACTATATCTTTACTAGATCACTACTAGATCACTAATATATCTCTACTAGATCTCTACTATATCTCTATTAGATCACTACTAGATCACTACTATATCTCTACTAGATCACTTATATATTTCTACTAGATCACTACTATATATCTACTGTATCTCTACTAGATCACTACTATATCTCTACTAGATCACTACTATATCTCTACTAGATCACTACTATATCTCTACTAGTTCACTACTAGATCACTAATATATCTCTACTAGTTCACTACTAGATCACTAATAAATCTCTACTAGATAACTACTATATCTCTACTAGTTCACTACTAGATCACTAATATATATCTCTACTAGTTCACTACTAGATCACTACTAGATCACTACCATATCTCTACTAGATCCCTACTAGATCACTACTATATCTCTACTAGATCACTAATATATCTCTACTAGTTCACTACTAGATCACAACTAGATAACTACTATATCTCTACTAGTTCACTACTAGATCACTAATATATATCTCTACTAGTTCACTACTATATCTTTACTAGATCACTACTAGATCACTAATATATCTCTACTAGTTCACTACTAGATCACTACTATATCTCTACTAGATCTCTACTATATCTCTATTAGATCACTACTAGATCACTACTATATCTCTACTAGATCTCTACTATATCTCTATTAGATCACTACTAGATCACTACTATATCTCTACTAGATCACTTATATATTTCTACTATATCACTACTATATATCTACTGTATCTCTACTAGATCACTACTATATCTCTACTAGATCACTACTATATCTCTACTAGATCACTACTATATCTCTACTAGTTCACTACTAGATCACTAATATATCTCTACTAGTTCACTACTAGATCACTAATATATCTCTACTAGTTCACTACTAGATCACTAATATATCTCTACTAGTTCACTACTAGATCACTAATATATATCTCTACTAGTTCACTACTATATCTTTACTAGATCACTACTAGATCACTAATATATCTCTACTAGATCTCTACTATATCTCTATTAGATCACTACTAGATCACTACTATATCTAATAAGACTGCAGTGGTATGATCTGAAAGTCTGTTACAGAAAAGGCAAGGAAATGTTTATCTCCGATACACTTTCTCGTGCACATCTACCAAATACTGATACACAGACATGTGAATTTACAGATGATTCAGTGCATATGATCTCTGTAAGTGATTCGAAATACAATGAAATTAAAGACTGTACAAGCAAGGAACTTTCAATGCTTCTGGAAGTAATTATGACTGGTTGGCCAGACACAAGAAGCGAGACTCCAATTGAAGTCAGGCCGTATTGGGATTCAAGAGACCAGTTATCAACTTCGGATGGTATTATATACAAAGGTCTGAGAATAGTCATGCCACCAAGCTTACGTAAATACATGCTAAATCTGATTCACAAGTCTCACTTAGGAATAGTCAAGTGTAAGCAGAGAGCCAGAGAAGTCATGTATTGGCCAGGCATGAATGCAGACATTGAAGTGACAGTTAGGGATTGTAGCAGGTGTGGAACGGCAGTCAGAATGCAACTTAATTCTGAGTGGAAACCAGGAACAGTAGTTTCGAAGCATTCTAAGCCTAGATCGTATAATGTCAAAAGTGGAAATAAGGTCTACAGAAGAAACAGAATACACATCAGAAAGTCTTCTGAGAAAGCAAACAGATTTGACAATATTTATGACTTTCCAGATGACATCTCAGAACAACCAGAACCACTAAATCTAGAGAGTCCAAGATTACAAACTACACTAGATTTTGAGCCGCCACTACACACTGCTTCTTCTAACACCTCTAGACCAAATGAACCTTATGTAACACGCTCAGGCAGAATAGTTAACAAACCCAAGAGACTTGATTTGTGATGAACTGATTAGACTTTTTAGTTGACTAGTTTGTTAGTTATTCTGATAAATAGATTTTCTAAATTAAAGAAGAGAGATGTAACATAATAGTAATATATGTACATTTGCACACTAGCGCGTCAGTGCAACACCGCTTGTGTTTACGTAATAAATGGAGTTCCTAATATGTCTTCCCTCTTAAACACTAGTTTGTTATTTGTGTAATACAAATATTCTACAATCTCTACTAGATCACTACTATATCTCTACTAGATCACTACTATATCTCTACTAGATCACTACTATATCTCTACTAGTTCACTACTAGATCACTAATATATCTCTACTAGTTCACTACTAGATCACTAATAAATCTCTACTAGATAACTACTATATCTCTACTAGTTCACTACTAGATCACTAATATATATCTCTACTAGTTCACTACTAGATCACTACTAGATCACTACCATATCTCTACTAGATCCCTACTAGATCACTACTATATCTCTACTAGATCACTAATATATCTCTACTAGTTCACTACTAGATCACAACTAGATAACTACTATATCTCTACTAGATCACTACTATATCTCTACTAGTTCACTACTAGTTCACTACTAGATCACTACCATATCTCTACTAGATCCCTACTAGATCACTACTATATCTCTACTAGATCACTAATATATCTCTACTAGATCACTACTAGATCACTAATATATCTCTACTAGATCACTACTAGATCACTAATATATCTCTACTAGATCACTACTAGATCACTAATATATCTCTACTAGATCACTACTAGATCACTAATATATCTCTACTAGATCACTAATATATCTCTACTAGATCACTACTAAATCACTAATATATTTCTACTAGTTCACTACTAGATCACTAATATATCTCTACTAGTTTACTACTAGATCACTACTATATTCCTTCTAGATCACTACTATATTCCTTCTAGATAACTACTATATCTCTACTAGATCACTACTAGATCACTACTATATCTCTACTAGTTCACTACTAGATCACTAATATATCTCTACTAGTTCACTACTAGATCACTACTATTTCTCTACTAGTTCACTACTAGATCACTAATATATCTCTACTAGATCACTACTAGATCACTACTATATCTCTACTAGTTCACTACTAGATCGCCAATATATCTCTACTAGATCACTACTAGATTACTAATATATCTCTACTAGTTCACTACTAGATCACTACTATATCTCTACTAGTTCACTACTAGAATACTAATATATCTCTACTAGTTTACTACTAGATCACTACTATATCTCTACTAGATCACTACTATATCTCTACTAGATCACTTCTAAATCACTAATATATTTCTACTAGTTCAATACTAGATCACTAATATATCTCTACTAGTTTACTACTAGATCACTACTATATTCCTTCTAGATCACTACTATATCTCTACTATATCACTACTAGATCACTAATATATCTCTACTAGTTCACTACTAGATCACTACTATATCTCTACTAGTTCACTACTAGATCACTAATATATCTCTACTATATCTCTACTAGATCACTACTATATCACTACTATATCACTACTATATCTCTACTAGTTCACTAATATATCACTACTAGATCACTAATATATCTCTACTAGTTCACTACTAGATTACTAATATATCTCTACTAGTTCACTACTGTATCTCTACTAGTTCACTATTAGATCACTACTGTATCTCTACTAGTTCACTATTAGATCACTACTGTATCTCTACTAGTTCACTATTAGATTACTACTGTATCTCTACTAGTTCACTATTAGATCACTACTGTATCTCTACTAGTTCACTATTAGATCACTACTGTATATCTTCTAGTTCACTATTAGACCACTACTGTATCTCTACTAGTTCACTATTAGGTCACTACTGTATCTCTACTAGTTCACTATTAGATCACTACTGTATCTCTACTAGTTCACTATTAGATCACTAATATATCACTACTAGGTCACTACTATATCTCTACTGTATCTCTACTAGATTACTACTAGTTCACTATTAGATCACTACTGTATCTCTACTAGTTCACTATTAGATCACTAATATATCACTACTAGATCACTACTATATCTCTACTGTATCTCTACTAGATTACTACTAGATCACTAATATATCACTACTAGATCACTACTATATCTTTACTGTATCTCTACTAGATCACTACCATATCTCTACTGTATCTCTACTAGATCACTACTATATCTTTACTGTATCTCTACTAGATTACTACTAGATCACTTATATATATATATATATATATATATATATATATATCTACTAGATCACTACTATATCTTTACTAGATCCCTACTAGATCCCTACTTTGATTGTTCTATCCAACAGTGAGCAACACTTGAACACTTTGATTGTTCTAATCAACCTTCTCCCCAGGTACACCTGGAAAAGAGCAGACGCAGCCTACTCGCCAGAGGGGAACGATGAAAGAGTGGTCTTACAGAAAGCTGTTGGTACTCTCATTATTAATAGTCCTGAAGATAAAGACGAAGGCATCTATCAATGTTTTGCCTCCAATAGTTTTGGAACGTGAGTCTCAACGTTTCTTAAATACAGTCATAGATCTTTAAGTAATGACTTCATCAAAACATAAATTTGATTATACATTATTTTAAACCAGGGGTGGGCAGCTTACGACACGCGGGCAACATGCGGCCCGCCAGAGCGTTTTATGCGGCCCGCGCACACTTACAGAGAATCTATACAATTATAAAACTTCTGTTTGCAGTTTATATTATTTTATATTATTTTATATTGTCGATTCTGATGCTAAAGAAAAAAGTCTCTATGATTCTGAAATTTTAAACACGGCCTAGCGGTAAACGAAGAAAATTCTAATTTGCAATACTGGAATAGATTCCAAAAGAGTTTTTGCTTTTAATCCCGAATGCTTAAAAAAAAAAGAAAAAAAAAAAAAGAAGATGAATTAGTGTTTTAACGTTGAATTTTGTCGGCTAGGTATTTTTTTTAAACTAGCCTTCATGGTAAAGCAGTGTGCTTGTTGTGTTTTGAACCAATCGCGGTTTTTAAAAAGCACAATTTAAAACATCACCAAAAAGAAACATCCTGATTTTAGATGCAATTTCACAAATGAAAAAAAAACTAAAAGTCTAGAGTTTGTTTAATAAATGAACAAAGCAGCAAATGGTTTTCATCAAACAATTATAAATAGAAGAAGCTGCCACAGCGTTCATTCGATGCTGTGCCACAAGATTGTCAAATGGAACAAGTCCGTTTTCAGATGGTGAATTTATTAAAGCATGCTTGTAACGCGCAGCCAATAGTATGTGTCCCGAACAGAAAAAGACATTTGATAGAATTACTATGTCAAGGAGAACTCTAGTTATGCGTGTTGAAAAGCTGAAAATTGGATGCACCAGCTTCACAATGCAAGGAAAGATTATTTGTGGTACTCGCTGTGGCATTGGAGGAAAATACTGACGTACATGAGACAACACACATATTTATTTTCATCCAGGGAGTACATTCTAAGAGGTACTCATTGTGTTGAATTACTCAAAGACAACCTAAGGCCATTGCATGTATTCACCCAATTATCGCAGTGATTAACCTTATTAGGGCTAGGGGTCTTACACAGGCAGTTCCAAGAACTACTTAAAGATTTAGAAACTAAACATTCCGATGTTCAGTACCACTGTAGTTGGCTTAGAATGGGCAAGGTATGGAGAATAGTGTGGAATCATAAGGAAGAAATTGTTTTGTTTCTTGAAATGAAGGTTTGTGAGTTTGAGTTAACACCGTATAGATCTAATTTACATCTATTTATTAATAGAATCTGTATGAATGCGTTGGTAATCTAGTAGATCTAGAGCTACATATTTTAAATGAGATTTGTAGATTTATGTTAATAAATTAAGTGGAATAGATCTAGAATTTTAGAAACTACAATATTTTTTTTACATCTCGTGCAGCACAGCAGACAAACTTGCAAAAGGCGTCAAGTTGCAATAGGTTCTGCGTATGCAGTTCACGCCATTCACGGTTCTGCGTATACCGTAGGCGTAGTCATATCACCACATGGGCACATGTGATTCGTGAAACATTCAAACAAATAGTAAACACTGCACTCATCATTAATCTTCGGACTTAATGACAGTACCAGGTGGCCTCGCCTCGCTCGGTTAAATAATTTCTTAAGGAAGGTTTATACCCGAAGCAATTTTGGGAATATTTTTGTAATTACGAAAATGAGAGATCGGGTAAGACTACTTATCTGAAGAGTTGCTTTAGTGTTCTGTTCTAAATGTAATTGTACATGGCGATTAAGTATAGTCTCTTAAGTCCTCCTACAGTCTAGACAAACCACAGCTCAAGTCCGTCTTATAGTTTTACAATGCATTTTTTGCTTAAAACTCTTGTAGGCCTACTATTATTGGCTTGGAAGAAAGTCTTTGCAGTGTTACTTCTCAGATGGTTAGGTTCAGACATTTAATTATGCAGTTAGTATATTCATTATGGCTTTAGTACGAAACATCAAGTGACACAAATCTCTACGTTATAGAGTAAAACAGGCATTTTTTCTTAATAGACTTAAATCCTTACATTAGTTTTCTTAAGAAACGTTTCCGTTGGGCACTCTGTTACGCCGAACAATATGTTCGTCCCCCATACGGGATACGTGCCCTGCCCAGCCTGACTGTCGGACTATAAGACCGTCATACCGGCTTTTGCCATCCATCCATCCCAGTGGCGCTACAGCCCGTGGAGGGATATTGCCTGCTTTTACACATCCCTCCATTCAGATCTCTCCTTGTCCTTCTTTCTCCACGCCCTAACTCCAAGCTTTTTACCGAGGTTTATAGTTAAATCAAAAGAGGCTGCAGCGTACACAAACTCGTTCACTGCTAGCTAGATATCATGTTCAGAGTGAGAAAGTAAGGCGTAGAGAAGCTGTGTTATGACCATTTCCTTTGTTTTGGTACGGGGCAGTAAACACCGAAGCATGAACACATGGTAATAATTCACCAGCAAAATAATAACAATAATAGGATTGTCTTCGAGTCCGAAGATTAATGAGGAATGCAGTATTTCCCTTGTCTACGCAGCCACAGCTGTGCCCTACATATTTTGCCACATCCACTCCAAGCATAACCATTGTCCGCCGGTGGTAGATTAAGATTTTCTTTTCGCGTCTGAGTCTGTCCTCGGCAGCAGACTTTATTTTGGTCTCAAATGTGTATCCGCGGCCTCTGTAAAGAGGGAATTCTTTAAGTCTGATAGTTACGCTGGACAGAGCAGTATCCTGTATGGGAGATGAATCTCTGTTGAACGTATGCCAAAAGCATTTTTTTTTGTTAGTCGACGTAACATTTAAACGCTTAAAAGACCAGCTTAGGCGCCAACTTGCCTTAGCTGACATAGAAGAGAGCACCAGGTTGCATGCGGCCTCAGAACGAGACAGCTGGAGGTCACAAGCAAAATAAACAACAAAGTAAAAGGTATCTACACCGCTCTACGCAATTAAAGTGTCAACAATGTATTAATGTGAGCAGGTCAGGAGGCGCTGAGTGAAACCTTTTCTCTGCTCAACATTAAATTATTAACAGTAGGCAGATGTTAGCGCTACTGGGTGGGTTTCATCTGTGACACCTCAGTCTACGACCAAGGGGCTAGAGTCACCTAAGTAACCAGACATACTAACCTAAACTAAATGAAAGCAAGAACAAACTTTAGGATTTAGGATAAATAAACAAAATGAAACTTTATTTACATATACAAAAATAAATCAATAATAAAATATAATATATACACTAACCCCTACAACTAACTAAAATCCTCTAAATCTACTCCACTACAAACACAAAACAAACCAACTATCTAACACAAACTGATAAAACCAACTAACTAAATCACTAGATCTACACTAACACTAAAACAAGAATACCTTAGTAATGAGTACCTTACTATTAGAATTCATTAAGAACAGAAACAGACTATAACTAAGCCACTAAGCCGACTAAGACTAAGGCAACACTACAGAAACAAAATCAAAATAACACTAGATTCCCTAGATTCTAAGCAGCAGAGTAATAGCAGCAATAACACAGAAGTTATATTCAGCAGCTATATTCAGCAGCTAGATCTATATTCAGCAGTATTAATAGTCTGCAATACATAAATGCAAAACTATAAATACAAAATCCTATATTCTACTAGATCTAGAGCATGAACAACATATTCATATCAGGCTAAGCTGGTCGCCGCCATTTTTAATACAGCATGTTGGGAACAACTGCCAACTAGAAAATAAAACTAAATTAAAATATAGCTAGCATATCTACACACAGTGTGACATAGATCTAGTAAAAGAAAATATAAAATATTTCTACACTTACAGGCCGTCCCAGGTACAGAATAATTAAACTGATTTAATAATCATATGCCAGATCACTAAGATCACCAACAGTCACACAGACAGTGATATACTTTACTGACCGCTGGTCAACTGTACACTCAACTTTTATACTATCCCGCACTAACCCATATAACAATAGGGGGAAGTACAAATAATAAATCTGACACTAACCTATAAAAAAGAATATACAGAACAGCTATAGCCTATGAAAATACACATTAAAAAATAGCTCTGGGAGCGCAAGCTCACATTAAGGACTTAAAACACATCGGCACATTTAATTTCATTATCTTATCTTATATAATAATTATCTTGTCTTATATAATACAGACGTTACTTCAAAAAAGAAGATGATTACGTCCTACGCGTCATGCATTCAGTCATGCATATTAACCAATGACTTAAATTCTGCCAAGTCACTGGTTTTCTGGCTAGCTCAGGCAACCCATTCCATGCTCTAATAGCACTAGGGAAGAAGGAGTATTTGTACAAATTTGACCTAGCATATGGTACGAGAGGTATCTTGTTATCTTTGTGTCTTTTTGAGTATTAAATTTTGTTTTTGTATTTGAAGATTATGGTTCAGTGTTTTATGTATAATTGCTACTTTACTTTTGAGCCTTCTGTCCTGAAGGCTTTCTAAATTTAGTGATTTAACTAAAGGTGTTACTCTAGTCAAATCTGAATATTCGTTTGTTATGAATCTCACTGCTCTATTTTGTGTCTGTTTCAGTTTCTTATTGTTTTCTTGAGGGTTCCCAAACAGAGGATGCATATTCTATTATTGGCTTAAACCAAGGTCAAATAACATTTTAGTTTTATGTTCTTATTTGAATTATAGAAATTTCTTCTAATAAACCCTAATGCTTTGTTTGATTTTTTGATAGTTTCATCAATATGGGGATTCCATGACAGTTTTTCATTGATTATAACACCTAGGTATTTTGCGTATTTAGTTTGTGTTACTGGTTTACCATGAATAAGATAATGGAATTAATTTGTTTTAACTTTTTTGTTACTCTTAGTAACTGACATTTTTCTGGATGGAAAGACATGCTCCAATTTGATTCCCATTTCTGTAATTCATCTAATTCTCTTTGTAAAATTTCTGTATCTTGTGTTGTTTTTATTGTTCTATATATTATGCAATCGTCTGCGAATAATCTGACTTTTGTTCCTGAACTAATGCAATTTGGTAAATCGTTTATGTAAATTAAATATAGTAGTGGACCTAAGACTCTTCCTTGAGGTACTGTTATTGGTGTTGATTTAAAGCCATTTATTATTACAGTCAGAAAATCTTTAATCCACTGACGCAATGGACCAACAATGCCAAAATATTTTAATTTTTTAAGTTAACTATGGTGGTGAACTTTATCAAAAGCTTTACTTCTCTTTCATAGTTCCATATGAAATAAATCTACAGTAAGATTGTGCGCAAATGTTTAATTAGGTCTATTGATTCTTTAAAACTTGTTCTTGTTTGCGAAGAAATATTTTAGTGTACTGCGGTAAGCCTAGTGACGTAAGCAGCGTTTTCCCGTTCACGTCACGGAAAATTTTCATTCATGAAACATTCTAGCCAAAATTAAATTTTCGATAATGAGGCATTTTAAAATCGATATAACGGTCGACCTCGAATTTTCCCGATATGGCCAATGAGTTCAGAATTTTTTTCTCACTAATATGCACATACCTTGAAATTTAAAAGAAAATCGTTAGAGCCGTTTTCGAAATAAAAAATATATATCTACTTTATAAAGTAGAATGTGAGGCGTATGTATGTATGTTATGAATAGACATCAAAACCGTTTGACCAATCTTGATAAAACTTGGCAGAAATATTCCTTGGGTACTAACTTTGACCGTAGTGTATGTATTGTAGCCCTAAAACAAACTTAAGACCCTCAAAAAAAAGTTCACCGACTCTATTTAAGCTATAGTATTATATGGATCTAGGCTTTGTTTACAATGTTGACATGAAAAAGATTGAAAGTATTTAGATCTAGATTTAATTTTAAGAACTACATTTTGCGCAGATAGTTTTTTACTTTGACACATGAAAATATAAAATATAGTCCATTGATTTCATTATTTTATAAAATTAACCTTCAAATTTGTGTTTCAAAAGCATTTTTTTACATAGATTCTTTCCATATATCTGCGAATTCAGAACGTCCTGACTCACTTATGATACCATACATTTAACAAATCGGGTAAACCCGTTTTAACTGTACTTTATATCGTATTTATATATCGCTCCTTTCGTTTTTAATAGATATGAATGTAAACCTATTTTCGCAAAACTAATTTTATTTTTGTAGCGAAAGAGAAAAACTTGAAAGGATCATTAGCTAAGTTTAACATACATCTAAATCAAATCCACTAGATTAGTAAACACAAACTAGGACCCGCAGGCAGCGGGTAATGACAGGCTATTATAAATATAAATATATATAGCCTACATACAAGAATTGCTCGCTTAAGAGTATATAATTGTCATTAGTAGGTCGAATCTATATCTAGATTTACATTTCAGATGGAAATTTGTTTAGAAATATAGATTTTATCTTGAAGCTAGATTGTTACTAGTTTAGATCTAGTTCTACCTGAATAAAGTTTATAAGGTCTAATTGGGATATGCCTACATCTCCTATCTAGATTTTTCTATATAGATTCTAGATCTATAAAAATTCTATAGCTAGTCTAGATCAGACTCACTAGATCTACTATCTATACAATATTGAATATCTTCTACTTAAAAATCTACTTTTCAACGCCAAGACCTAATATACATATAAAATAATAATAAAGTTTGTCTTCGAGTCCGAAGATTAATGAGGAATGCAATATTTCACGTCGATACGTAGCCCCAGCTGTCACCTACATATTTTCCTACAACCATGGCAAGCATAACCATTGTCCGCCTATAGTCGATTAAGATTTTCTTTTCGCCGTCTGCGTCTGTCCTCAGCAGCGGAATTCCTTTTGGTCTCAAATGTGCATCCCGCGGCCTTCGTGAGTGACTTCCAGCTGTCTCGTTCTGAGGCCGCATGCAACCAGGTGCTCTCTTTGTCTGCTATGGCAAGCGCCTAAGCTGGTCTTTCCGTGGGGCACCTCTGTTATGTCGACTACCTCCTGGAGGCGTCCAAAAGCACTACTGGCCATGGCCAGACGGTTATCAATTTCCTTGCAAGCGAGGTGTTATTGAATACCATGCTTCCTAGATATGTGAAGTGTTCTATCACGTTAAAGGGACGACCATTTACGGTGATCTTTGGGGCTGAGTAAGTTTTATTGGGTCGCTTCTGGAACATGACTTCTGTTTTCTTGAGAATTATAGATAAACAGAAAAAGGTTGCAGCGTATGCGAATTCGTTCACCGCGATCTGGAGATCATGTTCATTGTGAGCTAGCAGGGCGCAATCATCGGCATAGAGAAGCTCCTTTATGACCATTTCTTTTGTTTTTGTATGGGATAGTAGACGTGGCAGATTGAACACATTGCCGTCTGAACGAAACTTGATGTCGATGCCTTCGTGCAATCGCTGCCGCATTTGACCCAACATTGTCAGGTGGGATTTCAGATTAGCTAGGGTATGATATTATGGTCCCGTATCCCCAACCTGAACAGAGTAACGCAAGAACATAAAGGTAATAGCATGTACAATACACACATTGAATAAAAGTTATTCAACTGAACATTTAGTGAATACCAACAGTTGTTCATGGTGAATGATATTAAGGCTAACGTAAGTTAATGTCCATTAGTTAACAACAAGGTTGTACTTTAACAATTTAATGAATGTATGAAATATGATAACATGAGTGATAAATAAAAGTCAATAGTATGTTCAAAGGAAACACCAGGTATACATATTATGCAACGAAATATCTCACACCTTCAACTCGAGGCCATAATTCAATCACGACACAGCCTACACTCAAGGCCTTAGATACACGAGCCATAACAAAACAAACTGTGAATCAAGCTTGATTCCAACATAGTCCCAAGCCTGCGTCCCTATTACAGAAAATACATATTCCTTGAGATCGCCGTCCACACAATCATAGGACCAACGAATTTCGAGCTACACAACGAAGACTAATAAAGTAAATAACTGACTTACCCAATACTGGGGAGGAAACACAGAAACGAAACTCGCACAAGAGCTCCAGCCTCATCACACAACAGAAGTAAAACAAGGAAGCAAAAATGACATCAACAAAAGCGCGTTCCTAGAAACCAAAACTCACAATCTCTTATGGTACACAAAGGAAAACACCAAAAGAAGATGCGCATGACAAGCTCTACGCCAAAAAAGATAGTGAATAGAGTAGGAGCAAGTACACAGCCCTGCTTCACGCCATTTTCTATTGGAAATGATCGACAGGTCAGCATTGTGTCTAATCTGTCCCACATAAAACTGCTTGAGAATGGTTAGGCGCGTAGTTGGGTATCCGAGTCTGGTCATAATCCTCCATAAACCATTGACCGTGTCGAAAGCCTTGGTGAGGTCCAAGGAGGCTGCGTATACATAGGTTTATATAGTGTACTCTAGATCTAGACTGCCTAGAGTTACAGTCTAGAGTAAATTGTGATTATCTTAGATTCTATTTCTACTATATTTATTACCTAGATATATATTCTAGAAGTATATTCTATAGTTACAATTCGAATTCAACTTAAATATTTATGATTATATAGATTACATATTATAACTAGATTGTGTACATCTATGACTATTATGACAATGTCCATGGCATGTGTGAGATCAATTTTTCAAAGCAACTATAATTAATGGACTTTTTCTAAACAAAAATCATTCATATATTCACATGCGATTTTTTATATATATTTATAAGCTTAGCATTATTTTGGACCAATGTCTCACAACGGCTGATAAGAGAAATCAGGTATAAACATCAGGAGAAAATACGACCCCTTAACTCAAGAAAACATTAAGAAATTAAAACAGACACAAAATAGACAGTGAGATTCATAACAAAGGAATATTCACAATTTATTTATTTATTTATAACACCTTTAAAAAAACTTTTGAAAGTCATTAAAAGTTTTAAAATAAAAAAAAATTTTCTACATTTATTTTTGGGTGTGAAATTGTGTATCGGAAAATGCCGGGTACTTGAGGTAAGCTAGTTCTAAAAAAACTACAAAGATCTTGGGAAAAAGACTCGTCAAATAAAGTACTGTAAATGTGTAGTTTCAGGCACTTGTTTCAGGTCTATTCTTTCTTTAACCTCTATCGGTTTTTTTTCCAACTACCTGTATTTTTGTGCAGAATTATTTTCTCTATCAGGCACACTTAAAATTAATACATAATAATGTAAGTTTAATTTAAAAAGAGATCTGAAAAATGCAAAAGATATATAAGGAAAAAGGTACTTCCGGCCCAATTTATAATTCTAGTTTTAAACCAAAGAAACGAAACGCAAAAGCACAACAAAGCTCATTGAAAAGTGTTGAGGACCTTGTTAGCTAACTTAAATAACAAATATTTAGATAAAGATGGTAGGACTGGGGTCATTGTTTGGTAATCAGTATTATATGGAGGATAATTGTCAGTAAAGATCGTAGGACTGGGGTCATTGTTTGGTAATCAGTATTATATGGAGGATAATTGTCAGTAAAGATCGAAGGATTGGGGTCACTGTTTAGGTGTCAGTATTCTTTAAAGATAAGATAAGATCATTTTTATTGGTCCAATTAAATGGAGATTCAGTTTGACTACAATTGACCACCTCAGTTTAACTACTGTACACTAACAATGTCGATGGAAATACAAAGAACATTCACACATGAAACACATGCGCACACAGTCACAACCAGCGCTTCTGTGTACTGCTCGATAACAACAAATGACCTTATCATGTCAGTGTCTTCATTGTGTTTTTATTCAGTTCATCATAATACGTCAGTCAAGGTTGTATTCTATTCGAACAAAGTGATTTATTATTGATGTCAATCTGTTCATCGCTGGATGACTTGTTTGATTGAATTGAGTTTGGAAGTATTACATTCAAGGATAATATAGTCTACACTGAGTTTCTTCGTATGTTGAAGATGAGGCTTAGGGGCATCTACGAACTCACATAAGTCAATTTGTGAAACAATACAACAAAACTAGTCGCAACAAGAACAAGGTTACAAAGACAGTCTGTGTGGAAACACAAACTCAAAATCAGCCCCCGAAGTGGTCTACCCAGGCAGGAAAAAAGGCAGGTTCCAATATTTTAAGAAAGAATATCAGAATGAAATTCTATCAAAGGCAAATGACAGAGAAGAATGGAGAAAGAAGGTTGACAAATCCTGTGTGGTGCCCCAAAGGTTCAGCAGACCAAGGGATAGGTGAAACTGAATGTGAAGTTAGATGTGAACCTGGCCTAACAGATGTCTTATAATGAGTATTTAATTGATCTAATTGTTTTGTAAAGTGTCAATCAAAACCTCAAGAAAAAAACTTTTCCGTTAAAAAAACAATACCTTTAGTTTTGTGCACCATGGTTTAGTGCCCCTCTGCAGTTCACGCGATAATATAAAATACTGTTTAATAATTGTTGTTTTAAATTATGCCCAACTTATTTGCATAGTAAATAGATTTTTTTTTGGTGTAAATATAGTATTTAGTATGACAGAACTTACATATGTTAGCAACACAATTGTAAAAAATAATATTTTTTTTTATAAAAAATCTAAAACCATTTGCATAAATGTGTTAAAAAATGGTAAATAGTCATCTCCCTTACTAAAAAGCCTCCCGTGTTTGTTACTATTAATAGTGAATAGTTGTAAAAATGGTGTATTTTTATGGGAAAAAAATGCTTGCATAATTAATTTAAAAAATTAGATTTTTCGCTTTCAGAAAATAAAAAAGTAGCCGTTGCATCAGAACTTTGAATGATCTAAAATAGTGTAACAACTGAAGGGAAGCATCTCAACGAAATATAAATGTTTATCTACACGGAGACAGGACAAACACATAAGATATCCTTTTCTGCCTAGTTTCTGGCAGTGCGCACCTTCTGCACTATCTTGAATGGCGGTGCGCATGGCGGGCTTATAACAATATCATGACGTCCGATTTTTCGTTTTCTCTTTTAGTTTCTGAGATCTAAACGGGACGGACGGACAGACAGGTCACACAAAACTAATAGCGTCTTTTCCCCTTTCGGGGCCGCTGAAAATGTTTAAAAATTTCTAGAACGACTATTTTTCTCTTAATAACTAATGAATATAGAGAATAAAAAAAAAAAAGGAAAAAGTAGAGGTACTTAATGGCAACACACTACACCAAATTAGATATTTATTTTAAAAATTCAAAAAATGTAAATATTGGTTGTTTTCTTTTTTTTTTTAAATACCTACATCTAACTTGTACCTTGGTGGAAACTAAAACCTTAAACCTCCTGGGTGGGTAGACTAAAAAACCTGGGTGGATACTGATCTCGAAAAAGGCTCTAACGATATTTCCAAAAAGCTGACAGTTACTATATTTCGTTAAGAAAAGAATTGCTAGCTCGTCGGTCACACTGGGAAAACTCTAGTTTGACCGTTATAATTGTTCAAAGTATCAAAATAAATCAATGTAAAATTGGTTAGAAAACAAGAAAAGATTTATCCTGAAGGGACTGCATGTCTTTCGGTATTTCCGCATCCATTCAAGAGTTTCCAAAACATTCATGTTCAGGACCATTGTGCCATCGTCTTTTCAATCTAGATTTCAAGGCCTATCATTAGAAGAGTAGAAAGTCAAGTACATGTATACATTCGCTTAACCAGTATTCTTCTTCCGGGGTGGGGTGCGAATGGAGCGGTGTAAAAAATATTTCACATCTAACATTTCATAGTTTTTGAGTGAAAACCAATCGCTGTATAAGTTGTTGAAAGGAGATATTGACTTTTTTTCTCATCTCAGTGTGTCCTGAGTGTCCAATCATGAAGTCAACTACTGAAAGAACTTTTTTTTTCATTTTAACTTTCAAACATTAACTGAATTTTCTTATTCAAAGTGCGGCTTCAATCAAGTTTAACTTACGAATGGCCAAATTGGAACCGTTTGCAAGCTCAGCTCCTATATATCATCGACCACATTTAGGAGATTATTTGAAGTTGAACTGTTCTTCACCAAACAGTGTTCCAGATGGTCAAGTCACCTGGACAGTATATGACCAAGGAACTTATAAAGCTGTCATATGGGACTCAAGAGTAACTGTGGACTATGATGGTAAATATACACAATTCTTTAGACCTAGTATCAATAACTCAAATACAAAATTCCCTGAAAATAAACAATGCTTATATATATATATATATATATATATATATATATATATATTAGGGGTGCACCGGATAGTCCCTCCGGCTCCGGCTTCTGCCGAATATCCGGCATTTTTTACTATCCGGTGCTATTCGGCTCCGGTCGGATATCACTACCGGATAGTAAACCGGATAGTAAAAAATACACCTATTTAATATGCATAAAGTGGACCTCGTTCCATTACTGTCTGTTATAGAATGTATTAATGCTTATATGTAAACAAAATAATGTGCTTAAAAATAGAGCCATTATGAATATGCACCAAACATCGTTTATTATAAAGACAAGGCGTGTTAATAACTTAATATAAATAGAGATGAAACTTTACATCATAAATGCGCTTTACATACGGAGCAGCAATGGCTGGCACTTTTTTCAATTTGTCTTGACCTTTGAGTAAGTTAGTTAACATGTTAAAATGCTACATTCCTTGACTATGTCATGCTGACCAGACGTCTGTCTAGCTGTGTGGGTATATCTTCAGAGGTAGAGATGAACATCTCCCTCCCCCTTTTATTTGTTTAGTCCATCACATTGAGTTTATTTATAGGCAGGTAACCACAAGTTAAATACGATGGACGTAGGTTTAATGTCAGCGTATTGACACTCTCTAGTAGTCACACCTTTCGAGGGAACTGAGTTTGTTTACTTAGTAGTTAATCTTTATCGGGGGGGGGGATGGACTACAAGAGCCACACCTCTAAGGTGACCAGGTATATTTCTAGATGAACATCTCCCTCCCCCTTTTATTTGTTTAGCCCATCACATTGAGTTCATTGATTGACAGGTGAACCCAAGTCAGATACGATGGACGTAAGCACTCTCTAGAGGTCACACGAGGGAACTAGGTTTGATATTGGGGGGTGGACTAGACTTTACATTGTAAATTCGTATTATATACGTAGCAGCGATGTCTGGCACACTTTAAAAGCTTGTCTTGACCTTTGAGTGGTCTAGTAAACATGTAATATTTCTTAACTATGTCAAGCTGATTGTCTAGATGTGCGGGTATATCTCCAGAGGTAGAGATGAGCAACCCCACCTCCTTTTGTTTGTTTAGTCCATAACATTGAGTTCACAGATAGGCAGCTGACCACATTACGCCAGATTTTTTTTTTTTATTAGGGGCGGGACTACAAGCCAAATCTCCATAAGGTTACTCTGGTATGAGTGTGTTTATTATGAGATAGGTTGTCAATCAAGGGTCTGGACCACAACCCACACCTTTTATACTATTGGCAGGGACAATAAGTTTGTTTACTTAAAGTCTCAATTAGGAGGCTGGACTACAAGCCAAACAGACACTGACCAGGGGTATCTTTAAAGGGAGGGCTCAAGAGACTCAACACGCTCAACTTCTTATTTGTTTAATCCATGACAATATATTGATAGACATTGACCATTCTTAAGCCAGAATGGATTAACGCAGATTGTTGAGAAACATTGACACTGTCTAGAGGTGACTAGATGATGAGACTAAGTTTGTTTACTTGAACACATACATCCAACCACCATACAAGCCAGATGAGAGATTTACATTAGTAACTAGTTAAATATATATTAACATATTTTACATTGACCCTCCAACACACAGCCTTTATGGTTGGTGGCCTCATACATGCTACACAGATTAATTTTTGTTTATAAATACTGTTAAGCTTGAATAAATCAATCAGTAACAGAGTTTAAAACAATAAGGTATATAAAAGGAAAAAAAAATAATACCAACAAATATAGGTACGTTATTTAACAGTTTCGTAAAATGCTCAGCAATACAAGCTATTTACAAGACACTTAGGTATTCGGCTCCGGCTCCGGCCCCGGCCGAATATCAAATTTTACTATCCGGTCATATCCGGCTTCGGCCGGATATCAAAAAGTACTATCCGGTGCACCCCTAATATATAAGTATGTATGTATGTATGTATGTACGTATGTATGTTACTTATAGACATCAAAACCGCTTGACCAATCTTGATAAAACTTGGCAGGAATGTTTCTTGGGTACCCACTGGCGGATCCAGGGGGGGGGGGGCGGTAGGGGCGATCGCCCCCCCCCACTCGGCCGACCCTCCCCCCTTCCCTCGTAGGGGGGCGGACGAATTTTAGTATAGAATTTACACAATTTGTATACGAATTTATTACTTATGTTAATAATATATACTAATTATTTATATTTCAACCTATTTTTAGATTACTTCGCCCCCCCTCTAGTATTTTGGTCGATTTGGTGGGGTCGGAAGGGAGCGATGGTATCAATCCCGCCCCCCCATACACTTTCGATTGGGGGGGGGGCGGTCCAATTTATTTCTAGAAATCACAGCTTGCTAACAGAATCAATTAAATATCTATATCATTAAAACTTGTTATTGATATTTTAACCGATCTTTATATTATGTCGTTCCCTGATTGCCGATTGGGGGGGGGCGAATACCTCTACTGCCCTTCCCACCTAAACCCTTTGAGTGGGGGGGGGGGCGGTCCTACTTTTATGGAGAAATCATAGTTTGTGAACAACATTAATTCAATTAATATATAAATTTTATATTATGTCAATCCCTTTCTGGTATCTTGCCGATTCGGTGAGGTTGGGCGGAGGGCGATTGCATGTACTGTCCTCCCCACTCTAGTCCTCTGAGTGGGGGGGGGGCGGTCCTATTTTTATGGAGAATCATAGTTTGTGAACAAAATTAGTTGAGTCGCCCCACCCCTATTCTTTAATGCCAAATGCAATCTTTACAGAAATTATTAAAAGAGCGAAGATTAATCGTTTGAACTCTACCGCCCCTCCCATTTCCAGACAGAGGTTATGTAATTTCACATTAATTTATAATAATTATTTTAAGAAAGTTAGAATTCAATCGAAATTATTCAGTATAAGAGTCACGATTGAGATGAGTTCTAAACCTAAATAATTATATCATAGTCCCTTTTCCCAACCGTTACTCAATTTGATATTTTGCTAGTTAAATAAATTTGGGACTATAACTCACAATTTATACTTCAATTTTATTGAATATTATTTTTTCGGCGTCGATCCTCAAAGCCAAAATCTAAATATGTGGGTTATCTTATCTTTTCAAGGAAAAAAATTGGTTTTATTTGCAATGTATTAAGGCAGGGGTGGGCAAATTACGGACGGCGGGCCACATGCGGCCCGCCGAAGTGTTTTATGCGGCCTGCCGACGCTTAAAGAAATCAGGTGTTCCCACACATTACACAAATAAAAATGCAAATATATTTATATAAATAATTGTAAATATCTATATATCTAGAAATAGTTGAAACTTCTAATTCTCATCACTTATTATGAAGAGGCTAAAGAAACATTGTCTTTAAACGTCATTCTAAAAAGTTTAAAGTAAACGAAGATTATTCTTAATGGCAATATTTCGAAACATTCAGTCAAAGACAAACACAAGCCAGTATTTATTCAATTCTATCAGAAACTGTGTTGAAAGTGTTGGGTCGGCTTGTACAAGATGGTAAGTGTAACAACTAATGGAGCTCGAGCTTTGACTAAAAAAAAAACAGGCTTTTTAATAAAATAAGGCATTGAATATCAAATATATTGTTGGAATTGATTTCTCAATGATCTTATTATTTGCACAGGGCCAGCCTTAGGCCTAGACATAGTGCTTAGGGTCACCAATTGGTAAGAATCTTGCATTGACTTTTTCCTTCTTATTTTAGAGAAGAAATAGCGTAACTTGTCCTCAATGTTATTGTTGAAGTACAATAGGTTTTTAATAAATTGAATAATTTTACTGTTGTCACTTTTTTACATATTTTTTTTTTAATTTGAGGCCACCAAATTCACTTTGCCAAGGGGCCTTCAATTATCTGCCGGCCATGACTGGCAGTTCCGAGAAGTACTTGAAGATTTGGAAACAAAACATTTCGATGTTCGGTTACAAAGTAGTATCCTCTGGCCTAGAAGAATATGGAATCTCAAGGAAGAAATAGTTAGGTTCATCGAAGGACATTGATTGTGACTTTGTTACTAATATTTCTAATGAAGAGTTGAAGACAGACTTCATGTTTATCATTGGAGACATTGCAATGTTTTGTTTGCAAATGAAATGTATCTGCATCTTAAATCTTTTCAAAGTTATTCCACTTCTTGATGCAGCGAGTGAAACCGAGTCTTATCATTTTCCTAAGCTGAAAGGTGAAACTATTTCTAGTGAAATGGATGAAATTATAAGACTTAATTGGATTCCTTGATTGTGGAATTTGAAGGCAAATTTTAAGACGTCAAGATCTTGGAACTAGTTTTCAATACCATCAGCTCACCATTTAATGCAGAAGCTGATTTAGCTCCAGATGACATACCTCCAAGCAAATTATGACCTGAAAGAGTAATTCCAGTGAGTTCTTCCACAGAAGCTGTATTCCCATACATAAGAAAACTTTGCTGCGAAGCTGTCACATTATTTGGAACCTAATTCATCTGTGAAAACGCTTTATTTCGTTTGTTTGAAAATTTTGAAGTGTTAGAACAGGTCGATGCTCACTGACTGTAATTTGATAGCAGTCGCAAGAACAAAACAACTAGTAAGCTAGTTCTACAGTTACAGAACATCATGCAAGGATGTAAACAGTTAAATGCTTCACATTAAGTACAATTGTACATTTGTGGTGAAATGTTGTGATGTAAAGAGACAATAACAAAATTTAAAAAATTATTCGTAAAATTAGTTCAAGAAATTGCTAACTGTTGTTGTAATTCATCCATTGGGAGTTAAAAAAAAATGAATGCGGCCCGCCAGTCCCCAAACTTTTTTAATGCGGCCCTCAGTAGAAAAAGGTTGCCCACCCCTGTATTAAGGGCTTATAAATTCATATTAGAATACTTTTCAAGTACAACATTATTTGAAAAGTACTTTTTTAATAGTAGGAATAATGAGCCTTTTGTCAGGAGAGTGCGTTTCTTCTGTGAAGAATGCAAGAAATCTTTTTTGGCGTCGGAACCTCACTTATGAATAATGAGCAGTAGATGTCAGGAGAATGCGTTTCTGCAGTGAAGAATGCAAGAAAACTTTTTGGCGTCGGGGACCCACTAGGAAACCTTATAGCGCTGCCCCAGTTGTTTTGTTTTTCGCCGGAGGTTGAGAAATCCTGCTTTTTTTATTCTGATATATATATATATATATATATATTATTATATATATACTAGACATATGTTACCCGCGACCCGCGGGTCTTTATTTGCGCATTACTGTCGATATAGTCACTGAGATTGTTTTGTAAACGAAATAATAATGTAATAAGTAAAGCGAATGTGTCAATGTAAAAATAGTGTGAATGAAGCTATCAAATTAGAATAGCTAATAGGCTTAAATCCATTTGTTCAAATTAAAACATTTGCTTGTAGGCCTACATATATTTGATTAAAATTTGAGATGAATAAACCAAATTTTGTATGTTCATGTGTTACAGTATAAAGTAGATCTTGATGTAGACATAGATCTAAATCTACAATAATCTAAGAGTTAAAAATTGGCTTTTATATAGTTCATTCTGTGTTGCGCATGCGTGACCTTTTTTCATGAATGAATATAGGCCTATCTGAACACGGCTACGCAGCTTTATTTAGCGAACAGCAAACGAATGTATTAAAAATGCTTTAGAAAAACAAATTTGAATGTTAATTTGATTAAAATATGAAATGAATGGACAATAATTAGTATGTTTATGTGTTAAAGCATAAATCTATCTTTGCGAAAAAAAAAATGTATCATCTTAGAGTTCAATAAGAGTTTTAGGCCTAGGCCTAGGAATAGACTCAGTAGAGAGATGTGTTAATCACTGTTAATGTGTAACCATTTGGTAATGTCTAATGAAAGGATGTTCGCCAGACATTACCCGTGGCCTGCGGGTCTAAGTTTGTGTTTACTAATCTAGTGGATTGGATTTAGATGTATGTTAAACTTAACTAATGATCCTTTCAAGTTTTTTCTCTTTCGCTACGAAAATAAAATTAGGTTTGTGAAAATGGGATTACCCGAAGCCGATACATTCATATCTATTAAAAACGAAAAGAGCGATAGCTTTGTTAAATGAATGGGATTATAAAGTGAACAATTAAACGAAATAATTTTTAGTACGCGATTTATGAATGAATTTAGATCTAGGCCTATCTCTTTCGTAGATAAATGTAGCTTTAGAAAACCAAATTTGAATGTTTATTTAATCAAAATATGAAATGAATGGACTTTAATTAATATGTTTATGTGTTAAAGTATAAAACTATCTGTGCAAAGAGAAGCTTTATCATCTTAGAGTTGAATTAGAGTTTTAGATCTAGGGATGGGATTATAAAGTAAACAATAAAACGAATAAATTTTTAGTACGCGATTCATTACGGTATTGTCTAATGAAAGAATGTTCGCCAGGAAATCTGTAATCACAGATGTAAGGAACTAATTTATGTAAAAAATGCTTTTGAAACACAAAATCGAAGGTTAATTTTATTATATAATGAAATCAGTGGATCTTCTTTTGTCTTTTCATGTCAAATTAAAAAACTATCTGCACAAAGTGTATTTCTTAAAATTAGATCTAGGTCTAAATCCTTTCGATCTTTTCTCATGTCATCATTGTAGACATGGCCTAGATCCATAAAATACTATAGCTGTAATAGAGTCGGACCACATTATTTTTTTTTATGGTCTTAAGTTTGTTTTAGGGCTACAATACATATACTACGGTCTAAGTTAGTACCCAAGGAACATTCCTGCCTAGTTTTATCAAGATTGGTCAAGCGGTTTTGATGTCTATAAGTAACATACATCCATACATACCCTCACATTCTACTTTATAATATAGACTAGACATATGTTACCCCCGACCCGCGGGTCTTTATTTGCGCATTACTTTCGATATAGTCACTGAGAGTGTTTTGTAAACAATAAAACGAAATAATAATGTAATAAGTAAAGCGAATGTGTCAATGTAAAAATAGTGTGAATGAAGCTATCAAATCAAAATAGCTAATAGGCTGAAATCCATTTGTTCAAATTAAAACATTTGCTTGTAGGCCTACATATATTTGATTAAAATTTGAGATGAATAAACCAAATTTAGTATGTTCATGTGTTACAGTATAAAGTAGATCTTGATGTAGACATAGATCTAAATCTACAATAATCTAAGAGTTAAAAATTGGCTTTTATATAGTTCATTCTGTGTTGCGCATGCGTGACCTTTTTTCATGAATGAATATAGGCCTATCTCAACACGGCTACGCATCTTTATTTAGCGAACAGCGAACGAATGTATTAAAAATGCTTTAGAAAAACAAATTTGAATGCTAATTTGATTAAAATATGAAATGAATGGACAATACTTAGTATGTTTATGTGTTAAAGCACAAAACTATCTTTGCGAAAAGAAGTTGTATCATCTTAGAGTTCAATAAGAGTTTTAGACCTAGGCCTAGGAATAGACTCAGTAGAGAGATGTGTTAATCACTGTTAATGTGTAACCATTTGGTAATGTCTAATGAAAGGATGTTCGCCAGACAATACCCGCGGCCTGCGGGTCTAAGTTTGTGTTTACTAATCTAGTGGATTGGATTTAGATGTATGTTAAACTTAACTAATGATCCTTTCAAGTTTTTTCTCTTTCGCTACGAAAATAAAATTAGGTTTGTGAAAATGGGATTACCCGAAGCCGATACATTCATATCTATTAAAAACGAAAAGAGCGATAGCTTTGTTAAATGAATGGGATTATAAAGTGAACAATTAAGCGAAATAATTTTTAGTACGCGATTCATGAATGAATATAGATCTAGGCCTATCTCAACCCGGCTTTGCAGCTTTCGTAAACGAATGTAGCTTTAGAAAACCAAATTTGAATGTTTATTTGATCAAAATATGAAATGAATGGACTTCAATTAATATGTTTATTTGTTAAAGTATAAAACTACCTGTGCGAAGAGAAGTTTTATCATCTTATAGTTGAATTAGGGGTTTTAGATCTAGGGATGGGATTATAAAGTGAACAATTAAACGAAATAATTTTTAGTACGCGATTTATGAATGAATTTAGATCTAGGCCTATCTCTTTCGTAGATAAACTCAACTCGGCTTCGCAGCTTTCGTAAACGAAAGTAGCTTTAGAAAACCAAATTTGAATGTTTATTTGATCAAAATATGAAATGAATGGACTTTAATTAATATATTTATGTGTTAAAGTATAAAACTATCTGTGCGAAGAGAAGTTTTATCATCTTAGAGTTGGATTAGAGTTTAGATCTAGGGATGGGATTATAAAGTAAACAATTAAACGAATTAATTTTTAGTACGCGATTCATTACGGTATTGTCTAATGAAAGAATGTTCGTCAGGAAATCTGTAATCACAGATAAAAGGAACTAATTAATGTAAAAAATGCTTTTGAAACACAAAATTGAAGGTTAATTTTATTATATAATGAAATCAATGGATCTTCTTTTGTCTTTTCATGTGTCAAAGTAAAAAACTATCTGCGCAAAGTGTATTTCTTAAAATTAGATCTAGGTCTAAATCCTTTCTATCTTTTCTCATGTCAACATTGTAGACATGGCCTAGATCCATAAAATACTATAGCTGTAATAGAGTCGGACCACATTATTTTTTTTTATGGTCTTAAGTTTGTTTTAGGGCTACAATACATATACTACGGTCTAAGTTAGTACCCAAGGAACATTCCTGCCTAGTTTTATCAAGATTGGTCAAGCGGTTTTGATGTCTATAAGTAACATACATCCATACATACCCTCACATTCTACTTTATAATATAGACTAGACATATGTTACCCCCGACCCGCGGGTCTTTATTTGCGCATTACTTTCGATATAGTCACTGAGAGTGTTTTGTAAACAATAAAACGAAATAATAATGTAATAAGTAAAGCGAATGTGTCAATGTAAAAATAGTGTGAATGAAGCTATCAAATCAAAATAGCTAATAGGCTGAAATCCATTTGTTCAAATTAAAACATTTGCTTGTAGGCCTACATATATTTGATTAAAATTTGAGATGAATAAACCAAATTTAGTATGTTCATGTGTTACAGTATAAAGTAGATCTTGATGTAGACATAGATCTAAATCTACAATAATCTAAGAGTTAAAAATTGGCTTTTATATAGTTCATTCTGTGTTGCGCATGCGTGACCTTTTTTCATGAATGAATATAGGCCTATCTCAACACGGCTACGCATCTTTATTTAGCGAACAGCGAACGAATGTATTAAAAATGCTTTAGAAAAACAAATTTGAATGCTAATTTGATTAAAATATGAAATGAATGGACAATACTTAGTATGTTTATGTGTTAAAGCACAAAACTATCTTTGCGAAAAGAAGTTGTATCATCTTAGAGTTCAATAAGAGTTTTAGACCTAGGCCTAGGAATAGACTCAGTAGAGAGATGTGTTAATCACTGTTAATGTGTAACCATTTGGTAATGTCTAATGAAAGGATGTTCGCCAGACAATACCCGCGGCCTGCGGGTCTAAGTTTGTGTTTACTAATCTAGTGGATTGGATTTAGATGTATGTTAAACTTAACTAATGATCCTTTCAAGTTTTTTCTCTTTCGCTACGAAAATAAAATTAGGTTTGTGAAAATGGGATTACCCGAAGCCGATACATTCATATCTATTAAAAACGAAAAGAGCGATAGCTTTGTTAAATGAATGGGATTATAAAGTGAACAATTAAGCGAAATAATTTTTAGTACGCGATTCATGAATGAATATAGATCTAGGCCTATCTCAACCCGGCTTTGCAGCTTTCGTAAACGAATGTAGCTTTAGAAAACCAAATTTGAATGTTTATTTGATCAAAATATGAAATGAATGGACTTCAATTAATATGTTTATTTGTTAAAGTATAAAACTACCTGTGCGAAGAGAAGTTTTATCATCTTATAGTTGAATTAGGGGTTTTAGATCTAGGGATGGGATTATAAAGTGAACAATTAAACGAAATAATTTTTAGTACGCGATTTATGAATGAATTTAGATCTAGGCCTATCTCTTTCGTAGATAAACTCAACTCGGCTTCGCAGCTTTCGTAAACGAAAGTAGCTTTAGAAAACCAAATTTGAATGTTTATTTGATCAAAATATGAAATGAATGGACTTTAATTAATATATTTATGTGTTAAAGTATAAAACTATCTGTGCGAAGAGAAGTTTTATCATCTTAGAGTTGGATTAGAGTTTAGATCTAGGGATGGGATTATAAAGTAAACAATTAAACGAATTAATTTTTAGTACGCGATTCATTACGGTATTGTCTAATGAAAGAATGTTCGTCAGGAAATCTGTAATCACAGATAAAAGGAACTAATTAATGTAAAAAATGCTTTTGAAACACAAAATTGAAGGTTAATTTTATTATATAATGAAATCAATGGATCTTCTTTTGTCTTTTCATGTGTCAAAGTAAAAAACTATCTGCGCAAAGTGTATTTCTTAAAATTAGATCTAGGTCTAAATCCTTTCTATCTTTTCTCATGTCAACATTGTAGACATGGCCTAGATCCATAAAATACTATAGCTGTAATAGAGTCGGACCACATTATTTTTTTTTATGGTCTTAAGTTTGTTTTAGGGCTACAATACATATACTACGGTCTAAGTTAGTACCCAAGGAACATTCCTGCCTAGTTTTATCAAGATTGGTCAAGCGGTTTTGATGTCTATAAGTAACATACATCCATACATACCCTCACATTCTACTTTATAATATAGACTAGACATATGTTACCCCCGACCCGCGGGTCTTTATTTGCGCATTACTTTCGATATAGTCACTGAGAGTGTTTTGTAAACAATAAAACGAAATAATAATGTAATAAGTAAAGCGAATGTGTCAATGTAAAAATAGTGTGAATGAAGCTATCAAATCAAAATAGCTAATAGGCTGAAATCCATTTGTTCAAATTAAAACATTTGCTTGTAGGCCTACATATATTTGATTAAAATTTGAGATGAATAAACCAAATTTAGTATGTTCATGTGTTACAGTATAAAGTAGATCTTGATGTAGACATAGATCTAAATCTACAATAATCTAAGAGTTAAAAATTGGCTTTTATATAGTTCATTCTGTGTTGCGCATGCGTGACCTTTTTTCATGAATGAATATAGGCCTATCTCAACACGGCTACGCATCTTTATTTAGCGAACAGCGAACGAATGTATTAAAAATGCTTTAGAAAAACAAATTTGAATGCTAATTTGATTAAAATATGAAATGAATGGACAATACTTAGTATGTTTATGTGTTAAAGCACAAAACTATCTTTGCGAAAAGAAGTTGTATCATCTTAGAGTTCAATAAGAGTTTTAGACCTAGGCCTAGGAATAGACTCAGTAGAGAGATGTGTTAATCACTGTTAATGTGTAACCATTTGGTAATGTCTAATGAAAGGATGTTCGCCAGACAATACCCGCGGCCTGCGGGTCTAAGTTTGTGTTTACTAATCTAGTGGATTGGATTTAGATGTATGTTAAACTTAACTAATGATCCTTTCAAGTTTTTTCTCTTTCGCTACGAAAATAAAATTAGGTTTGTGAAAATGGGATTACCCGAAGCCGATACATTCATATCTATTAAAAACGAAAAGAGCGATAGCTTTGTTAAATGAATGGGATTATAAAGTGAACAATTAAGCGAAATAATTTTTAGTACGCGATTCATGAATGAATATAGATCTAGGCCTATCTCAACCCGGCTTTGCAGCTTTCGTAAACGAATGTAGCTTTAGAAAACCAAATTTGAATGTTTATTTGATCAAAATATGAAATGAATGGACTTCAATTAATATGTTTATTTGTTAAAGTATAAAACTACCTGTGCGAAGAGAAGTTTTATCATCTTATAGTTGAATTAGGGGTTTTAGATCTAGGGATGGGATTATAAAGTGAACAATTAAACGAAATAATTTTTAGTACGCGATTTATGAATGAATTTAGATCTAGGCCTATCTCTTTCGTAGATAAACTCAACTCGGCTTCGCAGCTTTCGTAAACGAAAGTAGCTTTAGAAAACCAAATTTGAATGTTTATTTGATCAAAATATGAAATGAATGGACTTTAATTAATATATTTATGTGTTAAAGTATAAAACTATCTGTGCGAAGAGAAGTTTTATCATCTTAGAGTTGGATTAGAGTTTAGATCTAGGGATGGGATTATAAAGTAAACAATTAAACGAATTAATTTTTAGTACGCGATTCATTACGGTATTGTCTAATGAAAGAATGTTCGTCAGGAAATCTGTAATCACAGATAAAAGGAACTAATTAATGTAAAAAATGCTTTTGAAACACAAAATTGAAGGTTAATTTTATTATATAATGAAATCAATGGATCTTCTTTTGTCTTTTCATGTGTCAAAGTAAAAAACTATCTGCGCAAAGTGTATTTCTTAAAATTAGATCTAGGTCTAAATCCTTTCTATCTTTTCTCATGTCAACATTGTAGACATGGCCTAGATCCATAAAATACTATAGCTGTAATAGAGTCGGACAACTTTATTTTTTTTTTTAGGGTCTTAAGTTTGTTTTAGGGCTACAATACATATACTACGGTCTAAGTTGGTACCCAAGGAACATTCCTGCCTAGTTTTATCAAGATTGGTCAAGCGGTTTTGATGTCTATAAGTAACATACATCCATACATACTGTTATGACTTTGCCATGCGCACCGCCATCCAAGATAGTGCAGAAAGAAGGTGCGCACTATCAGTGACCAGACAAGTCGGATGTTGACAGAAGAGACTAACGATTTCCGCCCAAGTCTAGAGCCAATATGGAGATGTTGTACTAAAGGCAGACGTTACTAAGTGTTTGTGATGTCCTCGTGTAAATAAACATCTATGTCCTCGTTGAGTTGCCTCACTTAAGTCATTACAATTGGTTGTCAGAAGTGGGATTATAGGCAACTCAACGAGAGGAGGTAGGATTTACAATGGCAGCTTTGAAACGATTAGACCAACTCTCAGTTAGAGAGCTTAGGAAGGAACTTCGTAACCGATATGAGATAATTGGTGGTACCAAGGAGGTGCTTACAGCTCGTCTCCGGCAAGCCTTGATAGATGAAGACGAAGATCCAGATACCTACTTATTTGAAATTGAACCGGATATTTATGAGCTTATTGGCAAGATAAATGAAGCAATGTGTGAACAAATTAACAGTATGGGGAACAAGGTAGATAAAATGATGTCTCGAATGAAAGAAGGGGTAGACTCGTTGGTAAAGGAGCAGTTGCCTGTAGACTCGTTGTTCAAGAAGTTGCGTGGTCAAGACTGTGGTTGCACAAACAGTGGTGACGGAGACGCTGGGGATTTGAGCGCCGTCTGTGTCTGTGTTGTGGGCAAGTCTTGTGGTTGTGACTTTCCAGACGAGAAACGTGATGGCGATTGCTGTGATGATCTCAACGGGATGTACCGAGTCGAACGGAAGGAGACAAATGAAGTATTTGTTCCTGTTGTACCTGTTACCAGTACCTTAACTGAAGTCTGTTATGTGCCTGAAGCGTTTGTTCCTGTTGTACCTGTTACCAATACCTCAATGAGCCGGACAGATCAAGACAACGTTGGGTCTGCGTTCGAGCCTGTTGCTGTGGACTTTAAAGACCTCTGTCTATCTGTCGGTGCTCACGAGGGAAATTCGAAGCTTGACAACAGCATCCAGAAGTTTAGCATGAACTGTACGTGCGGCGCTTCACACATAGAATTTAGATGCCAAGAAAACCACCAACAGCGCATATGTACTTCTACCATCATCATCGACATTGGCATAGATGAATGTCAATCAAATCACTCTAAATCTGAGCTGTCAAGAGAAAGACATTTTCCACTTGAACCTGAAGAGACCTATCTTCTGGACGTAAGACTGTTGTCTGAGGATGACTTCGGTGCATTGGACTTTGCTTGCAACGTGGCTGCAAGCGAACCTGAAGCTCCCTTGAGAGGCGTCTGTCGGGAAGGTCTGCTGAGACAGCGTGTCCGATCAACGGCTGTGCTGAAGAAAACAGTGCTCGACCCTATCTCTTTGTGTGGCAAACGGCCACGTCATTATCGCAACAACAGCCTGGTCAACTGGAGAAAGAGAAAGCGGCACTGGAAGAAAACAATGCGGATGGCCTCGTGGGGAACACGCTCCCTGCCGCCTGTGGCTCCCACTGATCGACCTCCACCTGAACTGTCAAACCTCAGCTGCAGTGTTTCTTTTCGGGACGAAAAGTGCTAAGACGGGGGCAATGTTATGACTTTGCCATGCGCACCGCCATCCAAGATAATGCAGAAAGAAGGTGCGCACTATCAGTGACCAGACAAGTCGGATGTTGACAGAAGAGACTAACGATTTCCGCCCAAGTCTAGAGCCAATATAAAGATGTTGTACTAAAGGCAGACGTTACTAAGTGTTTGTGATGTCCTCGTGTAAATAAACATCTATGTCCTCGTTGAGTTGCCTCACTTAAGTTATTACAATACATACACCACACATTCTACTTTATAATATAGATATACTAGACATATGTTACCCGCGACCCGCGGGTCTTTATTTGCGCATTACTGTTGATATAGTCACTGAGAGTGTTTTGTAAACAATTAAACGAAATAATAATGTAATAAGTAAAGCAAATGTTCAATATAAAAATAGTGTGAATGAAGCTATCAAATCAAAATAGCTAATAGGCTTAAATCTTTTTTTTTTTTCAAATTAAAACATTTGCTTGTAGGCCTACATATATTTGATTAAAATTTGATATGAATAGACTTAATTTTGTATGTTCATGTGTATAAAGTATAAAGTATATATTGAGGTAGACATAGATCTAAATCTACACTAATCTAGAGTTAAACATTGGCTTTTATAGAGTTCATTCTGTGCTGTGCATGCGTGACCTTTTTTCATGAATGAATATAGGCCTATCTCAACACGGCTACGCAGCTTTAGCGAACAGCGAACGAATGTATTAAAAATGCTTTAGAAAAACAAATTTGAATGTTAATTTGATTAAAATATGAAATGAATGGACAATAATTAGTATGTTTATGTGTTAAAGCATAAAACTATCTTTGCGAAAAGAAGTTTTATCATCTTAGAGTTCAATAAGAGTTTTAGACCTAGGCCTAGGAATAGACTCAGTAGAGAGATGTGTTAATCACTTAATGTGTAACCATTTGGTAATAGTAATGTCTAATGAAAGAATGTTCTGTAGTCACAGATATCAGGAACTAATTTATGTAAAAAATGCTTTTGAATAATCTAGTGGATTGGATTTAGATGTATGTTAAACGTAGCTAATGATCCTTTCACGTTATTTCTCTTTCGCTACGAAAATAAAGTTAGTTTTGCGAAAATGGGTTTACCCCCAAGTCGATACATTCTTATCTATTAAAAACGAAAAAAAAAACGATAGCTTTGTTAAATGAATGGGATTATAAAGTGAACAATTAAACGAAATAATATTTAGTACACGATTCATGAATGAATATAGATCTAGGGCTCTAGGCCTATCTCAACTCGGCTTCGCAGCTTTTGTAAACGAATGCAGTCTATTAAAAATGCTTTAGAAAACCAAATTTGAATGTTTATTTGATCAAAATATGAAATGAATGGACTATAATTAGTATGTTCATGTGTTAAAGTATAAAACTTTATTTTTTTTTAGGGTCTTAAGTTTGTTTTAGGGTACTAAGGTCTAAGCACTGGATACGTTCCCTGCCCAGCGTAACTGTCGAACCATAAGAAGTCCCTCTATACTGTCCATACCGGCGTTTGCAAGGACATCGCTGTTTGTAGTGCGGTCTTGTCACAGTGTGTCCATGATGGAGCGCAAGCCACTTTGGTGAAAGCGCTCAAGTAGTCTGAGTTGTTTTCTGTATAGTGTCCATGTCTTAGATCCATATAAAAGGGTTGAGAGAACCACCGCCTGGTAGACATTGATTTTTGTAGGCAGGCGGAGCGATTTATTCCGCAAAACTCTCTCCTGAAGGCGTCCACTACTCATTCATTCAGTGATCAATCAAACATGACATTTCTTAGACACGTTCCATTCACCACTCGGGTCGTCTCTAGAAACGGTTTAGATTGACAGCTTGAATGCCTCAAGGCGACAAAAGTCGCGAGTTTTCTATTAATACTTTGTATTTAATGTTCGGTATTTTCCCAAAAGGCTCTATCTTTATAAAAGCATTCAATACAGATAGAACACAAGACAGTTTTTTTTTTACAATACTTCTATTCAAGTCAGAACTTCATGGAAGCTGGAGGGTGGGATCTGGAACCTGGACACTGATCTCAAAAACGACTCTAACGATTTTCCTTTTAATTTAACAGTTGATGTATATCGCTGAGACAGAGTTACTGGCTAGTTAGGCACACAAGGAAAACTCCAGTTTGAACGTTATAATTTTTTAAGTAAAAAATAAATAAATTTAAATTTGGCTAGAGACCTACTTAACCCCCTTCATTCTTAACGACTATGGTTCATCTCGTAAAACACGTTTTCATGTGACTGTAGAGCCCGTTTTTGGAGAGACTCTCCCGTCCACTTATATCGCAGGTTAAAGTGGCTTTCACTTTTGATAGTAGAGGAGCCAGCCTTTTTCCTTTGGCACGCTTTTTGAATGGCTAGAGAACAAGACCTAGATCCAACATCGGTCTTGATAGGACTATCGCTTTCGGATTTAAGACTTTATTGATGTGGGACACTTGACATCTTTTTTTTTTATTTATTAATCAAATTACTCCAAACTTTATACGTATACTCCCTATGAATAGCCATAAAAAGAAATGTGATTTAAAATGTTTTCTTATAATGGTTGTCATGGCAACGGCCGCCATATTGGATTATTGTTTATCGTTTTTAAATCGCTAAGGCTTTAAAACTATTTAAGCTATTGCCAAACAAAAATATACAATGTGTAGAACAATCATTCCAGATCATTTTCTATAAATTAGTTTTTAAAATATAGTAAAAACCTTTTTTTTATATAAATTTTTTTCTAACGTTGCTAAAGAAAAACATTTTTTTTCCTTTTTCTAATATTTTATTGCAATAAAGACAAAATATTAATTGAAACTTAGAAATTGTAATATAGAAGTTGTTGTACATAGTGTACATAATAAGCTGGACAAGTTGGATTGATTTCTATGCAGAATTAGTGAGGGAGTAGTTAAAAAAAAGTGAATAAAAATAGTATTTTGAGAAAATATAAAAAAACGAAGAAAAATTGGAAAAGAGACAGATGTAGATACCTTACAAAAAAAATCTAAAAAAATAAGTAATTATTTGCCAATCATGAAAATTATATTTTTATGTCCAGAAATGGTTGGGCTATTTAAATTAGGCTAAAACTGAAAACTGATTTCTAGTTACGATTTATTTAGGTAGGTGCTGTTTTACTACTTCATACCAAGTATTAGAGTTTAGAAAAACCCAGGTTAGTTTCTTTTGCAACTCTATTAGCTAACACCGCATATTATCTCTCCATTAGTATATTTAGATCTATAATCTAATTCTTGTCTAGATCTATATATACAAATCGAATAGATCTAGTAATAGTATAGATTCTATCTTGAGACTAGATTGCCGAGTCTAGCCTATGCTTTGCGTATAGTTAGTTTTTGTTAGAATAAAGTCTAGATACTACTAAAGAATTAAGTTTATTAATTATTAGAATATTAGATATAGACATAGGACTTAGATCTAATAATACTGTCTGTAATACATTTACCATACTCTATACTTGATCTACTAGACTAGAGATGTAGGCCCCTATCTATAGATCTATCTATAATCTAGTTAATCTAGATCTATACAATATGCATTATAATACTTCTACTTATAATGACTTATTTAGTAAGTTAGTACTTAGACTTAGATCTATTATAGTTTATTAATAGATTTAATTTTCAATGCCTAGACCTAATAATAAAATTGCTAATGATGTCTAATGACTGATTACTATTTTTTTATAGTAATAGGCCTACTAGGTCTAGACTCTACTTAAATCTAGTCTAAAATAATGACTGTCTAAGACTCTAGATGATTGAGACTTTCACATAGAGGTGTTGTTAATAATACGGCATGTCCGCTGAAAGTAAGCTGTATACATATATAAAGTGCTTTTTTTTGTAAAAAAAAAATAGTTGCCGGTACTCAGTGATAGATTGCCTAACTTTCAACTAATAATAAATTAACAATTAACGTTGAAATACAAGTAGAGTAATAATTTTTTCCAACATTAAAAAAAAGGTGCCGGTACTTCGTACCGGTGCGTACCGTCACAAAAATATATGTATATCTCAATCTTCTTTCATTTAATTATTTGCGGGTTTTTGCTACTTAATACATTGATACCGGATCTATTTAAATAGGGCCTAAGTATACAAGCAGGATTTCGTGCATTGGATAAATTTATTTTTTAAATACAAAGTTTTATGGAAGAGGCAATATATTAGTTGTTTGAAGTTTGTAACTTCTTAAATTCAAGCTAAAAATATCGAAGCCTACATTTTTACACTCATTTCTAAACAATTAGAAGAGATGGACTGACACAGTATACCTTGCGTACATTTGCAAAAACACAAACTCTCTTTGTAATCTTATCAGTTAGACTTTCAAAACTATTAAAAATAAAAATAAAAACTTAGTGATTACTTTTACTGTATAATTCTATTTATTATTCCTTTTTAGAATTAGTATATAAACACAAATTTGCCATATGACTTTGTCTAACAGAAAAAAATGAAACTTACGTCTATTTATACAGTTATTTTTAGTTAGCTAGTAATATAAAATATTGTAATGACCATGTTCTGTAGTGACTCTATGGTTGCGCACCAGCGCACGAGGATGGACTAAATGAACGGGAAGAGAGGAAGAGGAAGTGCGAGGAGATTGGAACGGTTCTTGTTTTAGTTCTTTAATCAAGAGTTGGTCTAGTTGTTTCATAATAGGGGAAGCCATTACTAACTTACCTCCCGTTCGTTGAGTCGCCTATAATCCCACTTCTGACACCAATGTTACAACATTTAAAGGAGGCAACTCAACGAGACAAAGACGTTTATTTACACGGAGACATGACAAAAACAAAGGGGCATCTACCTTGAGCACAGCATCTCCTTGGGCGGAAATCTTTTCTCTCATGTCAACATCCGACTTGTTTAGTCACAGATAGTGCGCACCTTCCTTCTGCACTATCTTGGATGGCGGTGCGCATGGCAAAGTCATAACAACATATTGAAATAACACGTACATTCATCATAATGCAGCCATGTGATTTTTCGTTTATGAACATAGCATTATTTAGGACCAATATTTTACAAAGGCTGCTGGGAGAAATCAGGTATACGCATTAGGAGAAAACGACTTCCCTTTACTCAAGAAAAACTTAAGAAACTAGAACAGACACAAAATAGACAGTGACATTCATAACAAACTAATATTGAAAATTGATTAGAGTAAAACCTTTTTAACTAATCGTTTAAAGTTTAAAATCACTACAATTTCTTTCCACAATTATTTTGTGTTTGAAATTGTGTATTGGAAAATGCCGGGTACTTGAAATAAGCTAGTCCTAAAAAAACAACACAGATCTTGGGTAAAATACTCATTAAATAAAGTACTGTAAATGTGTAGTTTCACGCGCTGGTTTCAGGTCTTTTCTTTTTATAGCCTCTATCGGGTTTGATCCCAACTACCCGTATTTTTGTGCAGATTTTTTTTCACTATCAGGCACACTTAAAATTTTAGCATAATAATGTCAGTTTAATGGGCTATGTTGGACTAGTCCGTTTCGTTTCTTTGATTAAAATGTTGAATCACAAATTGGGCCGTTATTGGCTTTTTTCCTTATATATCTTTGCATTTTTCAGTTCTCTTTTTAAATTGTACATTTCCTCTAGATCTAGAGCTACATTGTACATTTCCTCTAGATCTAGAGCTACATTGTACATTTCCTCTAGATCTAGAGCTACATTGTACATTTCCTCTAAATCTAGAGCTACATTGTACATTTCCTCTAGATCTAGAGCTACATTGTACATTTCCTCTAAAACCAAATTGATACTTCTTTTTATATAGGAAACAAAATATAAAAATAAATGTCTGTCTGTGGCATTTTACGTCACAGGTGACGTACTTCTCCTTTTGAAACTTCTTGTATTACTAGAAAGGCCAATCCTTGATACACAGATGTGTCCACAGGTTGGGCATCTGTTATCACTAGGCGCAAAAACCACAAACTTTTTATCAGACCTTTATGTATTTTTTTTTTTGGTATTTCCCTAAAAAGCCGCAGTCTACATATAAAGCTTTTAAAAAGATAGCATGAATTTGTATTTTTAAAACAGTTCCCCCCCCCAGTCTACTTATTTTGAATATGCCTTACGTCATTTCCACGTCCTATTTTCAATACACTCAAAAACTCTGCATGAAATTTTTCTTACAAATCGTACAAAAAAAAAAGATCTAGATCTAATCCAAATAAATAAACTTTTTATTGTTTGTAAGTAGCTCTTTAATGCCTGACCTTTTTTACTACGCAGATATGAAGAATGAATTTATGTAAAAATGAATTTGAAACACAAATTTGATGGTTAATTTTATTCAATAAAGAAATCAATGGACTATGTTGTGTATTTTCGTGTGTCAGAGTAAAAATCTATCTGCGCAAAGTGTAGTTCTTAAAATTAGATCTAGATCTAAAGCCTTTCGATCTTTCCATGTAAATATGGTAAACATAGCCTAGATCGATGAAGTTATAATGCTTTCATAGAGTTTCTCAACTTTGAGGGTCTTAAGTTAGTTTTAGGGCTACAATACATACATTACGGTCTAAGTTAGTACCCAGGGAACATTTCTGCCAAGTTTTATCAAGATTGGTCAAACGGTTTTGATTTCTATTCGTAACATTCATACATAGATACATACATACGCCTTACTTTCTACTTTATAATATAGACTAGCCATATGTTACCTGCAGGCCGCGGGTCTTAATTTGTCTTAATATAGTCACTAAGAGTGCTTTGTAAACAATTAAACAAAATAATAATTTTATAACTAAAGCGAATGAGGAATGCGTGAATGTAAAAATAGTATTGTTATGAATCTCACTATCCAGGCTCTCTGCAAACTGCACCATACACCACCAACTTAAAGAACTTGACAACTCAGGGCTCCAAAGTAACGTAACACTTTAATAGTTGAATAAATAACAGCCAATACTGTACAATTGGCAACACGTACACTGTACAAATATCTCTCCGATAACACCGTTCCGCCGTATCAATTCTTGCACTGGCCTCTCCGTCTCGTTCCGGGCTTGCACTGAGTTCAACAGTTCAGGACTGACTTCACACACTAGGCTCGTTGTGTCGGACTCGATCGCAGACCAAGATCAAGACGCCAGTCGTCTCAACTGTACTTGACAGTACTCCGCACTGAACCGTCGTTATGCTCCGTACAGAACCACACCGCTGAACTGTGCTGTAGTCGACCGGACTCTAGTAAACCGGGCTCTGAACCCCTGCCGTGAACCGTCTTGACTGCGACACCTCCGCTCTTATATAGGGTCCCTACTGGCCTTCTCGAACCGGACAGAACGCCGCTCGACGTTTCTAGGTGGTCAGATGACTACAGCTCTCGTGACGCTCCTGAGCTCTGTTCACGACGTCGATCCTTCCCGGACCGCCGTCGATCCTTCCCGAACCGCCATGTTGACACTCGTCTCGGCTGACCGTCGTAACTCGTCACGGTTGACCGCTCGTCTAGCGCTGGCCTGGGGCGATTTGCGTCGGCTGACTACACTCACACCACTACCCCCATCTGTGCCACCACCAGGTTTATAACAGTATGAAGACTTAAATCCATTTTTAGCGGCCCCCGAAAGGGGAAAAGACGCTATTAGTTTTGTGCGAAATGTCAGTCCGTCTGTCCGTCCGTCCCGTTTAGATCTCGTAAACTACAAAAGATATTGAAAATCCGACATCACAATATTTTAGAGACCATTCAAAGTTCTGATGCAACGGCTACTTTTTTTTTTCCTGAAAGCGAAAAATCTAATTTTTTAAATCAGTTATGCAAGCAGTTTTTTAAAGAGAAAAAGCTAATTAGTATGCATTATAAGTTTGACCTAATTTAAAACGAATAGTAATCTTATAAATTTCATTTTCTTGTACAATTTTCCTGTATTGAGAATTATAAGAATTGAAAAAAAGATACAGCCTTTTCAAAACAATTACATTATGTAAAGACCAGGAGAGGCTCGGTAAAGCTTAGCTTCCGAACCGAGAGTCCCGGGTTCAAATCCTGGTAAAGACTGGGATTTTCAACTTCGGAATCTTCAAATAAAAGATACAGCCTTTTCAAAACAATTACATTATGTAAAGACCAGGAGAGACTCGGTAAAGCTTAGTTTCCGAACCGAGGGTCCCGGATTCGAATCATATCTAGATCCTTTCAATTATACATGGTAAACATAGCCTAGATCGATGAAATTATAATACTTTCTTAAGTTTATTTTAGGGCTACATACACAATACATACACTACGGTCCCAGTTAGTACCCAGGGAACATTTATGCGCAGTTTTATCAAGATTGGTCAAACGGTTTTGATTTCTATTCGTAACATACATACATGCATATATACATACCCCTTAATTTCATATTATAGTATAAGATATATATAAGTTCTGATTCCGCTAGTGGCTGTGTGTGGCAAAGGGAGCTGCGTAGCCACGAGAAATACTGTATTCAACATTAATCTACGTATTCGAAGACAACTCTTTTTATGATTAATTTTAGAAAACTCGTGATTTGTAAATGAGTGAATCAAACGATAATAAGTTGTCATTTGTGAATGTTCCAATCAACATTGAACTTGTATTTGATCTCTATGTCAATCAACAGATAACTTACATTTTGTGTATGTGTCATCTGAGGATGCCATGGGAGGTAAATCCTATCACTGTATGGTAAGCAATAAACTGATGAGAATGTCAGTGATCGGACCTCCTAACTACATCATACCTACAGGAAGTAAGTAGTGGAAAGGAAAGAGACTCATGTCTGACAATAACAAATTCTATCCTGCAACCATTATAGTTTCGTTCCTATTGAGTGTAAAATGTTTTGTGTCTAGTTATTTTTCTAGGAGTAATACTAAGGTAGACATGAATAAATTAAGTCAAACTAAATTGGCTTGGACTAAAATAATTATCTTATCTTATAACTTTAATTTTTGTTTTTAAAATCTAACTAAATAGAAGTGACGTATGTTTATTTGGTACTCTAACTTATCATTTGGTGGACGATGTATTGAAGCCTAGGGTGTCAGGTCACTTACATTCCTGATAATTTAATCCATTGCCATTTAATACGTAATAAGGTCAAACCTTTCTGATTGACCACAAGATATGTAAATTACTATTTCATGGCCCTAGCATTTTGAAAGCGTAAAAAAGTTATGAGACTCTTTAAGGAAAATCGCGAAGAAATATCTTGAATTGATTCTACAAACACCAGAGTGTAAAAATAATTACAGTGAGTTGTGGTTTAGTCATTTTGTTATGCGTTGTTGTTTTGTTTTGCACTTGAAGTACCAGAATAGGTAGAACCACACATTTACGCAAAATTACATTCTAGGCTAAAAGTCTGTTTTGTTACAAAATTATTGAAACTCATTTGTAAAGAGTTCATGGACTTTAAACATATTATTTCGTCAAAGATACATTGACTTTGAATAATGTATATTTCCCTACATCAAAGACCTGTGCGACATTCTCTACATCAAAGACCTGTGCGACATTCTCTACATCAAAGACCTGTGCGACATTCTCTACATCAAAGACCTGTGCGAAATTCAATACATCAAAGACCTGTGCGAAATTCAATACATCAAAGACCTGTGCGAAATTCAATACATCAAAGACCTGTGCGACATTCTCTACATCAAAGACCTGTGCGACATTCTCTACATCAAAGACCTGTGCGACATTCTCTACATCAAAGACCTGTGCGACATTCTCTACATCAAAGACCTGGGCGAAATTCAATACATCAAAGACCTGTGCGACATTCTCTACATCAAAGACCTGTGCGACATTCTCTACATCAAAGACCTGTGCGACATTCTCTACATCAAAGACCTGTGCGACATTCTCTACATCAAAGACCTGGGCGAAATTCAATACATCAAAGACCTGTGCGACATTCTCTACATCAAAGACCTGTGCGACATTCTCTACATCAAAGACCTGTGCGACACTGCCTACATCAAAGACCTGTGCGACATTCTCTACATCAAAGACCTGTGCGACATTCTCTACATCAAAGACCTGTGCGACATTGCCTACATCAAAGACCTGTGCGACATTGCCTACATCAAAGACCTGTGCGACATTCTCTACATCAAAGACCTGTGCGACATTCTCTACATCAAAGACCTGTGCGACATTCTCTACATCAAAGACCTGTGCGACATTCTCTACATCAAAGACCTGTGCGACACTGCCTACATCAAAGACCTGTGCGACATTCTCTACATCAAAGACCTGTGCGACATTCTCTACATCAAAGACCTGTGCGACATTGCCTACATTAAAGACCCGGGCGACATTCCCCCACATAACAGACCTTGGCGACATTCCCCACACCATAGACCTGGGTGAAATGACCTTTTTTTCTGTTAGGAACACGTTAAGGTCAGAATATCTAGATAAAGTTGATCGTATTCCAGAAGTAGCGCTAGATTTATGTTCGAACCAGCTTTATGCTGTTGACAATTTGTCTGTTATTTTACATCCATTTTAGTTGCTTTCCCTTTTTGTTCTACTTAGCGCAAGCAACATTGTCTACAATGACAAAAGTCTGGCCAACATCGAAGTTTGACGACACAGGACTGCTTGGTGCTGACTGGAAAATCAAGTGTATATTTGCAGGAAAGTAAGTCTATGGAACTAGTCATTAAGAAAAAATCAAGTGTATATTTGCAGGAAAGTAAGTCTATGGAACTAGTCATTAAGAAAAAATAAAGTGTATATTTGCAGGAAAGTAAGTCTATGGAACTAGTCATTAAGAAAAAATCAAGTGTATATTTGCAGGAAAGTAAGTCTATGGAACTAGTCATTAAGAAAAAATAAAGTGTATATTTGCAGGAAAGTAAGTCTATGGAACTAGTCATTAAGAAAAAATAAAGTGTATATTTGCAGGAAAGTAAGTCTATGGAACTATTCATTTAGACAAAATAAAGAACACACTATTTGGTGACTGAGCCTGGCTCGTTTAATCATTTTTCGTAGAAAGGTAATATATACCTGAACTCATTTTGGAAACATTTGTGTAGTTACGAAAATGAGCGTAGTCCCAAAAAAAATGTCTTCTATTTTCTGCTAGCTCAAAATGTTATTCTACAATTCAATAGAAAATCTTTGATGTGAACCTACAGTCTAGAAAAAACAAACACGTTGAATTGTCTTTCATTGTAACTGTTGCTGTCAACAGGCCCGCGAGTATTGGCTTGAAATAAAAGTCTTGTCAGTGTCACTTTTTAAATGGTAACGTTCAGACAGTGAAAGGGAAAGTGAAGCAAAACTGTCATTATACTCCGTATGTATTAAGTAGGAAACGTCGTTGGTCCCTCTAACATGAACAGATACTAAAAAAACTTCTTTGGTCCCTCTAACATGAACAGATACTAAAAAAACTTCTTTGGTCTCTCTAACATGAACAGATACTAAAAAAATTCTTTGGTCCCTCTAACATGAACAGATACTAAAAAAATTCTTTGGTCTCTCTAACATGAACAGATACTAAAAAAACTTCTTTGGTCCCTCTAACATGAACAGATACTAAAAAAAACTTCTTTGGTCTCATCTAACATGAACAGATACTAAAAAAACTTCTTTGGTCCCTCTAACATGAACAGATACTAAAAAAAAACTTCTTTGGTCTCATCTAACATGAACAGATACTAAAAAATTTCGTTGGTCACATCTAACATGAACAGATACTAAAAAAACTTATTTGGTCTCATCTAACATGAACAGATACTAAAAAAACTTCTTTGGTCTCATCTAACATGAACAGATGCTAAAAAAACTTCTTTGGTCTCATCTAACATGAACAGATGCTAAAAAAACTTCTTTGGTCTCATCTAACATGAACAGATACTAAAAAAACTTCTTTGGTCTCATCTAACATGAACAGATACTAAAAAAATTTCGTTGGTCACATCTAACATGAACAGATACTAAAAAAATTTCGTTGGTCACATCTAACATGAACAGATACTAAAAAAATTTCGTTGGTCACATCTAACATGAACAGATACTAAAAAAAACTTCTTTGGTCTCATCTAACATGAACAGATACTAAATCTCTAAGTTACAGGCTATAGCTGGGATTTCGATACTAAATAAAATGCCGCACTTTTCTCTGATAGACTTGAAATCATTGCCTTAAGTCGTCTAAAGAAGGATTCATCACATCTATTTTCGGACGTATTGAAGTCTAAATATAAATGTACAATTTATTTTAAAGTTTGGATTTCCATTGTAATAATTGAGTATCGAAATAAAATAGTACATTGCATAAGTTTGTGTTACATCTCGACTAAATCTGAAGCCGCTTGTAACTAGTGTCTCTCTTTTAGGTCAGTTAAAGCAAGTTGGCGCTTATGCTGGTCTCCATTGCGTTATTTGGTACCTCTCTTACGTCGGCCTTCTTTCAGCTCACCAAAGAAAAATACCTTTGCCGTGTGTTTGTCCCCCATACGGGATACGTCCCCTACCCAGAAAAACTGTCGAACAGAGTAGTCCCTCTAATACTGTCCATACAGGTATTCGCCAGAACATCGCTGTTTGAAGTGCGGTCTTGCCAAGTTTTGTCCATTACGCAGCGCAAACAACTTTCTGTACAGACGGACCACAAAAAATTATTTGCGATTTTTCCACTTTCGGGGACCACTAAACGGGTGTTCACAATTAAAGTGTTATAGCGGAATTCATATATATTCGTCGCTTTCAATTTGTGTTTTAACAATGTCTGAAAGAAGAAAGATCTTCCAAACTCTCACTTTTTTCTCTACCTTTATTTTATTTTCGAACTTGGAAATAAATACGAGCATTAAACATTTGCTTGTTTTGAAGAAGTGCCACTCTTACAAGCACTGGACTAGATGGATTTAATAGGGAAGAAAATATAAAATATGCCGAGGTCTGTTTATGGTTATTGTGTTTTGCGTGATTTATAAATTGTTGACACTTTTAGTACAGAGAGCCGGTACATAGCTTTTACTTTGCTGAATAGAGTTAATAAGAGCCCACAAATGTTTAATTACGCCTATTGATTCATGAAAAGTTGTTAATTGCAAAGAAATATTGTAGTGTACTGATGTAAGTCAGTGACGTAAGTGGCCTCAATTTTTTAAATCTTTTGTTGTTGCTGTAAGCCTAGTGACGTAGGTGATGTCAAGTTTTTTTTTCATTGACGTCATTCGAAGCCCTTTCATTCCCTAACTCTGTGTAGCTTCAATGAAGTCTACGTTAGCAACACATGTTTACAACAAAAGAAAGGTCGACCTCGAGGTTTTGTAATGTGGCCAATGAGTTGAGAATTGTTTTCGAAATAAAATTTACAAGTATATAAATATAAAATATTATATGTTTAAATATATAGACATACATAATCGTTCTCATCTCTTAAATGATTTCCACTACTTCCACCACACCTTGGCATTTGATCATTACGTCATGCGCAGGGTAAAATTATAATATCCCCCACATCCAACAGAAGCGCTATAGCTAAGTACACACCCAGATTTACAATATATTATAACATTTCTCATCAAGAATGTAAAATATAAGGGAAAACACTATAAACGCATGAATAACATGTCAAAAAATCTCGAAAAGCATTCTACAGAATCCAATTTTTATATTAGATGAAATGAGGGCTTAAAGTCTAACCCTAACAGCACAATTAAACAATGAATAAGAAAAAATATTTAATTGGGGATGAAGTGACTAAGGATGAAATGACCGGTCACCAGCTTACAAGAATAGCTCGCTTAAGAGTATAGGATATACACAACATAAGACAATGTATAAGATTTGCAATACAAACTCAAACGACATACCTTTAACATATTTTTTTATTATTATTTAAAAGGAATAGTCTATAATTGTCAAGAATTAAGATTACCAAATGTAACTATCTCGTACACAGTAACCTGCAACACTAATCACTCTGTTAAATTTCTCACAAATTCTAAAAGGAAATGTGCATTTCGAGACAGAGTAAACACAGTACTTTTGATAGTAATAGCAGGAGATGAAAAATCAAAACCCTTGATCCAGACCTATATATAACATTCTGTAAAATATTTGCACCAAAAAACAAAACGCTATGTAATGTGACACCCCTGATGGATGCACGCAGTCTCCGCACCTCTGTATACATCTGTATAGCATCAGGCAACAAAGATATTTGACACTTGATGTGTATTACTAGCTCATTCGTAACACTGCGAAAACTCTAGTTTGACCGTTTTAATTTTGCAATACATAAAAAGTAATTAATTTAAATTTGGCTAGATAACTAGAGAATATTCATCTTCAAACGGCCTATACGTTTTTCCGCATTAGGGCATTATATTATTCATGAGTTTAATAAATTAATGTTCAGGAAAGTTTTACGCACCGTCTTCAAAGTCTAGATCTATCATTAAAATATTATAAAGTCGAGTAGATTTAGACATTCGCTTCACCAAGATTGTTTCCTGAGGGGGGGAATGGGGGAAAAATTCAATTTTTTAAATCTAAAATTCATTCATTATAAGTGAAAAATAATCACCTTATAAGTTGTTTAAAGGAGGTATTATCTTTTTAAAGCTGTATTCATATAGTTGTCAAAGTTTTCAAATTAAGTTTTAATTTTTTTGTACTGCATTTTATCATTTTTACAATGCTTATATCAGCTCACTCTGTCTGTCTGTCTGTCTGTCTAGTAAAACGTTTGTACACGTTATTTCTCCGACACCCAGTCTCGGATCAAGTTGAAATTTTGCACAATTATTTCCCTTTATTTGTCGCCGCATTAAAGTACGCTTGAAACAAACCCTAGATAACTACACCTGACTGTACTTCACTAGCACAGTGATTGATATGTCAGCTTGAGCCATGAGTTCAAATTCAGGCTCCCCCCCCCCCCCAACCTATTTTTATAAATGCTTATAAAAAAGAATTATGATACAATTCACCCAGATCTTCATTTCTTTCTCCTCCCCCCAATGTCCCCAACTGATCCAGAGAAGTGATAGGATCATAGCGTATTGAGAAATCTACAAGTATGAAATAGCGCTAAACAAAAACAAAAGGTCAAAATATTTCTAATCGCACAGATTTATTGTATTTGGTCTAGGTCTGTTACGAATTTAATTACATGACTGATCCAAACTAATTGATACAGTTAGACTTCGTATAAGCTTTGCTTTTTTAGCGGCCCCCGAAAGGGAAATAGTTTTGTGTGGCCTGTCTGTCCATCCGTCCGTCCCGTTTAGATTTCGTAAACTAGAAAAGGTATTGCAAATCCAACATCATGATATTTTAGACCATTCAAAGTTCTGATGCCACTTTTTTTCGTTTCTGAAAGCGAAAAATTCAGTTTTTAAAACCATTATGCGAGCAGTTTTCTCATATAAAATACACCATTTTTATAACTATTCACTATTAACAGTAAAAAAAACACGGAAGACTATTTAGTATGGGAAATAACTGCACCATGTTTTTAACACATTTATGTAGATAGTTTTAGCTTTTCTTTAAATATTTTTTTTTTACTATTGTATTGCTAAATTAAGTAAGTTCCATTATAGTAACTACCTACAATAAAAAAATTTAACTTTAAAAAAAAGAGAAACACTCTATTTAGTATACATATAAGTGGAATATCATTTAAACAACAATTAATAAGTAGTGTTCCATATTATATAAGTGAACTGCAGCGCTGCCGGCTGTGAAATGGAACTAAAGGGAAAAGTATTTTTTTAGGGAGAAATTGTATTTATTGAGGCTTTGAATGAGAGATTGGCCCTTTACAAAACAATTAAATTAATTAGATAATCATTCAATAACATCAGTTAGGCCAGGTTCACACTTTACGTCACCTTCACCTATCCATTGGTCTGTTGTACTGTTGGGGCACCTACAAGATAAGTCAACCTTCTTTCTCCTTTCTCCTCTGTCTTTGCATTTAATAATATTTCATTCACGGGTAGGCCTGTCCATTCTTTGATGTTATTCTTCCCATCGTTTTCTCTGTGCTCCTCTTCATCTTCTTCCTGGTACTGTTTCCTGAAGGAAGGTCTTTGCGAGGCCTAAGGAGCTTGTGATGTGGCCATAGAGTTTGAGTTTCAGTTAACTTTCATGATATTCTAGATCATTCAAAGTTCTTATGCAATTTGTTTCTTTTCCAAAAATGAACCATTACATTTTTTAAATTAACATCACAATATTTAGACCATTCAAAGTTCTGATGCAACGGCTACTTTTTTCTTTCCTGAAAGCGAAAAATCTAATTTTTTAAATCACTTATGCAAGCAGTTTTTTTTTCATAAAATACACCTATTTTACAACAAACACTTGAGGCTTTTTATTAGAGGAGACCATTATATTCACATCGCAATGGACTACACGCAAACGGTTGTAGATTTTTGTCGAAAATTTTTGTTTATATTTTTATGGTTCTGTAAGTACTATATTTACACACGAACAAATGTTTACTATATTTTTTTAAGAGAAATAATCTAATTAGTATGCATTATGAGTTAGACATAATTTAAGTTAAACATAAAACTTGTAAACTGCATTTTTCTTGAAACCTTTTCTTACCATTTTTGTAACGGAAATGTTTTGTTTTCTGGAGGAATTCCAATAAGAGATTAAGCCTTTTCAAAACAATTAGGTCAATTATAGGACATCAGTTAGGCCAGGTTCACATCTAACTTTACATTCACTTTCACCTATCCTTTTATTTGCTGGACCGCTGGGGCACTACACAGTATCTGTCAACCTTCTTTCTCCATTCTTATCTGTCGTTTGTCTTTGATATAATTTCATTCGGATGTTCTTTCTGAAAATTTTGAAGCCTGCCTGGGTGGACCATTTCGGAGGCCGATTTTGATTTTGTTTCCACACAAACTGTATTTGTAACCTTGTTAATCTTGTTTTAGATTTCTATCAATATCTGCATATTACTGAATTTCAAAGTATGTATGCATACTTCTTAGCCTGTAGCTATAGGTATCTGTTATGTTGAATTGGAATGGCATGCTCTCTCTCTCTTTTTCTAGTCACTCACTCATTCTATCTCCCAATTCTTTTCTCTCTCTCTCTCTCTCTCTCTCTCTTTTTCTCGTCACTCACTCATTCTATCTCCCAATTCTTTTTTCTCTCTCTCTTTTCGTCATTTCATCCCCGGTCACTTCATCCCCGGTCATTTCATCCCCTGGTCATTTCATCCCCGGTCATTTCATCATCTTTATTTAACAAATAGTAATTGTAAAAATCATGAAATAAGCAATATTTAATATATTCATTTTTATTTACATGGCAAAAAGTGTAACACATTAGATAAGAATAAAATTAAATGCCATTAGAAACTATAAAACATTAAAATGTATAAATATAGAGGTCATGTAAACAAAAAGTGTTAAGATAGATAGGTAAGATAAGATAGATAGGTAAGATAAGATAGGTAAGATAAGATAGATAGGCTATTGATTACAAGTACAGAAGACGATCCATCGATTCCTATTGTTGAACAATGTTTTGTAATTCACTTTGCCTATAACACAATGTACAACTTTAATGTTTAAAAGAAATAAAAGCTAAACTTATTTAGGCGACATGATATCCTGTGGATTTATATCAAGGCTAAAAACGAAGCGCCCTTTTTCAAGAAAGAGCGATTGAAAAATAAAATAAAGTGAAAGATGGTCGTCAGGAGTTATCAGTGGCATGACCATAAGTATTCTAATCGTTCTCATCTCTTAAAATATTTCCACTACTTCACCACACCTTGGCCTTTGATCATTACGTCATGCGCAGGGTAATATTACATCCCCCACATCCAATAGAAGTGCTATAGCTAAGTACACACCCAGATTTACAATAGATTATGACATTTCTCATCAAGAATGTAAAGTGGAAGGGAAAACACCCTAAACGCATGAATAACATGTAGAATACTATTACAAATCATTCTACATAAAGCCTATTTCTATATTAGATGAAATGAGGACTTAAAGTGTTTCCTTAACAGCACAATTAAACAATGAATAAGAAAAAATATTTAATTGGGGATGAAATGACCGGGGATAAAGTGACTAAGGATGAAATGGCCGGTCACCAGCTTACAAGAATAGCTCGCTTAAGAGTATAGGATATACACAACATAAGACAATGTATAAGATTTGCAATACAAACTCAAAAGACATACCTTTAACCTATTCTTAACAGCACAATTAAAAAATGAATAAGAAAAAATATTTAATTAGGGATGCAGTGAGCGGGGATGAAGTGACCAAGGATGAAATGACCGGGGATGAAATGACCGGTCACCATATATATATATATATCTTTGTAATCGTATTTTTAAAATTCCTTTTTAATCTTGTTAAGCTGAATTTCTGAACGTATTTGCAGAACAATGTCTCAACAAATTTATGTCACACCTTACGTTCCATAGACTTTGTCTGTTACGTTACTCTCTTGTTTCTTTATACTATAAAGTAGAAAGTAAGGCGTATATATGTATGTGTGTATGTATGTTAGGAATAGAAATCAAAACCGTTTGACCAATCTTGATAAAATTTTGACCAATCTTGATAAAACTTGGCATAAATGTTTCTTTGGTTCTAACTGGAACTGTTACGTATGTGTGAGCTTGCGCTCCCAGAGCTATTTTTATATGTAATTTTATTTTTCTACTTTTATAGGTCAGAGCTATTTTATGTATTCTATTTTTTATAGGCTTGTGCCAGAATAAATATTTGTACTTCCGCTCCCAGAGCTATTTTTATATGTAATTTTAATTTTTCTACTTTTATAGGTCAGAGCTATTTTATGTATTCTATTTTTATAGGCTAGTGCCAGAATTAATATTTGTACTTCCGCTTTTTGTTATATGGGTTAGGGCGGGTAGTATAAATAGTTAAATCCAGGCTATATCCTGTACAGTTGACCAGCGGCCAGTAAAGTATATATCTCTGTCTCTGTGACAGTTGATGATCTTAGTGATCTGGTGTATGATTATTTAATCATTGCTATATTTCTGTACCTGGGACGGCCTGTAAGTTTATAACTATTTTATATTTTCTTTTACTAGATCTGTCACACTATGTGTAAATACGCTAGATATATCTTAATTTAGTTTTTTTGGAATATTTTTCAAAAGAGTTGACAGTTGTTCCCAACACGCTGTATTGAAAATGGCGGCGCCCAGCGTAGCCTGATATGAATATGTTGTTCATGTTCTAGATCTAATAGAATATATGATTTTGTATTTATAGTTTTGCATTTATGTATTGCATGCCATTATTACTGCTGCTTTTAGCTGCTGAATATAGCTGCTGAAATACATGCTCATGTGTTATTACTGCTGTATCACATATTGCTGCTTTAAGCTACTGCTGTAGATTTATAATTTTTTTTTGTTTCTGTAGTGTTGCCTTTGTGGCTTAGTTATAGTCTGTTTCTGTTCTTAGTGAATACTAATAGTAAATGTACTAAGACTAAGATGTCCTTGTTTTAATGTTAGTGTTATGGGTTGGTTCTTGTAGGATATTTCGGATTGTAGATCTAGACGTGCTAACAACTTCTGGAGGGATACCGCAAAACAAATGGCTAGAAAATGTGCTAACAACTTCTGGAGGGATACCTGCAACAGAATCCAAGACAGTCTCCACTCAGGAAATAGCAAAGCTCTATTTGATGTCATTAAAGCGGCCCTGGGTCCAGCAGTGTCTAAGCCTGCCCCCCCTTCTATCCAAATCAGGAGAAAAAATTACAGATCAAACCAAGCAGCTAGAACGATGGACAGAACACTACCTCGAAGTCTATGCCACACAGAATACAGTAGACGATGTCGCCCTGGCTTCTCTACCAGATCTTCCAGTACTGGAATGCCTAGATGAGCTTCCGAGCCTTAGTGACCTCAAAAAAGCCATTAACTGCTTAAAAAATAGAAAATCTCCTGGGAGTGATGGTATCCCAGTGGAAGTAGTGAAAGTCAACGAATCACTCCTGCTCCCTGAACTCTATATTCTCCTCTGCCGCTGTTGGGAAACAGGTCATGTCCCACAGGACATGCGTGACGCAACTATAGTCACAATATACAAGAACAAAGGGGATCGGAGTGATTGCAACAACTATAGGGGTATCTCTCTCCTCAGTATAGTGGGCAAGATCTTTGCTAGAGTGGCACTATCCAGGCTGCAAGTGATAGCTTCTAGAGTCTACCCAGAGTCTCAGTGTGGATTCAGGAGTGGTAGGTCCACTATAGACATGATATCTTCTCTACGACTACTGCAGGAGAAATTCAGAGAGAGAGACAGACCCCTTTACATTGTTTTTGTCGATCTGACTAAAGCTTTTGACATGGTCAGCAGAAGTGGCCTTTTCAAACTCCTGAGGAAAATAGGTTGCCCTCCCAAACTACTGAAGTTAATTGAATGTTTTCACGAGGAAACTAAATGTACTGTCAAATTCAATGGAGCCCAATCAGCACCTTTTGAGGTTTGCAGTGGTGTCAAGCAGGGATGTGTGCTCGCACCTACTCTGTTTGGCATATTCTTCTCCTGTCTACTGCATTATGCGTACAGCGACATAAACGAAGGTGTGTTTCTCCATACAAGATCCTCTGGAAAACTATTTAATGTATCAAGGCTGCGGGCAAAAACCAAGGTTAGGAAGCTACTCGTCAGGGAACTCCTGTATGCTGATGATGCAGCTATTGTGGCTGATTCTGATATTCAGCTACAGTCCATGGTTGACAAACTATCTGCTGCTTGCCAGAAGTTCGGCTTAAACATCAGTCAAAGCAAGACTAAGATACTTGTCCAAAACACAAACACTGCACCTCAAGTAAGCATTAATGGCCAACCACTAGAAATTGTTGATCACTTTTGTTACCTTGGCTCCATCATATCCAACAACACTCTACTGGATAAAGACATAAACAACAGGATAGCCAAGGCAATGGCCACCATGTCACGGTTGCAGAAAAGAGTCTGGGACAACATATTGCTGACTAGCAGTACTAAAGCCCTAGTCTACCGGACCTGTGTGTTGAGCACCTTGCTGTACGGAAGTGAAACATGGTCAACCTACTCATGGCAGGAAAAAAAGCTGAATGTCTTCCACCTCCGATGCCTAAGGCGGATCTTTAAAATAAGGTGGCAAGATAAGATAACAAATGAGGAAGTGCTACATAGAGCAGGATGCCAGGACATCCGCTCTGTTATCAGCAGCAGACGCCTTGGCTGGCTTGGCCACGTTCGTAGAATGCCAGTAGGTCGACTTCCACAGGACATCCTGTATGGCGATCTAATTGAAGGCAGGAGAGCCGCTGGTCGCCCACTTTTACGTTATACGGATGTATGCAAACGCGACATGAAGCTCTTCAAAATCGACACTGGCAACTGGGAAGAGGTGGCACTGGACAGATCCACATGGAGAGAGAGCATAAAGGAAGGGTCACAGATTGCAGATGTCATACACAACAGAAGCAGAAAGAAGGGTGAAAATGCAATGGCGCCTGGTGATTTTATATGCCCAACCTGTGATCGCAGCTGTGTATCAAGGATTGGCCTCTTTAGTCACACAAGAAGTTGCAAAGGGAAAAGATCGTCTCACGAGACGTAAAATGCCACAGAAGATCTAGACCAGTTTATTGTAGGGTGTTAGTGTAGATCTAGGTCTAGTGTGGTAGTTGTACTTCAGTTGTAGTGATTTAGTTAGATAGTTGGTTTGATCAGTTTGTGTTCGATAGTTGTTTGGTTAGTTTTTTGATGTTTGTAGTGGCGTAGATTTAGAGGGTTTTAGTTAGTTGTAGTGGTTAGTGTATATATATATATATATATATTATATTTAATGATTTATTTATTTTTTGTATGTTAATAAAGTTTCGTTTTGTTTATTTATCCTAAACTAAAGTTTCGTTATCTTGCTTTCATTTAGTTTAGGTGAGTATGTCTGGTTACTTAGGCGACTCTAGCCCTTTGGTCGTAGACTGAGATGTCACAGATTGAGCTCACCTAGTAGCGCAAACATCTGCCTACTGTTAAATAATTTAATGTTGAGCAGAGAATAGGTCTCACACTTAGCGCCTGCCTGACCTGCTCACATATGTATAGGAGCCCTAAAATAAATTTAAGACCCTCAAAAAAAAAGTTGCCTAGCTCTATGAAAGTATTTTATGGATTTAGGCCATGTTTACCATGTTTACATGAGAAAAGATCGAAATTAAATTAACATTCAAATTTGTTTTTCTAAAGCATTTTCATACATTCGTTCGCTATAGCTGCAATGCCGTGTTGACAGACATTTTAATATTTTCATTCATGTGTCGTGCAAACCTTACATGCTTGCAGTGAAAACACTCTGTGATTGGACAGGCAACACGAGGCTCTATAATTAATTATAGACCAGTCCTTTCATATTTTATGAAATTAACATTCTAATTTGTTTTTCTAAAGCATTTTTCATACATTCGTTCGCTATATCTATGATGCCTTGTTGGCATACATTTTAATAGTTCCATTCATGAGTCGCGTACATCTAACAACCGTTTCATTCATTCCTTCATTAGAGAAGACAGATAGGTCACACATGCGCAGAGCAAAGGCTCCACGCACACACAGAACGAACTCTATCCAAGCCAATATTTAACTAGATTTAGCTTTAATTCTAGATCTAATTCAAAGATGATAGATATACCTTATACTTTATACTTTAACACATGAGCATACAAAATAAAGTCTATTCGTTTCTTGTTTTAATCAAATATATGTAAGCCTACAAGTTAATGTTTTTATTTGAAAAATAGATTCAGGTCGATTAGCTATTTTGATAGTTCCATTCATACTATTTTTACATTCACACATTTGCTTTTTTATAGCATAATTATTTCGTTTATTTGTTTCCAAAACACTCGCAGTGACTATATCGACAGTGATACGCAAATTAAGACCGGCGAAATGGGGTAATATATGTCTAGTTTCTAATAAATATTATAGGTTTTAGCGACACACGACATGTGCTGTATGCCAGTGAATAAACCTAAGGAAGGCAAGTCAATGCGGACATATCTTTATTCACGGGACAACACAAATACGTCATAATAATGTCTGCCTTGATCACAAATTCTCTCCAATGTCAACATCCTTCTCTTAGATACCTTATGTTTAAGAGAGCGCTTGTACCCACCATATGCATCAGCGTAGGAGCAGAGTTATAACAAAGTACAATGTGGACCTCTCTAGTATTTGTAACAATGTGGACCTCTTTAGTATTTGTAACAATATAGATCTATCTAGTATTTGTAACAATGTAGATCTATTTAGTATTTATAACAATGTAGATCTATCTATTATTTATAACAATGTAGATCTATCTATTATTTATAACAATGTAGATCTATCTAGTATTTGTAACAAAGTAGAGTATTTATAACAATGTAGATCTATCTAGTATTTATAACAATGTAGATCTATCTAGTATTTGTGTTCTCAGCCCACCACCAAGTAGTGTCACATGGAAGAAGAAAGACAGCGAGCCATTGGAAAATAACAACAGAGTTCGTTTAGGAAACAGTGGGGGCCAAGAACTGATCATTCAGAACTTACAAATGACAGATGCAGGAGTATATCTATGCGATGCTAACAGCGAACAAGAAGCAACTTTGTTAGAGATGTCTTTTCGACTATCTATCAATGGTAATAGGAACATGTCAACATGCTTTCAGTAGTCCAATAAATATGTGTGTAGTAAGTCTAGTCTAATCCTATGCAATCTACTGCCTTCACCTAAACATTGTGTTTCTCTAGCTGCTCCCAGATGGGTGTCAAAACCAACAGATGTTACATTGATAGAAACAGGAGATGCCATGTTTGAATGTCTGGCAGTCGGCACACCAAATGTTCAACTATTCTGGTTCATCAACGGCATGCCATTAGAAGGTTTCTATATTTAGTTGTCTAGAAGTTAGATAACAATGAAGTCAGAAAATATGTCACGTAGGACTATCATTTGTATCTGTTGAAATTGAGTCCGCGAAGAAGTTGGTTAATAAAAGAAGAAGCTAGACAAAATAAAAGTAAATTATAATGCATTTAAGTTTCTTTTGAAATATCATTAGAAAAACCTAGGCTAGATGCACTGGCGGATCCAGAACTTTGGAGTGGGGGGGGGGGGGCGATTTTTTTCCAAACCCTAACCCTAACTTCCAGTAAACCCTAACCCTATGCATAAACGTGCGTACAACATATATATATATATATATATATATATATATATATATATATATATATATATATATATATATATATATATATATATACGATATATGAGAATAAAATAAGACTGTTTCTCAATGTTCGGCGAAAAATAAACAGAACAAAAAAACAGTAATGTAGAGGCCTTTCTCTTGCAAACTTGGGGATCTGGGAGAGCGCTTTGAGCTTCGTCAGTGGGGTTCGGGGCAAAGCCCCGACACCCAAAAGCGTTTTCTTGCATTATTAACTGCAGAAACGCATTCTCCTGACATCTACAACTCATTATTTATCAACGGGGTGGGTTCGGGGCGAAGCCCCGACGCCAAAAGCGTTTTCTTGCATTTTTCACGGCTGAAACGCATTCTCCTGACATCTACAACTCATTATAATTAGTGGGGTTCGGGGCGAAGCTCCGACGCCAAAAACGTTTTCTTGCATTTTTCACGGCTGAAACGCATTCTCCTGACATCTACAACTCATTATAATTAGTGGGGTTCGGGGCGAAGCTCCGACGCCAAAAACGTTATCTTGCATTTTTCACGGCTGAAACGCATTCTCCTGACATCTACAGCTTATTATTCATCAGTGAGGTTCGGGGCGAAGCCTCGACGATAAAAGCGTTTTCTGGCATTCTTCACTGCAGTAACGCATTCTCCTGACCTACAGCTCATTATACATTCTATTATAAAGGACCTTTTGAATAATGTGGAAAAATATTCTAATATGAATTTATAGTCTTTTAATACATTGCAAATACAACCGATTTGTTCTTTGAAAAGATAAGATACCTCACATATTTAGATTAAGGCTTTGAGGATCGCCGCCGAAAAAAAAAAATTCGATTAATAATATTCAATAAAATTCAAGCATAAATTGTGAGTTATAGTCCTAAATTTATTTAACTAGAAAAATATGAGATAGAGTAAAGGTTGGAAAAAGTCGACTAGGAAAAGATTATCTGGCTTTTGAACTCATCTCAACCGTGACTGTTATATTGAAAAATTTCGTTTGAATTATAACTTTTCCAAAGCAAATTCTTTCTTAAAATAGTTATGATAAATTCATGGGAAATTACACAAACTCTCTCTGGAAAGGGGAATGGCGGTAAAATGAAAACGATTAATCCTCGCTCCTTTTTATAATTTCTGCTAATGATTGCATTTTGCATTAAAGAATAGGGGATGGGCGACTCGATATAAGAATTTACTTTATAGCATATATAAATTATATTAGTGACATATTTTTTAAATTTTGTAATTTCTTACTATAATACAAAAAGAAAAAGTATTTGTTTGTCCGATGGGGGGAAGAAGATTGCATGTATCGCACTTCCACCTGTTTATATTATATAGATATTCGACTAATTTTGTTCACATACTATGATTTCTTCATAAAAGTAGGACCGCCCCCCCCACTCAAAGGGTTTAGATGGGAAGGACAGTAGAGGTATTCGCTCCTCCCCTTCCAATCGGCCAACAGGTGAACGACATAATATAAAGACCGGTTAAAATACCAATAACAAGTTTTAATCATATAGATATTTAATTGATTCTGTTAGCAATATGTGATTTCTACGAATAAATAGGACTGCCCCTCCCCCCACTCGAAAGTTTATGGTGGTGGGGGCGGAATGATGCCATCGCCCCCCTCCCGACCCTACCAAATAGCCCAAATACAAGAAGGGGGGGGGCGAATTCATCTAAAAATAGGTTGAAATATAAATAATTAGTATATATTATTAACATAAGTAATAAATTCGTATACAAATTGTGTGAATTCTATACTAAAATTCGTCCGATCCCCTCCTTCGGGGGGGGGGGGGGGTCGGCCGAGTGGGGGGGGGGCGATCGCCCCTACCCCCCCCCCCTGGATCCGCCAGTGGCTAGATGTACACATATACACAATAAAAACATAATCTAGGCTAGATATACACAATAAAAACATAATCTAGGCTAGATGTACACATATACACAATAAAAACATAATCTAGGCTAGATGTACACATATACACAATAAAAACATAATCTAGGCTAGATGTACACATATACACAATAAAAACATAATCTAGGCTAGATGTACACATATACACAATAAAAACATAATCTTGGCTAGATGTACACATATACACAATAAAAACATTATCTAGGCTAGATGTATTCACGTAGGCTCATATATTTTGCTTCAGATGCGCTAAAAGCTGACTCACGACTAGACGAACGCTTTCACCATGTCATGGACAGTCCGATCTATTTTAGCAATGTCTCTCGCTCTGATGCTCTTGTAGTTCAGTGTAACGTCACCAATATTCACGGATACTTGTGGGCTGAAGCAACTCTCAATGTTCTTGCAGGTAAATTTAAGCAATAACTAAACCGTAGCGGGAGGGTGGGGCGAAAGACGCATACATAAAGATTTAAACAGTTCAATATTAAACAGCTGATCAGACGATTTGTTATTGATTAATGCTATCAATGTCAAAGTTTTAGAGTTCAGTACAAATAAGACATATGACCTTATTTTATAATAAATATGAACATTATAATGCTGTAAACCTGCATACACCTGCGTACAACACACACACACACACACACATATGTTGGTCTCATTCAATCGTGTCAGTTGTGTGAACTTGAACATCCTTCGGAAGCCAATGGAATGAATTTAGTTTTTTCTAATTTGTTTTCACCAAAGGATAGAGGATGGTGTTAGGGCCCCATGACGTTTGTTTTCTTCAGCCATACTCTTTGCAAGCTTGAGAGAAAAGGGCATTAATGAATGAAGCTCTTCCTGTGGATGCCTCTACCGCTGCGTCATCCGCAAATAGTATATCTCTTATAAAGATGGTTTTTATTTTCGTTTTGGCCTCTGTCTGACAATATTCAAACGTTTGCCATCGAATCTGGAATGTAGATATATGCCTTCGGTGGATTCGTCAAACGCGTGGTGGATTAGCAGTGAAAAGCGTATCTCGAAGAGGGTTAGGGCCAGGACACATCCTTCTTTAACTCCACATTCCTAGAAGGCGCCATTAAACTTGCTAGATCGAAAGCCTTAACCTGCATACTTATACTGCAGATGACGGAAAGAGTATCACGTCAATTGTGGATCTCTCTGAGCGAAAGCCACTTGTCATTCTGATTCACTTGGTATGTAGCCTGAGGTAGAGTATGATCCAAGCAAAGACTTGGCCAGCGATATTCAGAGTAATTGTTTCAGTCACTTCTGTCTCCTTTGTTCTTGACGATCTCAGCATCCCGCAGGTCTTGTGGCACACACGTTTTTACCCACATTTGCAAAGCTGTTCATGTAGAGGTTGGCTTATTGTAGTTTTGCACTGTTTCAGAAGATCTGTGTGATGTCAGTGTATTCTAAGAGCCATCTGCTTTATGGCTTTTTTGAGTTCTAACTATTAGCGGATCCAGAACTTTTGAGGGTAGCGATTTTTGTCCATCTATCGCCCCTACTAACTGGTACAACACTCTTTCATTTTATATTTACTAACGATTTCATTTGAGATTAGACTGTAATGTAACATTCAAATATCAATAAGTAGCTTATATTAATATTCTAAAGATATTCTACTAATTTAGCTTAAAATTGGATCGCTCCCGTCTCAAAAGTCTACAGTGGAGAAGGAAGTAGATGCAATCGCCCCACCCTCACCACTACAGAAGCGGCCAATATACCAGAAGGGGAACAACAATAACAATAAAGATTGGTTAAAATATATAGCAATAAATAGATTTTATCATAATCATAATGTAACTATTTATGTTCACATTCTCTAGCTCGCTGTCCACGAGTTTGTTGTAAGCTGCTGCCTCTTTTGATTTTATAAACCTCGGTAAAAAGCTTTGGGTTAGGGCGTGGAGACGAAAGGCCCAGGAGAGTTCTGAATGGAGGGATGTGTTGAAGTAGGCCATATCCCTCCATGGGCTGTAGCGCCACTGGGATGGATGGATGGCAAAAGCCGGTATGAGCCTTTTATAGTCCGACAGTCAGGCTGGGCAGGGCACGTATCCCATATGGGGGACGAACATATGCCAAAGGCAAGGTATTCGGCGTAACAAAGGTGCCCCACGGAAACGTTTCTTTAAAAAACTAATACAATGATTTAAGTCTATTAAGAAAAAATTTGCCATTATACTTTGTCACAAAGTGCCTGTTTTACCCTATAACGTAGAGATTTGCGTCACTTGATGTTTCGTACTAAAGACATAATGAATATACTAATTCCATAATTAAATATCTGAACGTAACCATCTGAGAAGTAACACTGCAAAGACTTTCTTCCAAGCCAATAATAGTAGGCCTAAAATAGTTTTACGCAAAAGATGCATTGTAAAACTATAAGACGTGAGCCCTCGAAGAAAAATTATTTCGAAAAATAATAATTTTTTTTTTAAATATCAGACTGAGTAAAGGTTTGGAAAAGGCGACTAGGAAAAGAATATGTAAATTCAGAACTCATCTCAATCGTTACTCTTATACTGAAAAATTTCGTATTTTCTAAATTTTTCAAAGCAAATTCTTTGTTAAAAAATTATAATAAATTCATGTGCAATAGGGTTTGTTGGACTAGTCCGTTTCGTTTCTTTGATTAAAAAGTATTGGGCCGGAAGTCGCTTTTTTTATTTATTTATTTTATGAGTATTTTACCCAAGATCTGTGTTGTTTTTTTAGGACTAGCTTATTTCATGTACCCGGCATTTTCCAATACACAATTTAATACACAAAGTAATTGTTGAAAAAAATTGTAGTGATTTTAAACTTTAAATGATTACTTAAAAAGGTGTTACTCTAATCAATTTGAATATTATTTTGTTATGAATGTTACTGTTTATTTTGTGTCTGTTCTAGTTTCTTAAATTTTTCTTGAGTAAAGGGCTCGTTTTTCTCCTAATGGGTATACCTGCTTTCTCCACGCAGCCTTTGTAAAATATTGGTCCTAAATAATGCTAAGTTTATAAACAAAAAATCGCATGGCTGCATTATGATGAATGTACGTGTTAGTTCAATATATTTTATATTACTAGGTAACTATAAATAACCGCATAAATAGATGTAAGTTTAATTTTTTTTTTTCTGTTAGATAAAGTCATATGGCAAATTTTTGTTTATATCCTAAATCTAAAAAGGAATAATAATAGAATTATACAGTAAAAATAATCACTAAGTTTTTCTTTTAATAGTTTTGAAAGTCTAACTGAGTTTGTGTTGCAGATGTACACAAGCTACACTATGAGTCAGTCCATCTCTTCTGACTATTTAGAAACGAGTGTAAAAATGTAGGCTTCGATATTTTTAGCCTGAATTTAAGAAGTTACAATCTTCAAACAACTAATATATTGCCTCTTCCATAAAACTTTGTATTTAAAAAATAAATTTATCCAATGCTCGAAATCCTGCTTGTATACTTAGGCCCTATATAAATCGATCAGGTATCAATGTATTAAGTAGCAATAACCCCGCAAAAAAAAAAAATTAATGAAAGAAGATTGAGATATACATATATTTTTGTGACGGTACGCACCGGTACGGGGTACCGGCACCTTTTTTCAATGTCGGGAAAAATTACTTTTCTTGTAATTCAACGTTAATTATTAATTTATTATTAGTTGAAAGTTAGGCAATCTATCTGAAGCCTCTTTTTTATTTTTACAAAAAAAAAAAAGCACTTTATATACTTTCAGCCGACATGCCGTATTATTAAAAACACCTCTATGTGAACTTCTCAAACATCTAGAGTCTTAGACAGTCATTATTTTAGACTAGATTTAAGTAGAGTCTAGACCTAGATTTAGTAGCCCCATTATTATATAAAAAAAATAAAAAATCAGTCATTATTGACATCATTCGCAATTTTATTATTAGGTCTAGGCATTGAAAAGTAAATCTATTAATAAAATATAATAGATCTAAGTCTAAGTACTAACTTTTTAAATAAGTCATTATAATTAGAAGTATTATAATGAATATTGTATAGATCTAGATTGACAAGATTATAAATAGATCTATGGATAGATCTCTACTTTAGTAGATTAAGTATAGAGTATAGTAAACGTATTACAGTATTATTAGATCTATGTCTTATGTCTATATCTAATAATCTAATAATTAAAAAACTTTAGTCTTTATTAATATCTAGACTTTTTTTCTAATAAAAACTGACTATAGGCATAGCATAGGCTAGACTCGGCAATCTAGTCTCAAGATAGAATCTATACTATTACTAGATCTATTTGATTTTTATATATATATATCTAGACTAGAATTAGATTATAGATCTAAATATATTAATGGAGAGATGATATGAGGTGTTAGCTAATAGCGTTGCACAATAAACAAACCTAGGTTTTTCTAAACGCTAATACTTGGTATGTAATAGTAAAACAGCACCTACTTAAATAAATCGTAACTAGCAATCAAAAACCTATATTTATTGTAGTATATATAGGTCTGTAGTTGTATTTTATATAGCCTTGGTAACTTCTTCTATAGAGAAATGACTTTTGTAATTTTTTTATTATTACATAAATTCTGTCGCCATATTTGACTTTTCTGTTTTAAAAAGTCATGTTTTGTCTTAAAAGTTGAGGGGGCGGTAGAGTGAAAACGATTAATCCTCCCTCCTTTTTATAACTTCTGCTAATGATTACATTTGGCATTAAAGAATAGGAGTGGGGCGACTCGATATAAGAATTTAATTTTATAGCATGTATAAATTATATTAGTGACATATTTTTTTTATTTTGTAATTTCTAAACTATAATACAAAAAAAAAAAAGTATTGGTTTGTCCGATGGGCGGAAAGCGATTGCATGTATTGCCCCTCCCACCTGGTACAACACTTTTTCATGAGATTAGATCAGCGGTTCTCAACCTTTTATGCTCGGCGACCCCTTTTTACAATCCCCCCACTCTGCCGCGACCCCCTACCCACACACACATACAGCAATAGAAGAATAGACAATAACAATCCACATTTTCGATGGTCTTAGGCGACCCCTGGCAAAACGTCAATCGACCCCCAAGGGGGTCGCGACCCACAGGTTGAGAACCCCTGGATTAGATTGTGGTGCGACAATATACAAATGGGCAGGGCCGGTCCTAGCAATTATGGGGCCCTATGCGAAACTGATTGCGCGGGGCCTAGTTGGGTGGGAATAAAGATAATAAGTGAAAAATAAAATTTTGTTTTAGAAAATAAATTCGGCTTTGCATTTGATTCATTCATTACTAAGTACAGAATTGCGATCAAGCTAACTTTACTTTACGAACCTTGCAACCTATGGCATATTTATATGCCAGTGACTATAAAAGTAAATAAGGTATTGGAACTTCCGGTTCAGGGGAAAATTCAAACAATTATTACATTTTATTACATGAAAGCTGACAGCTTTTATTGCGCGTAGGATTTTGTCTTTTTTTCAGGAGATTTGTATGAGTTTTAAGGAGATTTTAATAAGTGCTGTGGGATTTCTATTTTAGAGAACTGGTCTATGGGTGGGGATAAATTTTGGATGGGTTCTCTCACTCGAAGGCCCAACGGCTGGCTGTATGACGTTAGGCCTTCAATTGTATAGTTATACATCTGAAGGGTTAAATATGTGTGAACGTTACCTCACAATGGGTGCCCGCTCATTGTGGAGTGGTCAGTCACGATTTGGCGGACCACCTCGCGAAAACCGCGGTACAGACGTACTCGTGCGTGATGAGCCGTGCACATACTGTATAGATGTCCATTTATAGACCATGTTACTGTCAGGTGGGTTTTGTCCTCGCGCTCATCTAGGGTATGATGTACTCCGCCGGGCTCCCCACCTGAACAGTGTTTATTAACTTTATGCCGGGGTTATAATTTAGCCTTGGCTCGTCTGCCTGGGCACCCCTAACTGTCTAGTAATCAATTTATGCAATAAATATCTAGGAACGAATAAGCCAAATATTAACGTATACTAGTGAATAACAATATTGCATATAACAACAAAGGTTTAATGAGTTAATGACATATATGATATTATGAGGCATACATTATGAATAAATATCAATAGCAGTTACAAATTACATTCAAAGGACTATAGCACACCTTAATCTCAGTGCCATAGTCAATCAGGCCTCACAACGCCAACCCAACGTCACGGGCAATAGTCAACTACCAAGCCTACAACTCAGACTTGACTCCAGCAGAGTCCCAAGCCTGCGTCCCTAGATAAGAAAAATACACACTCCTTTGATACCGCCATTCTCACGATTATAACAGAAACGATTTTAGATCTACGACATGTAGAAGATAGTAAACTAAACTAACTTACCCACTACTGGGGAAAAACACCACACAGATAACTCAATCTCAAGGCACACAAAGAGACTCATCTCAAGGCACAACAAGAGAACAATGACACCAATATAGCGCATCCTTAGGAACAGAACTAATAAAACCTTATGGTGCTCAAACGAAAATACCAGACAAGATGCGCACGACAGTTACCCGGAAAGGATTTTAGCCCGTGGCCAGGATAAGGAATTGTCTCTTCACCAACCCCTCTGTCGGGAGTACCCCAGCGACTAGATGATCATTTAATCACATCCGTCTGGTCGTGGGACACGGTCCCTTGTTCCTCCTCTCATGCAAGGCTGGAGGCCAGGCCCACGGGAGGGGGGGGCTCCATATGCCTATACTGTCCCACTGATCCATGGGGTAATCATCACCACCCATATGGTCGTCGTTGGGGAACGAAACAATAGGGGTTTTGGACTGGTTAGCAAGCAAATCCCCACCACGTTCAGGTACACTCTCTAGAGCCTACAGTGGTAGTTCACTGGGAGCCATGACTCACACCCCACCACGTGCAGGTACACTCTCTAGAGACTACAGTGGTAGCTCACTGGGAGCCATGTCTCACATCCCACCACGTGCAAGTACACTCTCTAGAGCCTACAGTGGTAGCTCACTGGGAGCCATGTCTCACACCCCACCACGTGCAAGTACACTTTCTAGAGCCTACAGTGGTAGCTCACTGGGAGCCATGTCTCACATCCCACCACGTGCAGGTACACTCTCTAGAGCCTAATGTGGTAGCTCACTGGGAGCCATGTCTCACATCCCACCACATACAGGTACACTCACTAGAGTATACAGTGGTAGCTCACTGGGAGCCATGTCTCACATCCCACCACGTGCAGGTACACTCTCTAGAGCCTAATGTGGTAGCTCACTGGGAGCCATGTCTCACATCCCACCACGTGCAAGTACACTCTCTAGAGCCTAATGTGGTAGCTCACTGGGAGCCATGTCTCACATCCCACCACGTGCAGGTACACTCTCTAGAGCCTAATGTGGTAGCTCACTGGGAGCCATGTCTCACATCCCACCACGTGCAGGTACACTCTCTAGAGCCTAATGTGGTAGCTCACTGGGAGCCATGTCTCACATCCCACCACGTGCAAGTACACTCTCTAGAGCCTAATGTGGTAGCTCACTGGGAGCCATGTCTCACATCCCACCACGAGCAGGTACACTCTCTAGAGCCTAATGTAGTAGCTCACTGGGAGCCATGTCTCACATCCCACCACGTGCAGGTACACTCTCTAGAGCCTACAGTGGTAGCTCACTGGGAGCCATGTCTCACATCCCACCACGTGCAGGTACACTCTCTAGAGCCTACAGTGGTAGCTCACTGGGAGCCATGTCTCACATCCCACCACGTGCAGGTACACTCTCTAGAGCCTAATGTGGTAGCTCACTGGGAGCCATGTCTCACATCCCACCACGTGCAAGTACACTCTCTAGAGCCTAATGTGGTAGCTCACTGGGAGCCATGTCTCACATCCCACCACGTGCAGGTACACTCTCTAGAGCCTACAGTGGTAGCTCACTGGGAGCCATGTCTCACATCCCACCACGTGCAGGTACACTCTCTAGAGCCTACAGTGGTAGCTCACTGGGAGCCATGTCTCACATCCCATCACGTGCAAGTACACTCTCTAGAGCCTAATGTGGTAGCTCACTGGGAGCCATGTCTCACATCCCACCACGTGCAAGTACACTCTCTAGAGCCTACAGTGGTAGCTCACTGGGAGCCATGTCTCACATCCCCACCACGTGCAGGTACACTCTCTAGAGCCGACAGTGGTAGCTCACTGGGAGCCATGTCTCACATCCCCACCACATACAGGTACACTCTCTAGAGCCTACAGTGGTAGTTCACTGGGAGCCATGTCTCACATCCCCACCACATACAGGTACACTCTCTAGAGCCTACAGTGGTAGTTCACTGGGAGCCATGTCTCACATCCCCACCACATACAGGTACACTCTCTAGAGCCTACAGTGGTAGCTCACTGGGAGCCATGTCTCACACAACACCACATACAAGTACACTCACTAGAGCATACAGTGGTAGCTCACTGGGAGCCATGTCTCACACCCCACTACATGCGAGTACACTCTCTAGAGCCTACAGTGGTAGCTCACTGGGAGCCATGTCTCACATCCCACCACATGCAGGTACACTCTCTAGAGCCTAATGTGGTAGCTCACCGGGAGCCATGTCTCACATCCCACCACGTGCAAGTACACTCTCTAGAGCCTACAGTGGTAGCTCACTGGGAGCCATGTCTCACATCCCCACCACGTGCAGGTACACTCTCTAGAGCCTACAGTGGTAGCTCACTGGGAGCCATGTCTCACACAACACCACATACAAGTACACTCACTAGAGCCTACAGTGGTAGCTCACTTTGAGCCATGTTTGCTCTCGTTCTTGGCCTATCCACTTTCCCGGGGGAACGTTTTCACGGAGGTGCCACGATGAGGCGACGGGAGCTTATAATCTTCCGCGTGCACCAACCAAAGTGTACGATCCCTGGCCGACAAAAGATTGTTGGCGCTTTGGTGCGATGGCTGGGATTCTTCGGATTAGGGCCGTGGGCTCCACAGGGCAATGAGTAGAACAGACAAAAAGGATGCGTGGTGGCAACTTAATCGTGCGGAACCCTAGCCATGTTCCGAGTCAGTCACTGTCCAATAGGTGCTTACTTCGGACGGTAGAGGAAAAATTACGACACACGGTGCCGCCACTGCATGGAGGACGACGAAACAATAGAACACATTCTTTAAGAATGCAGAGTTCTGCATGAAAGACGATCGGGACAAGGATTTGATAGAAAGAGAACTGGTGCATGTCCGACATTAGGGCTGTCCTTGTACGGGGACAAGGTGACCTTAAGACTCACTGCTTGCTTCCTTTCACGTGCTCTAAGGGAGTAATTCTCAGCATGGTTCGCTACCAATGGGGTTTCTGATTCGATAGCGAGATTATGATCAGGATTAGTAGGTCTACTACCGGGAAATAGTGCACTTCGCAAGGGAAACCGGTTACTTGAGCGGGCTCATTTTTTTGTAATTTCCTAGCCCACCTACTTCAATATATTAATCGAAATTGTTGGGGAGAGGTACGTATCTGGGAGCAGTAGCCTCAATGGGGTGGGGGGGGGGTGCGGTCGCATCGGGTGAAACCATTTTGGGGATGACAACCAAGTTAAAAAAATATATCTTGGCAAAAGCAGACACATCGGAAAAGATAATTATATTAAAATCTCTAGATATCTGCCCAAACATGCCTAGACACGTCTAGACTGTAGTTTAAGTTTAAATGACAAAGCACAACGTTATACCACTTCTGTCTTAAAGTATAACAAAGGAACCTGTTCAGGTGAGGTTAAGTCTGTTTCTAATTTTAATTAAATATCATTGTAAAATTTGCAATAGCATTTCAATAAATGTCATAAACAGTGGGATTTTATAATGGAATTGACACTCATTTTATATTTGAGTAAAAATCAATAATAGTAGGTAATCAGCTCACTGTATTTGTTCAACAAAAAGAACTAACTAGCAATAGTGTTTATTGGAACATATTTGAAGAAAGTTGATGGGGAAGGGATGACAGCCTGAGCTACCGCACCAGGTGCTACCGACACTGTCTGGGAGGTTTCCATTCTGTTTTTAGGTGATCAGTAACGACGAAGTGTTGTCCTGTTTGCTTTTATGTGAAAAAAAACGCCAAATGATTTGTACAATTTTATTAATTTAAACGATCAAAACAAGACTATGGCTTAAATATTCCTGGTACATTGGTGACTTCGATGGGGGCCGCCTCTGAGTTTGTGTGATAACACAAATTTTCTTTGTTTTTGTAATCTTGTTTTTCTCTGATTTATAAGCCACAAAATTGTTTACCAAATTAATCTCAGACAAACCCCTACATTTCAAAGAACATCACGACTTACGAGGTGGAGACTTATTTAGATTAGCTTGTCTTTGAAATTTGTTTTTTTTATATGATACATTCTTACTGAGACTTGTACCTCTATTGTTATTATTATTATCCTTGTTATTTTTTAGTGTTTGTAGTTCATAGCTTCTGATATTCTTTGGGTGTTATTGCTGGAAGTGATGTCAATGGCAAGGGTCTCAAAAAGTCTCTGAAAACCATTTCAACTCATGGCCTTCACATGTGGACCAGCAACTTGCTTTGTAATCTTGTTACATATTGAAAAGTAAACAATGAAAGAATAGAAAATCATTAGTATTTCTTTAGCATTTTGACAAGCGTATTTTTATTTCAAAGCGGAAGCCCCCACTATCTTAAAAGGACCAACAGAGTTACGAGCTGCTGAGGGTCACTCTTTTCTCCTCCCATGCCAAGTGACAGGAAAGCCTGACCCTACCTTGACCTGGTACAAAGAAAGCATGCGCATTACTGGCGGCAGATACCTCGTTGGTCAGGATGGAAGTCTTCATGTACAGGTAAATGGCAAGCATTTTTCTTCAACTGGAATCTTTCTATAAGGGTTTGTATATACTTGTTCATATAGGCGTTCAAGTAAAGATTAAATGTTCGTATAGGCCTACAGGACCTTTGGTTATATTAAAATGGTCATATAGATCTACAAGACGTTTGGATATATTTAAATGGTCATATAGGACTAGATGTCTTTGGGTATATTTAAATGGTCATATAGGACTAGAGGTCTTTGGGTATATTTAAATGGTCAAATAGGACTAGAGGTCTTTGGGTATATTTAAATGGTCATATAGGACTAGAGGTCTTTGGGTATATTTAAATGGTCATATAGGACTAGAGGTCTTTGGGTATATTTAAATGGTCATATAGGACTAGAGGTCTTTGGGTATATTTAAATGGTCATATAGGACTAGAGGTCTTTGGGTATATTTAAATGGTCATATAGGACTAGAGGTCTTTGGGTATATTTAAATGTTCATATAGGACTAGAGGTCTTTGGGTATATTTAAATGTTTATATAGGACTAGAGGTCTTTGGGTATATTTAAATGTTCATATAGGACTAGAGGTCTTTGGGTATATTTAAATGTTCATATAGGACTAGAGGTCTTTGGGTATATTTAAATGTTCATATAGGACTACAGGTCTTTGGGTATATTTAAATGTTCATATAGGACTAGAGGTCTTTGGGTATATTTAAATGTTCATATGGGATTAGAGGTCTTTGGGTATATTTAAATGTTCATATAGGACTACAGGTCTTTGGGTATATTTAAATGTTTATATGGGACTACAGGTCTTTGGGTATATTTAAATGTTCATATAGGACTACAGGTCTTTGGGTATATTTAAATGTTTATATGGGACTACAGGTCTTTGGGTATATTTAAATGTTCATATGGGATTAGAGGTCTTTGGGTATATTTAAATGTTCATATAGGACTACAGGTCTTTGGGTATATTTAAATGTTTATATGGGACTACAGGTCTTTGGGTATATTTAAATGTTCATATAGGACTACAGGTCTTTGGGTATATTTAAATGTTTATATGGGACTACAGGTCTTTGGGTATATTTAAATGTTCATATAGGACTACAGGTCTTTGGGTATATTTAAATGTTTATATAGGACTACAGGTCTTTGGGTATATTTAAATGTTCATATAGGACTAGAGGTCTTTGGGTATATTTAAATGTTCATATAGGACTACAGGTCTTTGGGTATATTTAAATGTTTATATAGGACTACAGGTCTTTGGGTATAATTAAATGTTCATATAGGACTAAAGGTCTTTGGGTATATTTAAATGTTCATATAGGACTACAGGTCTTTGGGTATATTTAAATGTTTATATAGGACTACAGGTCTATGGGTATATTTAAATGTTTATATAGGACTAAAGGTCTTTGGGTATATTTAAATGTTCATATAGGACTACAGGTCTTTGGGTATATTTAAATGTTTATATAGGACTAAAGGTCTTTGGGTATATTTAAATGTTCATATAGGACTACAGGTCTTTGGGTATATTTAAATGTTTATATAGGCCTACAGCATGTTCATAAAATTGGCGTACAGGACGTTCATGTATATTTAAATGTTCATATACGGGTAATTTACCAATTTTCTTAGACAGTATTTACAGATATTCCTATTAACTAGCTTTATTACTGGCTACGCCCATTGATTTATTCCTTGATTAATGACAATATACTTTTGTTTGAAAATTCCAATATTAAAAGATTTGAACTTAAGCCCATCTCTCTGATGCACTACCAAAAAGTGAAGCTAAATTGATTGCTCGAATTAAAGTTTGTAATACTTTCCCAAACATTCTTTTTGCCGGTAAGTTAGGACAAATTAGTACAAATGCTGCTTCTTCCCTAGTGCTATTAGAGCATGGAATGGGTTGCCTGAGCTAGCCAGGAAAACCAGTGACTTGGTAGAATTGAAATCATTGGTCAACATGCATGACTAGATGCATGAAGCGTAGGACATTATCATCTTCTTTTTTTTGAAGTTAATTATTCTTAGAAAAAGAAAAAGAAAAAAAAAATGCTTTTAAAATACGGACTTTGTGACCAATTTATGCTTTCTAATTAGACTGCGGCCTTTTAGGGAAAGACCAAAAATAAAATACAAAGGTTCGAATTCTTTTGAAGACTAGAATTTTTACTTTCGGGATCTTCAGGGCCCAGTCCAAGCAGCTGTAATGGGTACCTGACATTAGTTGGGGAAATGTAAAGACGGTTGGTTGTTGTGCTGGACACATGACACACTCGTTAACCGTGGGCCATAGAAACAGATGACCTTGGAGTAATTTGCCCCATAGATCACTATGTCTGAAAGGGGAACTTTTGAATATATATATATATATATATATATATATATATATATATATATATATATATATATATAAACAACAACTTATAATTGAAAATAATGTTTGATAAATTAATAAATTTTGAAAGATTCAAACTTTAAAAGAGAAACATTAATTTTATTTTAGTGCCCTATGATTTTTTTAATTTTATTACTTAAACGATAAAAAAAGACTAGGCTTGAATATTCGTGATTCATTGGTGAATTCGATGGGGGCCCCCTCTGAGTCTGTATGATAACATAAACTCTGTAATTTGTATTTTTTTTTAACTTTTTTAACTTTTAATAAATGGGCAACATTTTAACGATCAATCTAGCATACTTCTTTTGCCCGTGGATTAGTGTATGTGTTACAATGAAATTCGACGGCCGCTCTCTTTCTTTCTTTCTTTCTCTCTGTCTCTTCTCTCTCTCTCTTGAACCCCATTTTCTTAAAAACTGCTCATCGTTATTTCTCCGACATAGACTTTTGACTTGATTTGGAAAGACCGGCTCCATAATGCGAGCCCTAGACTTTTGACTTGATTTGGAAAGACCCGCTCCATAATGCGAGCCCTAGACTTTTGACTTGATTTGGAGAGACCCGCTCCATAATGCGAGCCCTAGACTTTTGACTTGATTTGGAGAGACCCGCTCCATAATGCGAGCCCTAGACTTTTGACTTGATTTGGAAAGACCCGCTCCATAATGCGAGCCCTAGACTTTTGACTTGATTTGGAAAGACCCGCTCCATAATGCGAGCCCTAGACTTTTGACTTGATTTGGAAAGACCCGCTCCATAATGCGAGCCCTAGACTTTTGACTTGATTTGGAAAGACCCGCTCCATAATGCGAGCCCTAGACTTTTGACTTGATTTGGAAAGACCCGCTCCATAATGCGAGCTCGTACACACGCTCACAAATGACTTTTCTTCAGCTTCTCAATTCAATCTATATTTCTAACGTAACATTCACCCTTCATTTTGGTTAGTTTTACTTTTTTTTAGCAACTTTTAATCTTAATGCAAGCAATGTAAGGTGTTAGAGACCGACTACATTTCTAGATACACTTTTAGTTTTCCAAAAGCCTTAATTGAAGGCCACATTCCAGTTCCCCTTTGTACGTTTTTTTTTAGTATTTTGTTCTCTGAATAAATATCAATTTGGTTTTATTAGAGGCCTAACTGTAATTGTTTATCTCGCCCATTTTGAATGTAGCGATATAACAATAGATCTAGATTTATCTTTTTAATGCTATAAGATTTAGTTGTTTTTGACACTATTACCATTACTTCCTCTTTCTCTCTTTCTGTTTTTCTCTCTAACAAAAAAAGAAAGAGTAGTTCACAACTATTTTAGACTGCACACACTCTTTTAGTGTCTACAGTTGCAGTCTTTAAAAAGTATTTGCATTCTCTTTTTCTTCTTCTTCTTCTCTCTCTCTCTCTCTGGAACCCCCTTTTCACCTTGCATAGACTTTTGACTTAAAATGGAACAACCTGCACTGTAACACCCCCCCCCCCTGTAGTATTCATGTTTCCCAACTCTGTCCCTCTCTCGGCCACATCACACAAATGTGTCCTACATAAATGTTTGACTTTCTTCGAGGAGTCTCAATTTTTTGTCCAAATATTTCCTATACTCATATACTCTATGGTTATTTTCGACCAGACCCCCACACCCGCTTTTAGGCACTTTTTCATTACAATTACAAACCCTAATTTTTTTAGCATCCTACAATTGATTGACCCCTTCACCTCACACTTTCCTGTATTGTAGATACAGCACCTTTGGTTAGTTTTGACCTATTTCTTGACTTTCTTTCTGATAAAGCAAGCAAAGTGCGATAACACAACAATTTCTTTCTGATGAAGCAAGCAAAGTGCGATAACACAACAATTTCTTTCTGATAAAGCAAGCAAAGTGCGATAACACAACAATTTCTTTCTGATAAAGCAAGCAAAGTGCGATAACACAACAATTTCTTTCTGATAAAGCAAGCAAAGTGCGATAACACAACAATTTCTTTCTGATAAAGCAAGCAAAGTGCGATAACACAACAATTTCTTTCTGATGAAGCAAGCAAAGTGCGATAACACAACAATTTCTTTCTGATGAAGCAAGCAAAGTGCGATAACACAACAATTTCTTTCTGATGAAGCAAGCAAAGTGCGATAACACAACAATTTCTTTCTGATGAAGCAAGCAAAGTGCGATAACACAACAATTTCTTTCTGATGAAGCAAGCAAAGTGCGATAACACAACAATTTCTTTCTGATGAAGCAAGCAAAGTGCGATAACACAACAATTTCTTTCTGATGAAGCAAGCAAAGTGCGATAACACAACAATTTCTTTCTGATGAAGCAAGCAAAGTGCGATAACACAACAATTTCTTTCTGATGAAGCAAGCAAAGTGCGATAACACAACAATTTCTTTCTGATGAAGCAAGCAAAGTGCGATAACACAACAATTTCTTTCTGATGAAGCAAGCAAAGTGCGATAACACAACAATTTCTTTCTGATGAAGCAAGCAAAGTGCGATAACACAACAATTTCTTTCTGATAAAGCAAGCAAAGTGCGATAACACAACAATTTCTTTCTGATGAAGCAAGCAAAGTGCGATAACACAACAATTTCTTTCTGATGAAGCAAGCAAAGTGCGATAACACAACAATTTCTTTCTGATGAAGCAAGCAAAGTGCGATAACACAACAATTTCTTTCTGATGAAGCAAGCAAAGTGCGATAACACAACAATTTCTTTCTGATGAAGCAAGCAAAGTGCGATAACACAACAATTTCTTTCTGATAAAGCAAGCAAAGTGCGATAACACAACAATTTCTTTCTGATGAAGCAAGCAAAGTGCGATAACACAACAATTTCTTTCTGATGAAGCAAGCAAAGTGCGATAACACAACAATTTCTTTCTGATAAAGCAAGCAAAGTGCGATAACACAACAATTTCTTTCTGATGAAGCAAGCAAAGTGCGATAACACAACAATTTCTTTCTGATAAAGCAAGCAAAGTGCGATAACACAACAATTTCTTTCTGATGAAGCAAGCAAAGTGCGATAACACAACAATTTCTTTCTGATAAAGCAAGCAAAGTGCGATAACACAACAATTTCTTTCTGATAAAGCAAGCAAAGTGCGATAACACAACAATTTCTTTCTGATGAAGCAAGCAAAGTGCGATAACACAACAATTTCTTTCTGATGAAGCAAGCAAAGTGCGATAACACAACAATTTCTTTCTGATAAAGCAAGCAAAGTGCGATAACACAACAATTTCTTTCTGATGAAGCAAGCAAAGTGCGATAACACAACAATTTCTTTCTGATGAAGCAAGCAAAGTGCGATAACACAACAATTTCTTTCTGATAAAGCAAGCAAAGTGCGATAACACAACAATTTCTTTCTGATAAAGCAAGCAAAGTGCGATAACACAACAATTTCTTTCTATCAGTAGTTTCAGGCCTAGGGAGACATTTTGTTTTGTTTCCAAAGCCCCTTTCCCCACATTTATCCGGTATCCATTGGGTTGTGTATTAATTGTAATCGTTTCCTTGACCACCTTAGAATGTAGAGAGAAGACAGCGCTACAGTGTATAGTAGTCTTATCGACATAGGTTTTACAAATAAGTAAATCTGAACTTTTGTGATATTTCTATTTATGGTTTATGTTTAAAATGCAGCCTATTGTGGAAATACCGAAAAGAAAATACAGTTTCTAGCGGGCTTACAGTCTGTGCAGAACCAAGCGATAAGGCTGTGGTGCAACTCCTGTTGCCGCTGGCCAAGTCATGGAAGATATTCTCCCACTGGCTTTGCGGAGGGAACGAGCTCTTCTGTTAGCATACAAAAAATACCAACGGCTGGATGACAGCAGCCCACTCAGATGCCTAGTCGACGACTTGGTGGGTAGTGGCCGACTCAAAAGGACATGCTTTATGCAGGCTGCATTGGGTCTGTCCTAAGAGCTCCCACCCAGGGTGGGCTGTCGAATAGGCGGGCAAGGCCGATAGCGCCAAGTAGTAGAGTTGAGTAGATCCACGTAGGCAGGAGATGATACTCAATAGCAGATAGGCAGTTGACTAGGCAGACAATGCCAAATAAATAGGCAGGTGAGTGATCCGATAAATAGGCAGGTGATCCAAACAAATAGTTGGGTAGATCTCAGTAGGCGAGTGCAGCGCTGAATAGCACTCAGCACATAGGCAGACACCTGAGGGAGGCTGCGGATAAACAAAGACAAGTTAGAACATGTCTCTCATGCATCTTATCGATGCCCTCGACTGAGGTGCATTCGTCAGATTGGTAAAATTGCTTTAGATCACAATATGGAGATGATGACAGAGGGGATAGGGAAAAATAGATGGCTGATATTAGCAATATAAGAATGTATATAAAAGGGGAAATAATAATATAAAAATGTACAAATAAGGGGAAATAATAATCTCAAATTACACAAGTTGGAAGAGAAAAGGGGAATGGGCGATGGTCAGCGACCATGACGGTTTGTTTATATATGACCGTCGGCCGAGGCGGTCAGCCGAGATAAAGGGAATAAAATAAGATGTACAAATATATACATGGTTGCATCAACGATCAATTGAGCAACGCAGCATTAATAGATTAATGCCATACATAAATATATACATATGCCATGTTTATGTTTTCTACTTACGACAGTGAGAAATACACAATGCACTAATTAAATATAAATGAAATAATAAAATACACATGATAATATTTAGTGAGAAATATGCACAAAGTAATTAAGATGGAACTTGTGATTAAGTTTGGCTTACCACCAGGTATTCCTCTAGGAGTGAGAATAAATGAAGTAGTCCAGACTCGATTGACAGCGATAGAGAAATAAGAGGGACTGATTTGATTTGGATCTACTTTATATAGGCCAGGAAAATGCGGGCGGAAACAGGAAATGTTCTAGGCTTAAGATTTATCTTACACGTGGGTGAATATGACTCGAGGTGGGAGTCGCACGTTGGAAAGGTCAATAGATGTTTTGGCCCGAGTGATCTCCTAGATCAAAGAGAGACGTGGAGAAAAGGGGGGGGGGTAAGATTGGTTGCGTTCCACCTAAGGTGGTGTCAACTGCGGCCGTCAGACATCAAAGAGACAGTGTGTTTATCTTTTCCCCGGTCAAGGGAGATAAGTGAAAGCCTTGGTCTAGTTTTCCCAAGGTGGTCAACTAAGTCTAGCCTGGAGAGGAAAGGGTGGGGCGGGTGAAGAAATTGGGGATAGGACGGAGAAATAATTAAAATAAAATAAATAAATAATAGTAAATAATGATTAATGCTGTGATAAATTTGAGTGACTCTGACAGCAAGCTTTTGACTTGTCACAATAATGTATTGCACTTCTAGTCGTTACACCAAAATATCCAGTCGCAATAAGACTACATCCTCATCACTTCAGTACCAAGTACATCCACAGCGGCTTACAATAAACTTCAAGAACACGTATCTAAATACATCCACAGCGGCTTACAATAAACTTCAAGAACACGTATCTAAATACATCCACAGCGGCTTACAATAAACTTCAAGAACACGTATCTAAATACATCCACAGCGGCTTACAATAAACTTCAAGAACACGTATCCAAATACATCCACAGCGGCTTACAATAAACTTCAAGAACACGTATCCAAATACATCCACAGCGGCTTACAATAAACTTCAAGAACACGTATCCAAATACATCCACAGCGGCTTACAATAAACTTCAAGAACACGTATCCAAATACATCCACAGCGGCTTACAATAAACTTCAAGAACACGTATCCAAATACATCCACAGCGGCTTACAATAAACTTCAAGAACACGTATCTAAGTACAGAAGAATAACTATTAGAAATACGTGTACTGTCTCAAGTCCCAGACACGACTCGACTCAACTCAAAGTTACTACTAGACTCTCCAAGGGAGCACTCAACTCGACTCTTAAGGTTACTACTGACCAAGAGTCAATTTAGTCATCCTTCCTGTTTCTATATCAGGAGTTTCATGTGTCTTTCACCCTCATGACCTGAGGTGAACATATAACAGGCAATGTCAACCGAGACTGTGACACCAGTCCGGAGACTTAGTGCATGGAGGCTTACAAATGATGGGCATTACTTCGCCAACATCGCTTTAGTTCACTAGTATACATTCAAGTAGATGCCCATGGTTAGAACGCGAGTTCCTCTATGATGTCTGGTAGTGGTAACCACACGTTTACATTCGGAGCAATGACCAATACAATGTCTCCCATGCACAACAGGCCTTGTCTTGTAGTCACTCCCCACTCGGGCAGTCACCCGAGACTACAAGTTTGTCCATGGTGTTTACCTATCCCAGGACTCGCCTCAAGTCACCAAAGAATTTCCCTTTCGCGGTTCTGCCAGTAGCGTGGTAGCATAGGCGCTTCTCACTGTAAGGAACTTAGATTCATCCATACATACTGGTATGTCCTGTAGATTGCTGGCAATAGTTAAAACAAAAAGTCCTTTTACATTTTTGACAAAATCGAGCGTGTTCTTTCTGTGTAAGTAAGTTCCTTCTGTGTGAGTCATAGTTTTGTATGAAATCCTAAAATCAAAGTTTTGAAGTTCACAAAAAAATATTTAAAAATTTAACCTTTAAGATTTAGGTATAAAACATTTTACATTTTTAATGTCTCCAAATTTTTTAAAGTTCTAGCTGAATACTATAACCCAGGTTTTTTTTTTATTTCCTTCAAAGGATTAAAAAGCTACGGCGAAGATTGTACACTAATGTATTGTATTATTTTGGTACAGAAGTCAGTTTTGTCTGATGCCGGAGTGTATCGCTGTACAGCAAGTAATACGTACGGTCAAGTTGAGGCATCAGGTTCCGTCATCATTCGTAGGAAGACGTTAATTGTACTTCAACCTATGGACTTAGAGGTAAGTACACAAGCCTTCGCCACTGGCTCTGATTGGTTCCCTGGGGGGAGATATTGTTTTTTTAATTTATATCACCCCCCTTCCAGACACCTAATTTTAGACATTATCACTTTTCTCTCTCGAACCCTGCCCTCAACGTTTGGAGCCATGTTTTTCTCATTCATCTTTCCAGGACTTTCTATTCCTCTAGCCAGATAAACCAAAACGGGATGCTTGCTAAGAACGTTAGAATACAACCTCGCTATCCCTAAACAAAAAGTCCTTATCTCAAGTCAATGTTGACAATTTTGATAAGCTGAATGTTTCTTTTTTTGGCAATTTTGTATACACTACCCCCCCCCCTCTAGCTCCATATGAAACAAATTTGAGATGTCTAGATCTAGATTAAATGCCCCAGATTTACTTTTAGAATTTGATAAAGGTTTAGTTTTAGATCTAGATCTTATATTTTATTATATAGTATACTAGCCTGGCATTACCCGCGGCCTGCGGGTCTAAGTTTGTGTTTACTAATGTAGTGGATTGGATTTAGATGTATGTTAAACTTAGCTAATGATCCTTTCACGTTATTTCTCTTTCGCTACGAAAATAAAATTAGTTTTGCGAAAATGGGTTTACCCGAAGCCGATACATACATATCTATTAAAAACGAAAAGAGCGATAGATTAATAGTACAATTAAATCGGATTTACCCGATTTGTTAAATGAATGGGATTATAAAGTACACAATTAAACAAATTAATTTTTAGTACGCGATTCATTACGGTATTGTCAAATGAAAGAATGTTCGTCAGGAAACCTGTAGTCACAGATATAAAGAACTAATTTATGTTAAAAATGCTTTTGAAACACAAATTTGAAGGTTAATTTTATTATATAATGAAATCAATTGATCTTATTTTATATTTTCATGTGTCAAAGTAAAAAACTATGTGCGCAAAGTGTATTTCTTAAAATTAGATCTAGGTCTAAATCCTTTCTATCTTTTTCTCATGTCAACATTGTAAACATGGCCTAGATCCATAAATACTATAGCTTTAATAGAGTCGGACAACTTTATTTTTTTTAGGGTCTTAATTTTTTTTTAGGGCTACAGTACAAACACTACGTCTAAGTTAGTACCCAAAGAGCATTCCTGCCAAGTTTTATCAAATTAGTCAAGCGGTTTTGATTTCTATTCGTCAAATACATATATACATACATACATACATACATACATACATACATACATACATACATACATACATACATACATACATACATACATACATACATACGCCTTACTTTAAACTTTAAAGTATAGATTAGGCTTGTCTTTAAGTTCGAAGATTAATGAGGCGTGCAGTATTTCACCAGACTACGCAGCCCTAGATACAACCGACTATTTTGAAACATCCAGCGCAGACATCACTATTGTCCGCCGGTTGATTGATTAAGATTCTCTTTTCGCCGTCTACGTTTGTCCTCGGCAATGGATTTTCTTTTTGGTCTCAAATGTGTATCCCGCAGCCTTTGTAAATGATCTCCAGCTGTTTTGTTCCGAAGTCGCCTGCAGCCAGATGCTCTCTTTCCATGTCAGCTAAAGCAAGTTGGCGCCTAACCTGGTATCTAAAGCGTTTTCGTAGTGCACCACTGTTGCGTTGACCACCTTTCAGCTCACCAAAAAAGACTGCCTTTGGCATACGTTCGCCCCCCTTAAGGGATACGTGACCTACCCAGCGTAACTGTCGGACCATAAGAATTCCCTCTATACTGTCCATACTGGCATTCGCAAGATCATCGCTTTGTGTACTGCGGTCTTACCACCGTATGTCACACATGGTGTACTAAGTGTACTGCGGTCTTACCACCGTATGTCACACATGGTGTACTAAGTGTACTGCGGTCTTACCACCGTATGTCACACATGGTGTACTAAGTGTACTGCGGTCTTACCACCGTATGTCCATGGTGTACTAAGTGTACTGCGGTCTTACCACCGTATGTCCCACATGGTGTACTAAGTGTACTGCGGTCTTACCACCGTATGTCCATGGTGTACTAAGTGTACTGCGGTCTTACCACCGTATGTCCCACATGGTGTACTAAGTGTACTGCGGTCTTACCACCGTATGTCCATGGTGTACTAAGTGTACTGCGGTCTTACCACCTTATGTCCCACATGGTGTACTAAGTGTACTGCGGTCTTACCACCGTATGTCCCACATGGTGTACTAAGTGTACTGCGGTCTTACCACCGTATGTCCCACATGGTGTACTAAGTGTACTGCGGTCTTACCACCGTATGTCCCACATGGTGTACTAAGCGTACTGCGGTCTTACCACCGTATGTCCCACATGGTGTACTAAGTGTACTGCGGTCTTACCACCGTATGTCCCACATGGTGTACTAAGTGTACTGCGGTCTTACCACCGTATGTCCCACATGGTGTACTAAGTGTACTGCGGTCTTACCACCGTATGTCCATGGTGTACTAAGTGTACTGCGGTCTTACCACCGTATGTCCCACATGGTGTACTAAGCGTACTGCGGTCTTACCACCGTATGTCCATGGTGGTGTACTAACATCTTTGATGACAGCGTTCTAGAAGTCTTAGTATCTTTCTGTATAGTTTACCCATGTCTCAGAGCCATAGAGAAGTGTTGAGAGAACCACTGCTTGGTGGACACTGTTTTTTGTAGGCAAGTGGAGCGATTTATTCCTCATGGAGGCGTCCAAAAGGGCAATTGACGGCCAGACGGTTATCAGCTCCCCCTGAAAGCGATGCGTCATCTGATACTACGCTTATTAGGAATGTCCATTTACAGTGATCTTTGTGACTAAGATGATTTTATTGGGTGGCCTTCTGGACATGACTTCTTCCTTCTGGACATGACTTCTTCCTTCTGGGCATGACTTCTTCCTTCTGGACATGACTTCTTCATTCTGGACATAACTTCTTCCTTCTGGACATGACTTCTTCCTTCTGGACATGACTTCTTCCTTCTGGACATAACTTCTTCCTTCTGGACATGACTTCTTCCTTCTGGACATGATTTCTTCCTTCTGGACATGATTTCTTCCTTCTGGACATGACTTCTTCCTTCTGGACATGACTTCTTCCTTCTGGACATGACTTCTTCCTTCTGGACATAACTTCTTCCTTCTGGACATGACTTCTTCCTTCTGGACATGACTTCTTCATTCTGGACATGACTTCTTCCTTCTGGGCATGACTTCTTCATTCTGGACATGACTTCTTCATTCTGGACATGACTTCTTCATTCTGGACATGACTTCTTCATTCTGGACATGACTTCTTCCTTCTGGACATGACTTCTTCCTTCTGGACATGACTTCTTCATTCTGGACATGACTTCTTCATTCTGGACATGACTTCTTCATTCTGGACATGACTTCTTCCTTCTGGACATGATTTCTGTTTGTCCTATGTTGAACAGAAGATAGTCGTAATAAAAGAGTTCTTCAGATACTAACGACGTTTTGTTTAGATCTTCATGTTGAAAAAAACGAGTAAATGTGTAGAATTAAAATGAAGCATATAAGCCGGAGCAAACAGAAAGTGGAAGCTTTTTTTTAGCTATTTCAAAAGGGAAGTTCTAAATTTATATTATTAATTAAGGAGTGTAAAGATAGGCTTAGATTGTTTAATAATATTCTACAATGACTGTAAAGATAAGCTTAGATTGTTGAATGCAAACTGTCTACACTGAACTTCTTGACCAGTTGAATCAGATTGTCTAGGTTGATCCCTGTCTCGTTCCGACAATGGCCATTCATTGCTGGGTCGATTTAATTAAAATCAATTAATTGTTAAGTAATTTAGTTTTAGTATCGTTAGGTCTAGGGTTTGAACGATACCATAGACCAGACTCACAGGTAGCGTACAAGAAAAGAAAAGGATGACTTGAGTTTAAAAGACAGACATATTGAATGGGCCATAAAGTGTGAGAAAGGGACAGGATAACATTGGTGGGGAGAAGAAGTGATCAATGAAGTCTACAGAAATCTGTCTCTACCTATAAAGATAAGTGAAATCACTAAATCATCCTATTGACTGCCGATAGTACAAATATGAGTGCCCTATTGTTTGTATAACTTACCTCTACTATTCCAGCGTTTAATTGTTGTCCACTCAGATTCTTATCCCTCTGCCCAGTGCTGTAGACTGTTCAAATCCGTTATCGAGAGTATCAGCGTTGGAAGGTGTCAGCTCCAACTTGATCTTACGGTTGAGATTAGGTTAGGGTTAGGGTTAGGGTTAAGGTAGCCCGGTCGCTGTTGTACGTCCTTGAGGTGTGATGCAGCGGTAGCGGGGTCAAATCAATGATAAAGAAGCAAGCTGCGGGGGTTGAGAATGGACTTCAGATGTAGAACTTAGAACTCAGTGTTCGCTGATCTAGTGGTTTTTTCCTCCAGTCATGGTGTTAAGGATGGGTTCTCCCACAGTCGCAGGTTTAGCTGTCAATCCCTGAGAGGATTGGAACTTGAGTTCTGGAAGTCGTAATAATGACAGGAACTGGTACAGAGACTATAACAGGAATTCAATCGCAGGGAACAAAAGACCGGAAAGACTAGTGGCTATGAAATACTGAAGAGGTCAACGTGACGGCCAGACTAAATTGTAGATAACTCTGGTGATATGTGATCAGCCGTTTATAAAGGCGTTCCGAGAGTCGTATATGGTCATCTTGTCAAATAAGCCAACTTGACCTGGAGTAGGCCGGTGAATGGGATAAAAAAAAAAACGTACAAGTCTTAATTAGGTCGATTAGCTATTTTTGTAGGTCCATTCATAATATTGTAATAACTGAAGGGAGGTAACTCAACGAGACGTAGACGTTTATTTACATGGAGACATGACAAACACAAAGGACATCTGCCTTGAGCACAGCATCTTCATATCGGTTCCTAGACTTGGGCAGAAATAGTTCTCCTTCTTCGCTAATGTCAACATCCTTCCTAGTCTAGTCACTAATAGTGCGCACCTTCTGCACTATCTTGGATGGCGGTGTGCATGGCAGGGTTATAACATTGCGCCCTTCTTAGCACTTTTCATCCCGAAAAGAAACAGTGCAGTACAGGTTTGACAGTTCAGGTGGAGGTCGATCGGTGGGAGCCACAGCGACAGGGAGCTTGTTCCCCACGAAGCCATCCAGTTTTCCTCCGGTGCCGCTTTCTCTTTCTCCAATTGATCAGGCTGTCCTCATACTGTTAATTTGTTCGCATATTGCATCAATACCTTCATGTATGTTGCCAATGAGCTCATAAATCATCGGTTTAATTTCAAATAGGTAGGTATCCAGATCTTCGTCTTGATCGATCAGGGCTTGCCGGAGAGGAGTTGTAAGCAAATCCCTGGTACCACCAAGCTTCAGACATCGGTAACGAAGTTCCTTCCTAACTAAGAGTTGGTCTAATTGTTTCAAAGATACTATTGTGACCTAATCCTACCCCCTATCGTTGAGTCGCCTATAATCCTACTTTGACACCAGTGTAATAACTTAAGGGAGGCAACTCAACGAGACATATATGTTTATTTACATGGAGACATGACAAACACAAAGGGACATCTGTGAGATTAGAAATAGTTTGGTTCATTGTTTCTATTTAGCGCCACTTTCATGCTTATAATTTTCTCAATATGCTATGGTCCAATCATTGCTGTGAAGCAGCTATTAAAAAAAAAGTTACTAAGTCTGAATTTTAACTCGAGGTTTTGAGCCTCCATGATGGAAGGCCGACGTTTTAGCCACTAAGCTATTTAAGTACTTATAAAAAGGTTATTGTTAGTTTAAAATCTTTAGCGACAGACCTACGGTAAAACTCTACACAAGGCTTATCTCCTTTTAGCTTACTACATTTTCTATAGATACAAAAATAATTAATTACGACTGATTAGTTATTTTTTATGGTCTCGTGTGAGGTCATCGACATTGAGTAATTGTGCGAAGTTTCAATTGGATACCAACATTGGAATTGAGAAGAGATAGCTTCTGAAGTATTCCACCCAGACAGAGTTCAGCATCATTTTGTAATTACAAGCTTCATTACTTTAGCAATAAGTCGTTTCCAGTTACAGTCCTAAACAAGAAAATGGCTATAGGGTTATTTTCTTTGCTTTGGTTCACTCTAGATACTTAGCAATAAGTTTTGCTCTGTAAATACTTCTTCTTCTTCTAGCCAGCTTTATTGCTGCTGAGCTGTGAGCTCTTTTGCAGACTGTGCCAAGGAAAAAAAGTGTGCGGTTTTCATCAGTTGTTCAGCACTGCTTTACAGGGTGTTGGTGTTGCTGTGTAACTAAACTTTGAGTGAATGTCTAAAGAGATGCTACCTCCTATAACAATCTTTTATAAACGTTCATTTAGTCATTAGTCATGGCTGTTTATAGTTTGGTTGGTACAGATGTTTGTAATTCTTGTATCACGCCTGATCGCACACAACAAACCCAGTTCATAGGTCACATTGTGTATGAGTAAGAAAGACAACAACTGGCTGATAGACTTTTCCTCATCTTGAAGGCTACTGATATAACCACCCAGTGGGGGGGGGGGATTTAAAAACACTTGGTAGGGGGGGGGGCTTGAAGGACAGGGCAATGACGTAACACAACAGAAAAGTATGTTGAGGATAAGGAAAGGTAACTATCGGGGCCATTGTTGAAGGGTCATTATTCTGTGATCGGCAGTTATTGATCGCCACTATCTTCACTGTTTTTCATTTATTTAACAATATTATTATTATATTAATTATTCTCCAATTTATTAAAATTTAATAAAGTATGTTATATTTGACATTGTTCATCTCTGTAGTATTTGTTCTATTGAAAGGAATGAAAGGCATTCAACACAAAAATATTTTATTTTTCATTGTTTCTTCAGTGTGTTTAAATACAGGTACAACTGAACTTGCATATGTCAATGTAATTTGAGAAATAACACTGATCTCCAAAACAAATACTGACATTTGTTCATTGAATCATCTTGTTGTGACGTTATACATGCTTTTATGGTACAGGCATCACAATTTAAAGATCTACTTGCTACCTTGTAGTGGTACATGCATCACAATTTAGTGATGTACTTGCTACCTTGTAGTGGTACATGCATCACAATTTAGTGATGTACTTGCTACCTTGTAGTGGTACATGCATCACAATTTAGTGATGTACTTGCTTGTAGTGCTACAGGCATTACAATTAAAAGATCTACTTGCTACTTTGTAGCTCTACAGGCATCACAATTTAAAGATCTGCTTGCTACCTTGTAGTGGTACATGCATCACAATTTAAAGATCTGGTTGCTACCTTGTAGTGGTACAGACATTACAATTAAAAGATCTGCTTGCTACCTTGTAGTGGTACATGCATCACAATTTAAAGATCTGGTTGCTACCTTGTAGTGGTACATGCATCACAATTTAAAGATCTGGTTGCTACCTTGTAGTGGTACAGGCATTACAATTAAAAGATCTGCTTGCTACCTTGTAGTGGTACATGCATCACAATTTAAAGATCTGGTTGCTACCTTGTAGTGGTACAGACATTACAATTAAAAGATCTGCTTGCTGCCTTGTAATAATAGATCAATTATGTTTTACACATGTACTAGCTACCAAAGAATAGGCAGAGATTGACTTGGTGTAGCCGTGTCAAAAAGAAAGCTTTCATTCAATTTAAAAGCCGCCTTATCACCATAATAGCGATTGAAAATAATAATTACATTAGTTTTTGAATAGTAACATTTCTCTACAGGTTCGAAGTGGAATCAACGCCAAATTTACATGTTCTGGAACAACTGATCCTGAAGAGATCTCCACTATGAGAACTATTTGGATGAAAGACCATGAAGCAATTCAAATCGGCACACGTATGTTCCTAAACAAACAGGTTTGAATCTTTTTAGTTTCTCAAGGAGAACAGATTAGTCATGGGCGTAGCCAGGATTTTTTTTCGGGGAGGGTTTTGGGGGGGGGACCCGGCAGAAAAAATGATATATATATATATATATATATATGTATGTGTGTGTGTGTACATAATTAATCTTTATTACATTCTGACCCTTTCGGAAGACGTTTACTGGTTATTGTAGACTCCCCGCCCTTGCTAGCAAGGGGGTCTGGGGGAGTTCGCAGCTCTCCCCCAGCGCGGGGCCCCGCCGCCGAGCACTATTTCTGGTATTGAAAGCCAACAAAATGCATATTCTGAGGTATCTACAGTGCATTATCTTGCTATTAAAAAGTTTTATTTCAAAAACCTAATGTGCTATTCTTACTGACTTAGACCTTCTCGAGCCGTTTAGCACATTTTCCGGCAAGCTGTTTCCGCAACTCTTATTTTGCGTAATTCATTTTGTCGGAAAACATGTCCCGCAAAACCTCATGCGACGCTCTGTCACAACCTTACTAAGGATTCGACTCCCAGTTCGGCATATGATTTCTTTGATTTAGACCCGATCTCTATGACTGACTCCTAAAATCTGTCTTAGCCATCTTTGTTGAGACACATTTAATGATTTTCAATTTCGGCAGAAGACTATTAACACTTTATTAATGGAGCCCAAGCCACTGGTAGAAATTTGTAACCTATCTTGACTACGCTCTTGGAATTACATGCCTGTATTTCGCTATAGATTTTATATCGAAAAGGAAAGTTTTTTCGTCAAATCATCTGTTGAGTTGTTTTAAACTAAAAAATCTCTTTTTTTGATTTGTTTTGTTTTTAATTCAAAACCCCATTTAGCTACGATCATAGAATTTGGTGACTGTAGTTTGCTTTAAAATAATATTGAAGAGAGAGGTTTTCAACTCTAAACGCTCTGTAGGGGAATTTTAAACTCAAAACCATCTGGAGGGGTTTTAAACTTTAAAGAAAAAGCCATCTGGAGGAGGGGGATTTAAACTCAAAACCCCTTTGGCTACGCTCGTAGATTTTATAGTGTGTAATTTGCTTTTTTTTTTTATATTGAAGAGGTACTTTTCAGCTTCAAACCCCAACTGGAAAAGGGGGGGGGGGTAAACTCAAAACCCCCTTGACTACGCTCATAAAATTTTGAGTGTATAATTTGCTTTTTTTATATTGAAGATGGGGTTTATCGTAAATTTTGGAGGGGGTTTTAAAATCAAAATCTTCCTCAACTGTGCTGTTGGAATTTGGGGATTGTTGTTTGCATTTTTTTGTTGTTGTTGTTTTATAGAAGAGGGGGATTAAACTGCAAAAACCTCTGGTAGGGGGTTTAAAATTCAAAACCCAATTTAGGGGTTTTTAAACTCAAAGCCCCCTGGTAGAGGGATTTGTATCTCAAAACACCTTGATAGGGGTTTTTAAAATCTCAAAACCCCCTGGTAGGGGGATTTAAACTCAAAACCCCCTGGTAGAGGGTTTTTAACTCAAAACTGCCTCGGCTGTGCTGTGGTAAGTGATGATTTAGTTTTAAAATCTCACCTAAAATAAACAAAATGAAAGCAAAAATCAGTCACTTAATTCCGTCGCCCCCCCCCCTGCGGGGGGGATTTCATTTCGGGGGGGGGTTTGAACCCCAAGAACCCCCCCTGGCTACGCCCATGAGATTAGTAGTGGTAATAGTAGTAGTAGTAGATCTATGAAACGTTAGAAGTCATTGACTCTCACCTGGGCGAGGGACATGGTTGTGGTCATTAACTCAAAACCTGTACTACAGGCTTTGCAAAGCCTTGGGCCATGGCCCGCCAATATCGACACTGTCATCATTGCTTCACGCTACATGAACCAACGCTATGGCAGCCCTGTAATAATGTAGTGTGTGACTAGCACCGCCATGGCTGACTACTTGGCCCACCGATAGAAATCGAAAAGTTTCAGTACTGGAACAAGTCTCAAAAAGAGCACAAGAGTCTGAGAAACTAATTCTCGACCTGTATGGTGACATACATGCACTACGCAAAACAGAGTTTTGATGATGATCACTAAAAATTAGATCTGGACTATTGAAGTGGAAGACTGTTTGAAGTCTACTGTCTTATTTGTTAGTGCAGTTCTATCTAGTAGAAGAGTTAGTTGTTTTGTTGAACCTCATCAGATGAGTATTTTTAAAAAGTAGGAGTATTTTTTTGTAATGAAATAATTTGTCAAAGCCTTAAGCTGGTGAATAAGTATTTCCTTCTCATTGTATAAGTCATTTCAAAACTACTAGAGCATGAGATGTCTGCAGCATCAGAATAGGCATTTTATATGGACAAGATCTAGATCAATATATCCACTAGATTTATCTAGATATAGAATAAGGAATCCAAACCTCATAATGGCCTATTCAATATCTTTTTGAAAGAGGTATTCAATACGAAAAGGGATTACCCTTTCAGTTAGTTACACATGAGATGAAAAAGAAAACTGAAATACTTCATCAATAAGAGACTGAAATACTTCATCAACAAGAGACTGAAATACTTCATCAATAAGAGACTGAAATACTCCATCAATAAGAGACTGAAATACTTCATCAATAAGAGACTGAAATACTTCATCAATAAGAGACTGAAATACTTCATCAATAAGAGACTGAAATACTTCATCAATAAGAGACTGAAATACTTCATCAATAAGAGACTGAAATACTTCATCAATAAGAGACTGAAATACTTCATCAATAAGAAACTGAAATACTTCATCAATAAGAAGCTACATAAACGTAACTGACTAAAACACTTGTACGGAGAAGGGGAGAGGGCCATCCAATAATGCATTTTTTTCCCTGTGGTGAAACAATAAAGTATGTGTGCTGGGTTTAAACTGTGAAATGCCTTTCGATAAACAAAATAAAATTGCTGTCAAAGTAACCAGGACTTTTAGACTTCAAGGGTCAAAAAGTGTGTGGTTATCGGGAGGTGGTTGTGATATGATGCCGGCTGTCCAACTGAAAAATGAACAAGGAAAATATATTTAAAAAAAACACCTGTAAAACTGTACAAATGTAAACTGTACATTTATCTCGATACTGTAAGATTTATTTTCATTTTTCTATATCAAGCAAAAGAAATTAATTACTACTGATTAATTAATTAATTGGTTAATGTTTTGTTTGATTCTGCTTAATAAGTTACAGTGAATAATTGTGTACACATTTTCAACTTTTTCTTAGAATGTGAAGTTGGAGAAATTACTTGTTCAAAAATTGCAACAGAAAGACGGACAGAGTGGGTTAATATAAATTTTAAGTTTAAACCTCCATCCAGAGTGTCTTGAGTTTAAACCCCCCTTCAGTGGGTTTTGAGGTTAACCCCTCCTTCAGTGGGTTTTGAGGTTAACCCCTCCCCATTTTCATTATAAAACTAACACAAAGTAGAGTCACCAAACTCTATGAGTGTTGCCGGGGGGTAGGAGGTTAAAACCCCCGACCAGAGAGAGTTGAGATTAAAACCCCTGACCAGAGAGAGTTGAGATTAAAACCCCTGACTAGAGAGAGTTGAGATTAAAACCCCCGACCAGAGAGAGTTGAGATTAAAACCCCTGACCAGAGAGAGTTGAGATTAAAACCCCTGACTAGAGAGAGTTGAGGTTAAAACCCCCGACCAGAGAGAGTTGAGATTAAAACCCCTGACCAGAGAGAGTTGAGGTTAAAACCCCCGACCAGAGAGAGTTGAGATTAAAACCCCTGACTAGAGAGAGTTGAGGTTAAAACCCCCGACCAGAGAGAGTTGAGGTTAAAAACCTATTCTAGGATACAAAAAACATCCAATAGAGCAAAGGATCAAAATGTTATGTAGGTTTCAAAAACCTGAAGTATTAGCTGGAAACAACAATTACAGGTGAATGTAGCTGGTGCTTCAGACCTCTGAGCAGGATATCACAAACACTTAATGTAGCTGGTGCTTCAGACCTCTGAGCAGGATATCACAAACACTTAATGTAGCTGGTGCTTCAGACTTCTGAGCAGGATATCACAAACACTTTTCGTCCGTTAATACATAATCATTGACTTTAATTTGACTCTCTTTAGGATAATTCTCTGACAATTAGTGGAACTGAACAAAGAGATACTGGGACCTACACGTGTGTCATTACTAATGGTTTAGATAACGATACAGCCTCTGCCAGACTGGTTGTCACAGGTACAGTAGACGTTTTTACTTCTCTACCACTTGATACATGAAATAGAATTGAACATTGCGCTAGAGATTCAATACTAAAAACTACACTCAGAGCTAGGGACAAGTTTATTGATGAAAGAAATGAAATATAATAAAGGATATTAATATACATGTCAACCACCGGTATGTCTTTTAATATACAGTCATCTAAAACTCACTGGCGTTAAAAATACATGGCCCCCGAAAAATAAAGGCAAATGTGCCGTTGTGAGACAAACCTAGAAAGTCTCACAGAGGATCTACAGGGATGCACTTTTTAAACAAAACTCAATTCGAATCTTGTTCTCAACACGTAGAATGAAATATATATATATATATATATATATATATATAAAGAATATTCATATATAAAGTCATTTCACACAGAGTTTAAATATTGTTAGCTTAAAGAGCTCCAGTATCATTGATTGTATCTCGTGGTGTACATACAACTAATTACAAAGCTATGTCTAGTAGTGTAACTGGGGTATAGGATGCACTACAATGTTATGTCTAGTAGTGTAACTGGGGTATAGGATGCACTACAATGTTATGTCTAGTAGTGTAACTGGGGTATAGGATGACCTACAATGTTATGTCTAGTAGCGTAACTGGGGTATAGGATGCCCTTCAAAAACAAAACAGCGAAAACGCAAAAAAATATGTGTATTCATTGTAAAAAAAAAAGATATTTCTAAATTTAAAAAAAATCAGTTTTACAAATATACTTACGTGCTTTCTTGCTGGCAAAATTTTGGATAATTTTATCGATATCAATTTTTCTCTTGTTCAAAATTGCCAAGTGAGTGAAGTGTAATCTTTTCATTATCTTAAGTACCTTTTGATCCAATTGAATTTGCCAAAAACTAAACTCACATGGAGGTACGTTTACAGCAACAGTCCGAAATGTGCGATGTTACTGAATTTGGAACTGAAACATCTGGGTATTCTTTTTAATAATCGGGTGATTGAGCAATTTGGTCCAATGAGGAATAAATATCACTCCATAACTTGTCTGCTCATACAAAATTGTCAGCAGTTTGGCCTGACACTTTTTCTTGTGAATCTGTCTTTGAGTTTCTGCAACTATTCCCCGTGATGCTTTCGGCAACTATACTATTGACTTGAACGCTGTCCTCCCGACTTGTAGTGAAGAATGTCTTTAGTTGGAGTGAACTGCAGCAGTCCTTGTTTTTGAAGGTAGTTGAGTGCATCGTTTCTTTCTGTGGATACGAAACCAGATGGTTGAGGACAAATAGAAAAAAAAAAATCATAGCAAACTAATAATCACTTGCATTGAGGGAACATGAAGTTTGTCTACAAGTAGGGAACATGACGTTTGTCTACAAGTAGGGAACATGACGTTTGTCTACAAGTAGGGAACATGACGTTTGTCTGCAAGTAGGGAACATGACGTTTGTCTCCAAGTAGGGAACATGACGTTTGTCTACAAGTAGGGAACATGACGTTTGTCTACAAGTAGGGAACATGACGTTTGTCTACAAGTATGGAACAGAGACAGAAGCAAGACTCAAAAGACTTCAATAACAAGAAGGAAAAAAGTGAAGAGAATAACCACGTCATTCGTTCTCTCTCAAGGCAGACTAGTGCATTATGTGGGCCTCGCGAATGAAGTCCCTCATATTGCATTGAACAATCAAGTAATAAGATGTACCTTGGAAGAAACTGAGCGGTGTGGGTTGCCTTCAGAGATTTAAAGAAATCTAGTGAATTGCTTTCAAGCTTACACTTGAGATGGAATGAACAAAGTAATAAAATACATTTTTAGTTCACATTTCAATGACATAAATGTGCTCGTGTAAGCACAATGTGTAGATTTACTGACAGGGGAATAAAACTGGGGAGGGGGAGGAATAGGATGGGGTCCCACTCTCAATTACATCCACACTCTATTGCATCCACTCTCAATTACATCCACACTCAATTACATCCACTCTCAATTGCATCCACTCTCAATTGCATCCACTCTCAATTACATCCACTCTCAATTACATCCACACTCAATTACATCCACTCTCAATTACATCCACACTCAATTACATCCACACTCTATTGCATCCACACTCAATTACATCCACTCTCAATTACATCCACACTCAATTACATCCACACTCTATTGCATCCACTCTCAATTACATCCACTCTCAATTACATCCACACTCAATTACATCCACTCTCAATTACACCCACACTCAATTACATCCACACTCTATTGCATCCACTCTCAATTACATCCACTCTCAATTACATCCACACTCAATTACATCCACTCTCAATTACATCCACTCTCAATTACATCCACACTCAATTGCATCCACACTCAATTGCATCCACTCTCAATTACATCCACACTCTATTGCATCCACACTCTATTGCATCCACACTCTATTGCATCCACACTTAATTGCATCCACACTCAATTGCATCCACACTCAATTGCATCCACACTCTATTGCATCCACACTCTATTGCATCCACACTCTATTGCATCCACACTTAATTGCATCCACACTCTATTGCATCCACACTCTATTGCATCCACACTTAATTGCATCCACACTCAATTGCATCCACACTCTATTGCATCCACTCTCAATTACATCCACACTCTATTGCATCCACACTCAATTGCATCCACACTCTATTGCATCCACACTCTATTGCATCCACACTTAATTGCATCCACACTCAATTGCATACACACTCTATTGCATCCACACTCTATTGCATCCACACTTAATTGCATCCACACTCAATTGCATCCACACTCAATTGCATCCACACTCAATTGCATCCACACTCTATTTCATCCACACTTAATTGCATCCACCCTCTATTTCATCCACACTTAATTGCATCCACACTCTATTTCATCCACACTCTATTTCATCCACACTTAATTGCATCCACACTCTATTTCATCCACACTCTATTGCATCCACAATCTATTGCATCCACACTTAATTGCATCCACACTCTATTGCATCCACACTTAATTGCATCCACACTCTATTGCATCCACACTTAATTGCATCCACACTCTATTGCATCCACCCTCTATTGCATCCACACTTAATTGCATCCAAACTCTATTGCATCCACACTCTATTGCATCCACACTTAATTGCATCCACACTTAATTGCATCCACACTCTATTGCATCCACCCTCTATTGCATCCACACTCTATTGCATCCACACTTAATTGCATCCACACTTAATTGCATCCACACTTAATTGCATCCACACTCAATTGCATCCACACTCAATTGCATCCACCCTCTATTGCATCCACTCTTAATTGCATCCACCCTCTATTGCATCCACACTTAATTGCATCCACCCTCTATTGCATCCACACTTAATTGCATCCACACTTAATTGCATCCACACTCTATTGCATCCACACTTAATTGCATCCACACTCTATTGCATCCACACTCTATTGCATCCACACTTAATTGCATCCACCCTCTATTGCATCCACACTTAATTGCATCCACACTCAATTGCATCCACACTCAATTGCATCCACACTCAATTGCATCCACACTCAATTGCATCCACACTTAATTGCATCCACACTCAATTGCATCCACACTCAATTGCATCCACACTCAATTGCATCCACACTCTATTGCATCCACACTCAATTGCATCCAGACTCTATTTCGGCCACACGGCCCGTGTCTCCAAATATTACAACATGGAGATGTAAGGCTCAAATCAAGTGTCATTCCCGACTCCAAGGGCAAGCTCAAAACTACTAACTCCATGGTAGCCTCAAGCCTAACATCCTGAAAAAAAGTAAAACTTAGATCTAAAGATGCCGCTAAATTACAGAGCTGTCATCAACTACAGTCGAACAGAAATATCATCATGATTGAAGCGTAACCAGAATTCTACAGCTAGAAAGCTCTCTCTGCTACAGGAACAATAAGCCTGACGTAAACACACACAATATTCTTGACAACAAAACATGCCTAATAGAAACACACCGAATACAAACTACTTCCTAGACATACAAACACACGCAATACAAACTAATTCCTAGACATACAAACACACGCAATTAAAACTACTTCCTAGACATAAAAACACACGCAATACAAACTACTTCCTAGACATACAAACACACGCAATACAAACTAATTCCTAGACATACAAACACACGCAATTAAAACTACTTCCTAGACATAAAAACACACGCAATACAAACTACTTCCTAGACATACAAACACACGCAATACAAACTATTTCCTAAACATACAAACAAACAACTATTCAACACGAAAAGAACACTTTAGTCACACACGACAATGTCCTCCTCTCAACAATATGTTTCAGTCTAATCAACAGTATGTTTCAGTCTAATCAACAGTATGTTTCAGTTTAATTAACAGTATGTTTCAGTTTAATTAACAGTATGTTTCAGTCTAATCAACAGTATGTTTCAGTTTAATCAACAGTATGTTTCAGTCTAATCAACAGTATGTTTCAGTTTAATTAACAGTATGTTTCAGTCTAATCAACCGTATGTTTCAGTTTAATCAACAGTATGTTTCAGTTTAATCAACAGTATGTTTCAGTCTAATCAACAGTATGTTTCAGTTTAATCAACAGTATGTTTCAGTTTAATCAACAGTATGTTTTAGTTTAATCAACAGTATGTTTTAGTTTCATCAACAGTATGTTTCAGTTTAATCAACAGTATGTTTCAGTTTAATCAACAGTATGTTTCAGTCTAATCAACAGTATGTTTCAGTTTAATCAACAGTATGTTTCAGTCTAATCAACAGTATGTTTCAGTTTAATCAACAGTATGTTTTAGTTTAATCAACAGTATGTTTTATTTTCATCAACAGTATGTTTTAGTTTCATCAACATTATGTTTCAGTTTCATCAACAGTATGACCGTTCTATTAGTACACCATGTTATCTCATGGTAAAACATTTTTTGAAATACATTTTGGGAAAATATCCCTGGTACTTAAAACATCAAAGAAAATATCCCTGCTACTTAGAACATCAAAGAAAATATTCCTGCTACTTAAAACATCAAAGAAAATATCCCTGCTACTTAAAACATCAAAAAAATATCCCTGCTACTTAGAACATCAAAGAAAATATCCCTGCTACTTAAAACATCAAAGAAAATTTCCCTGCTACTTAAAACATCAAAGAAAATATCCCTGCTACTTAAAACATCAAAGAAAATTTCCCTGCTACTTAAAACATCAAAGAAAATTTCCCTGCTACTTAAAACATCAAAGAAAATTTCCCTGCTACTTAAAACATCAAAGAAAATATCCCTGCTACTTAAAACATCAAAGAAAATTTCCCTGCTACTTAAAACATCAAAGAAAATTTCCCTGCTACTTAAAACATTAAAGAAAATATCCCTGCTACTTAAAACATCAAAGAAAATTTCCCTGCTACTTAAAACATCAAAGAAAATTTCCCTGCTACTTAAAACATTAAAGAAAATTTCCCTGCTACTTAAAACATCAAAGAAAATATCCCTGCTACTTAAAACATCAAAGAAAATTTCCCTGCTACTTAAAACATCAAAGAAAATATAGTTGTTACTTTAAATATGTTATATAAGCCTTTTTTTTTGGTGCCTTTTTTTTCTAACTTTGACATTTAGTGACTTTTTCAAATTGTGACAAGTCAAAAACTCGCTGTCAGAGTCACTCTAAATTAGCACAGCATTAATTATTATTTTTCATTATTTATTTATTTTATTTTAATTATCTCCCCATCCTACCCCCAAATTCTTCACCCGCGCCACCTTTTCCGCTCCAGGCTAGACTTAGTTGACCACATTGGAGATAGCTAGGCCACGTCTTTCGACTTATCTCCCCTTGACCGGGGCAAAGATAGACACGTTCTCTTTGATCGTACCGGCCGGATGTCTGACGGGCGCAGATGACACCACCTTTTGTGGAATGCAAGTCACTCTTCCCCCCCCCCTTCGCCCACGTCTCTCTTTGATCTAAGAGATTACCCTGGTCAACACACCGCGTGATATTCCAAGGTGCGACTCCCACCTCGAGTCAAATCCACCCACGTGTAAGATAAATCTTAGCCTAGGACATTTCCTGTGTCCGCCCACATTTTCCAGGCCTATATAAAGTAGATCGAAATCAAATCAGACCCTCTTATTTCTCTATCGTTGAGCTATCGAGTCTGGACTACTTCATTTATCCTTTCTCCTAGAGGAATACCTGGTGGTAAGCCGAACTTAATCACAAGTTCCATCTTAATTACTCTGTGTATATTTCCATTGGATTTTATCATGTGTATTTTGCTTAGTTCATTTATATTTAATTAGTGCATTGTGTATTTCTCACTGGCGTAAGTAGAAAACATAAACATGTCCTATGTATTTATTTATGAATTGCATTAATCTATTAATGCTACGTTGCTCAATTGATCGTTGATGCAACTATGTATATATTTGTACATCTTATTTTATTTCCTTTATCTCGGTTGGCCGCCTTGATAATTTTACTATCGCACTAATACTGCGCTTAGAAAGGAGATATGAGTTATCTCCCCTGTAATGAATTATCTCCCCTTTACTCATTTTACTCTAATGAGAGTTGCGCCGCTTGAACGGACACCCTGTCCATTCAAGTGCGCTCCATTGTTCTCGACCCACGGTCATATGTAAACAAATCGTCTGGGTCACTGACCACCGCCCATCCCCCCCCTTATCTTTCTCTATCCACCTGTGTTGTTTATTTCAGATTATTATTTCCCCTTCTATGTACATTTTTATATTAGTATTTCCCCTTTTATGTACATTTATATAATGCTACTATCTGCCATCTATTTTCCAAATCCCATTTGTCATCATCTCCTCATTGTGCTCTAAAGCAATTTCACCAATCTGACGAATGCACCTCAGTCGAGGGCATCGATAAGATGCATAAGAGACATGTCCTAACTTGTCTTTATTTATCCGCAGCCTCCCTCAGGTGTCTGCCTATTTAGTTGCCATCGAGAATCACCTATTGCCTATTTATCTGCATATTTAGGTGCCTAGTGCTATTCAGCACTGTATTTGCTATCGAGAATCACCTACTGCCTATTTATTTATCGGATTACTTACCTGCCTATTTGTTTGATATCAAGAATCACCTACTACCTTTGTGCTTAGTGCTATTCAGCACTGCACTTGCCTACTGAGATCTACTCAACTCTACCACTTGGCGCTATCGGCATTGCCCGCCTATTCGACAGCCCACCTGTCAAGCTATTAGGTGCGACGTCCCTATAGATTCAGATCTGTGTGAGACGTCATAGCTACGCCAACCCTCTGCAACTCACTGGACATATCCTGTCAACTACGCTGCCCACGGCAGATCCGCTCTGCCCGCAGTAACCTTGTGCCCACGGTAGCCGGCCACCCGCCCTACTGTGCCCACTACAGATATTAGATTTTGGGGATTGAGACTCCACAAGAACTATATCACCGGCGTCCCTCTATCCGCTAGAGCGCCACCTCCAGCTGCAGAACCTCAAGCCAGGACACAGCCAGCTGCGACATCAACAGGAATACCAGCTAAGTCAGAGGACAAAGTGACATACTCTCTTATTAAATGCACGAGTGATGATTAAATCTAGTATTCACTAGAGATAGATGCAACCCCCCCCCCTTTTTCATTCTTATATGTATATTTATGTAAATAAATATTCTTTTATTGTTAACTTTTGTATCTATCTTTCATTGCTTTGTCTCGTTGCGTGTTTGCTCCCGATTCATATGCTGATAGGTTGGTGTGTGATAGCTTTAAAAATAATCATCCCCTAGACATAAAACGCGCCAAACACACATCACATTTCCCCACCTGTCACACAAATGTTGTTTTTTCTGTTCATTGCTTTTGCTTGTGTTTATAGAGATCTAGAGCTCCAGCTAGAAAACTATTGTTACGCAATGAACTACTGGAATGTAAACACATTGTTTTATTTGTCAATAGATTTCCCCCTGCCGCCAACACAGCTAAATATTACAGAATCGTGTGCAGCTGGTCAAAGTGCTAACCTGACTTGGATGCCTGGAAGTTTTAACAACGCTCCAATACAGTATTTCACTATAGGTGACATGTTCACAATTTTACCCATAAATCCTTCAATTTTGACAACATAATAAGCAATACAGTAATATAATACTCCTGAAATATTGTCTACTATTTGAACACTGCAACAATACCGTATCTAACCTAAGACAGCTGCTTGCTGTCATTCTATGTCTACTATTTGAACACTGCAACAATACCGTATCTAACCTAAGACAGCTGCTTGCTGTCATTCTATGTCTACTATTTGAACACTGCAACAATACCGTATCTAACCTAAGACAGCTGCTTGCTGTCATTCTATGTCTACTATTTGAACACTGCAACAATACCGTATCTAACCTAAGACAGCTGCTTGCTGTCATTCTATGTCTACTATTTGAACAATGCAACAATACCGTATCTAACCTAAGACAGCTGCTTGCTTGTAATTCTATGTCTACTATTTGAACAATGCAACAATACCGTATCTAACCTAAGACAGCTGCTTGCTGTCATTCTATGTCTACTATTTGAACAATGCAACAATACCGTATCTAACCTAAGACAGCTGCTTGCTGTCATTCTATGTCTACTATTTGAACAATGCAACAATACCGTATCTAACCTAAGACAGCTGCTTGCTGTCATTCTATGTCTACTATTTTAACACTGCAACAATACCGTATCTAACCTAAGACAGCTGCTTGCTGTCATTCTATGTCTACTATTTGAACAATGCAACAATACCGTATCTAACCTAAGACAGCTGCTTGCTTGTAATTCTATGTCTACTATTTGAACAATGCAACAATACCGTATCTAACCTAAGACAGCTGCTTGCTGTCATTCTATGTCTACTAATTGAACACTGCAACAATACCGTATCTAACCTAAGACAGCTGCTTGCTGTCATTCTATGTCTACTATTTGAACAATGCAACAATACCGTATCTAACCTAAGACAGCTGCTTGCTGTCATTCTATGTCTACTATTTGAACAATGCAACAATACCGTATCTAACCTAAGACAGCTGCTTGCTTGTAATTCTATGTCTACTATTTGAACAATGCAACAATACCGTATCTAACCTAAGACAGCTGCTTGCTGTCATTCTATGTCTACTATTTGAACACTGCAACAAAACCGTATCTAACCTAAGACAGCTGCTTGCTGTCATTCTATGTCTACTATTTGAACACTGCAACAATACCGTATCTAACCTAAGACAGCTGCTTGCTGTCATTCTATGTCTACTATTTGAACAATGCAACAATACCGTATCTAACCTAAGACAGCTGCTTGCTTGTAATTCTATGTCTACTATTTGAACAATGCAACAATACCGTATCTAACCTAAGACAGCTGCTTGCTTGTAATTCTATGTCTACTATTTGAACAATGCAACAATACCGTATCTAACCTAAGACAGCTGCTTGCTTGTAATTCTATGTCTACTATTTGAACAATGCAACAATACCGTATCTAACCTAAGACAGCTGCTTGCTGTCATTCTATGTCAAGCTACTCGACAAAGGTTTTGAACAGATTTGTATTTCAAGTGACACACATACACAACAATCTCAAAGTCTAGTACTCAATTTGTATTTCAAGTGACACATACATAACAATCTCAAAGTCTAGTACTCAATTTGTATTTCAAGTGACACATACATAACAATCTCAAAGTCTAGTACTCAATTTGTATTTCAAGTGACACACATACATAACAATCTCAAAGTCTAGTACTCAATTTGTATTTCAAGTGACACATACATAACAATCTCAAAGTCTAGTACTCAATTTGTATTTCAAGTGACACACATACATAACAATCTCAAAGTCTAGTACTCAATTTGTATTTCAAGTGACACACATACATAACAATCTCAAAGTCTAGTACTCAATTTGTATTTCAAGTGACACACATACATAACAATCTCAAAGTCTAGTACTCAATTTGTATTTCAAGTGACACATACATAACAATCTCAAAGTCTAGTACTCAATTTGTATTTCAAGTGACACATACATAACAATCTCAAAGTCTAGTACTCAATTTGTATTTCAAGTGACACATACACAACAATCTCAAAGTCTAGTACTCAATTTGTATTTCAAGTGACACACATACATAACAATCTCAAAGTCTAGTACTCAATTTGTATTTCAAGTGACACACATACACAACAATCTCAAAGTCTAGTACTCAATTTGTATTTCAAGTGACACACATACATAACAATCTCAAAGTCTAGTACTCAATTTGTATTTCAAGTGACACACATACATAACAATCTCAAAGTCTAGTACTCAATTTGTATTTCAAGTGACACATACATAACAATCTCAAAGTCTAGTACTCAATTTGTATTTCAAGTGACACATACATAACAATCTCAAAGTCTAGTACTCAATTTGTATTTCAAGTGACACACATACATAACAATCTCAAAGTCTAGTACTCAATTTGTATTTCAAGTGACACATACATAACAATCTCAAAGTCTAGTACTCAATTTGTATTTCAAGTGACACACATACATAACAATCTCAAAGTCTAGTACTCAATTTGTATTTCAAGTGACACACATACATAACAATCTCAAAGTCTAGTACTCAATTTGTATTTCAAGTGACACATACATAACAATCTCAAAGTCTAGTACTCAATTTGTATTTCAAGTGACACATACATAACAATCTCAAAGTCTAGTACTCAATTTGTATTTCAAGTGACACATACATAACAATCTCAAAGTCTAGTACTCAATTTGTATTTCAAGTGACACATACATAACAATCTCAAAGTCTAGTACTCAATTTGTATTTCAAGTGACACATACATAACAATCTCAAAGTCTAGTACTCAATTTGTATTTCAAGTGACACATACATAACAATCTCAAAGTCTAGTACTCAATTTGTATTTCAAGTGACACATACATAACAATCTCAAAGTCTAGTACTCAATTTGTATTTCAAGTGACACATACATAACAATCTCAAAGTCTAGTACTCAATTTGTATTTCAAGTGACACATACATAACAATCTCAAAGTCTAGTACTCAATTTGTATTTCAAGTGACACACATACACAACAATCTCAAAGTCTAGTACTCAATTTGTATTTCAAGTGACACATACATAACAATCTCAAAGTCTAGTACTCAATTTGTATTTCAAGTGACACACATACACAACAATCTCAAAGTCTAGTACTCAATTTGTATTTCAAGTGACACACATACATAACAATCTCAAAGTCTAGTACTCAATTTGTATTTCAAGTGACACACATACACAACAATCTCAAAGTCTAGTACTCAATTTGTATTTCAAGTGACACACATACACAACAATCTCAAAGTCTAGTACTCAATTTGTATTTCAAGTGACACATACATAACAATCTCAAAGTCTAGTACTCAATTTGTATTTCAAGTGACACATACATAACAATCTCAAAGTCTAGTACTCAATTTGTATTTCAAGTGACACATACACAACAATCTCAAAGTCTAGTACTCAATTTGTATTTCAAGTGACACACATACACAACAATCTCAAAGTCTAGTACTCAATTTGTATTTCAAGTGACACACATACACAACAATCTCAAAGTCTAGTACTCAATTTGTATTTCAAGTGACACACATACATAACAATCTCAAAGTCTAGTACTCAATTTGTATTTCAAGTGACACATACACAACAATCTCAAAGTCTAGTATTCAATTTGTATTTCAAGTGACACACATACACAACAATCTCAAAGTCTAGTACTCAATTTGTATTTCAAGTGACACATACATAACAATCTCAAAGTCTAGTACTCAATTTGTATTTCAAGTGACACATACACAACAATCTCAAAGTCTAGTACTCAATTTGTATTTCAAGTGACACACATACACAACAATCTCAAAGTCTAGTACTCAATTTGTATTTCAAGTGACACATACATAACAATCTCAAAGTCTAGTACTCAATTTGTATTTCAAGTGACGCATACATAACAATCTCAAAGTCTAGTACTCAATTTGTATTTCAAGTGACACATACACAACAATCTCAAAGTCTAGTACTCAATTTGTATTTCAAGTGACACACATACACAACAATCTCAAAGTCTAGTACTCAATTTGTATTTCAAGTGACACATACATAACAATCTCAAAGTCTAGTACTCAATTTGTATTTCAAGTGACACATACACAACAATCTCAAAGTCTAGTACTCAATTTGTATTTCAAGTGACACACATACACAACAATCTCAAAGTCTAGTACTCAATTTGTATTTCAAGTGACACATACATAACAATCTCAAAGTCTAGTACTCAATTTGTATTTCAAGTGACACATACATAACAATCTCAAAGTCTAGTACTCAATTTGTATTTCAAGTGACACACATACATAACAATTTCAAAGTCTAGTACTCAATTTGTATTTCAAGTGACACATACATAACAATCTCAAAGTCTAGTACTCAATTTGTATTTCAAGTGACACATACATAACAATCTCAAAGTCTAGTACTCAATTTGTATTTCAAGTGACACATACATAACAATCTCAAAGTCTAGTACTCAATTTGTATTTCAAGTGACACATACATAACAATCTCAAAGTCTAGTACTCAATTTGTATTTCAAGTGACACACATACATAACAATCTCAAAGTCTAGTACTCAATTTGTATTTCAAGTGACACATACATAACAATCTCAAAGTCTAGTACTCAATTTGTATTTCAAGTGACACATACATAACAATCTCAAAGTCTAGTACTCAATTTGTATTTCAAGTGACACATACATAACAATCTCAAAGTCTAGTACTCAATTTGTATTTCAAGTGACACACATACACAACCATCTCAAAGTCTAGTACTCAATTTGTATTTCAAGTGACACACATACACAACCATCTCAAAGTCTAGTACTCAATGCTAGCGTTGCAATTGTCTAATAGTGCGAATTTTAACCAAAACCGCAAGATCCATCACTTTTTTTACCATAAGAGTCACTGGCATATAAATATAGATCTAAATTTATCTCGGTCTCTTTAAAAAAAATCAAAAGCGATACTTTCAATATTTGATCGTGATTGTGTCTTTAGTAAAGAATAAAATAGAAGTATCAGAGTAACTCTTCAATTGACAGAAGGGTTAGTGCTTGAAGTATCATTGTAACTCTTCAATTGACAGTAGGGTCAGTCCTTGAAGTATCAGTGTAACTCTTCAATTGACAGTAGGGTCAGTGCTTGAAGTATCAGTGTAACTCTTCAATTGACAGTAGGGTCAGTGCTTGAAGTATCGAAGTAACTCCTCAAAATCTTCATAAGTGATATGTCATTTTTGTTTTCCTCCTTCGTAACCTGTCACGTGATTCCCAAAGATTGAGTTTTACAAGACAGAACATTTATTGTGTACACTCTAACATGTATTTGTAGACTAAAGACTAGATTAAACAACCCAATAAAATATGTTATTGTTTTTTTACCCTCAAGATGGAAATAAATCAACTAAAAAAATTAAATATCCAGAGGAGGTAATACTTGTTTACATTTCCTGAACTTTTCTACGATTATTCTTGTATTGTCTAGAATATTCTACTGCCTTGGAGCCCAACCACTGGGTATTCGCCACTCAAGTCAAACAAACCAATGCAACTGCCTATATAGCTCTACCTGCTGGAATGGACTTAAAATTTAGGTAATTTTATTAGGTCTACTAAATATTTAGATTAGTTTAGCAGGTCTACTAAATATTAAGGTTTGTTCCTTGAAAAGATAAGATACTCCACAGATTTAGATTAAGGCTTTCAGGATCGCCACCGAAAAAAAATATATTCGAAAAATAATATTTAAACAAGATTACAAAGAGAGTTTGTGTTATCACACAAACTCAGAGGCGGCTCTCGTCGGAGTCGGATCCCTGTTGGATCCGCCAATTCGCACGAAATAATCAAGACGTGATTTAATTTTGATTGTCAAAAGTGATAATGTTTCAAAGATTCATTTGCCGTTGTAAAAAAATGTATATTTGTTTTTATGTTTTACATGTTTCGGATGCTCTTCTAAGTTGAAAATAATTAACTTCTCGCTGGACAGTGTATGAACCCTGCCTGTTCGTGATGTTTGTGTGCTAGACTGTCGTTCGGATTTATCGATGATCCCTGCCCGTTCCCATCCCCCGTCGACCTGCGGGAGGTTTGGACTAGGAAGTAAACTATCTTCAACTATGAAGGAACATCCGAAATATGTAAAACAAACAACCCTGGACCGTCGAGATAATCTGTTCAGAACGCTAACCACACGACCAGGCATTGCTCTTAACTTAGGTAATAACAAACTGGTTACAAACTTATAGCCTGACGATTTTAGATAATCTTTCAGCATTGATTTGTAGGGATGTAGATCTACATAAACTAAACTTCTGATTTAGTACTCTTAAGATAATAATAATAATAATAAGGCAAGTCTTCGAGTCAGAAGATTAGTTAGGAATGCAGTATTTCCCGTGGCTGCGCAGTCCCAGCTGAGGCCTACATATGTAGGTCTGAAGTCTTAATCTTAATCTGGATTTAGTATTAAAACTCTAGATTTAGTGTAAAAAAAAATCTAGATCTAGTGGAGGAAATCTAGAGTAGAAAAAATTCTTAAGCCTACGTCACAGGGCCTAGTTAGACTAAAAATGTCCTAAACAATACGAGAACGTTGGCGAGCTTCAATAAGCATTAGTGCACCGAGTTCTTATAAACATTTTATTTAAAGAATTCCATCCATGTGACGTAAAAGAAAAAAATACATGACGTTACAGGGCCTATTATATAGTGAGACTATAAATGTCTTTATTAACACGAGAGAGATAGCTAACGAGGGTACATAGAAATGGAGGAAACTGAGTTCTTATAGTATTTTTATTTAAAGATGTTGGACATATATATATATATATATATATATTGCTTTTTTTCTGCATTTTATCTGTCAGTTTGTCTGTCCGTCATGTTTATATCGAAAAAAAAAGACTAAAAGCTATTGAAATCTGGTTAACCTTTCATTTTCCTACCAAAACATAGAAATAGTTTTAAGTATCTATTATAGATTGTTCCGGATGTCTATCTATCTCTCTCTCTCTCTCTATATATATATATATATTGTTGCGAATCTCACTATCCAGGCTCTCTGCAAACTGCACCATACACCACCAACTTAAAGAACTTGACAAGTCAGGGCTCCAAAATAACGTAAAGGTTTAATGTTCATAAATAACAGCCAATACTGTACAATTGGCAGCACGTAGAACAGTACAAATAGCTCTGCGATAACAAATATCTCTCCGATAACACCGTTCCGCCGTATCAAGTCTTGCACTGGCCTCTCCGTCTCGTTCCGGGCTTGCACTGGGTTCAACAGTTCGGGACTGACTTCACACACTTGGGCTCGTTGTGTCGGACTCGATCACAGACCAAGATCAAGACGCCGTTCGTCTCAACTGTACTTGACAGTACTCCGCACTGAACCGTCGTAATGCTCCGTACAGAACCACACCGTTGAACTGTGCTGTAGTCGACCGTGTTCTGAACTCCTGTCGTGAACCCGCTTTCTGAACCGTCTTGACTGCGACACCTCCGCTCTTTATATAGGGTCTCTACTGGCCTTCTAGAACCGGACAGAACGTCGCTCGACCATTCTGGGACGCTCCTGAGCTCTGTTCACGACGCCGATCCTACTCGAACCTTCATGTTGTTAACTCGTCTCGGCCGATCGTCGTAACTCGTCACGGTTGACCGCTCGTCTAGCGCTGGCCTGGGGCGATTTGCGTCGGCTGACTACACTCACACCACTACCCCCATCTGTGCCACCACCAGGTTTATAACACTGCCCCCTCCTTAGATCTGTCCGTCCCGGACAGAATCAACATCATGGCACTGGCTGTGAAGTTTCATCGCTGTAGGTGGGGGTCGATCGGTGGCAGTTGGCTTGCCTCTTGAGCTTGACGGAGTCATCCATGTTGCAGTCAGCAATGGTCGCTTCCTTCTTCTCCTCCAGTTTGCCTTGACCTGGTTGCCTCGCCATCGTGCTTTCATCGCCATCCATGTTGAATTCAGAAAACGTTTTCTTCTCCTCCAAATAGCTTTCATCTGGTTGTATCGACCTCGTGATCGCATGGTCATCCATATTGCACTCAGCAAAAGTCGCCTTCTTCTTCTTCGCCAGTTGGTCTTCATGTGGCTGCAGTTATTTCTTGGTAGAATCACAATGCACGTTGGACTACGCAAACGCCGCCTTCTTCTTTTCCTCCAGTTGATCGTCCTCTTGTTGCAGTGACGTTGTGGTTGCATCGCTCTCTTGTCGGTCGGTACTGAGGACAGCCACTTGACACATGGAGAGGTATAGGATGTAAGGGCAGGGATTACCAAGATTGTTGACCAAAGAGGTGGCTTCATAGGGCTTTGCGAAGAAGGACTGGGATAGGCTTCAAATCCACAGGACGGGGAATTGTGGGACAGGTCATCATCTCCAGCCTTGTCTGGAGGGCATGCTTGTGGGGCAGGTTGGTAACACTCCTCGTGCAAAGGTCCCTCGTCTTCGGCTTCAGGCTCCATTCGGCTTTCTTCACCACCATCAGGACCTCTCTCTCTCGTCTCAGTATCGGGACAATCGCCTGTTGGTTTCAGACCTGGTCGATGACTTTCATCGTGCGAATGTCCATCAACTTCAACGTCAAGCTTCCTTGGATTCTCTTCACCACCATCAGGACTTTCATCTCCAGTCTTGGCAGCTGGACTAACGTCTGTTAGGTCCGGACCTGGCTGGTATCTCTCGACTTGCATATGTCTCTCAACGGCTTCGTCAGGTTTCAATGGGTTCTCATGATCACCACAAAGGCTCCTCTCACTGGTTTTATCATCTGGACAAACATCAGTATTGGTGATTCTCTCCTCCATAGCAGGTATGCGTTTGTTCAAAGCCACTAACTCGGTTTTGATTCCCGAGACAATGACATCTATCTTGGCATCTACCTTGGTGTCCATGGCATCTATCTTGGAATTGATGTTTCCTAGCATTGAGCTCAAGAGTTCCTCCATATCTGGTTCTACTTGAAAAAGATACGTGTCTGGATCTTCCTCTTCTTCCATTATGTCTTCCCGGAGGCGTGCTTGTAAGGTTTCTTTGTTTCCACTTGTCTTCAGCCCTCGATCACGTAGCTCTCGCTTCAGTTCTTTCAATTCGAGTTCGTACAGCAGTTTCAGACGAGCCATAGTAGATCCGTTCCTATCCGTTCCGATCCGATCCCACTTCTGACACCAGTGTTGCGAATCTCACTATCCAGGCTCTCTGCAAACTGCACCATACACCACCAACTTAAAGAACTTGACAAGTCAGGGCTCCAAAATAACGTAAAGGTTTAATGTTCATAAATAACAGCCAATACTGTACAATTGGCAGCACGTAGAACAGTACAAATAGCTCTGCGATAACAAATATCTCTCCGATAACACCGTTCCGCCGTATCAAGTCTTGCACTGGCCTCTCCGTCTCGTTCCGGGCTTGCACTGGGTTCAACAGTTCGGGACTGACTTCACACACTTGGGCTCGTTGTGTCGGACTCGATCACAGACCAAGATCAAGACGCCGTTCGTCTCAACTGTACTTGACAGTACTCCGCACTGAACCGTCGTAATGCTCCGTACAGAACCACACCGTTGAACTGTGCTGTAGTCGACCGTGTTCTGAACTCCTGTCGTGAACCCGCTTTCTGAACCGTCTTGACTGCGACACCTCCGCTCTTTATATAGGGTCTCTACTGGCCTTCTAGAACCGGACAGAACGTCGCTCGACCATTCTGGGACGCTCCTGAGCTCTGTTCACGACGCCGATCCTACTCGAACCTTCATGTTGTTAACTCGTCTCGGCCGATCGTCGTAACTCGTCACGGTTGACCGCTCGTCTAGCGCTGGCCTGGGGCGATTTGCGTCGGCTGACTACACTCACACCACTACCCCCATCTGTGCCACCACCAGGTTTATAACACTGCCCCCTCCTTAGATCTGTCCGTCCCGGACAGAATCAACATCATGGCACTGGCTGTGAAGTTTCATCGCTGTAGGTGGGGGTCGATCGGTGGCAGTTGGCTTGCCTCTTGAGCTTGACGGAGTCATCCATGTTGCAGTCAGCAATGGTCGCTTCCTTCTTCTCCTCCAGTTTGCCTTGACCTGGTTGCCTCGCCATCGTGCTTTCATCGCCATCCATGTTGAATTCAGAAAACGTTTTCTTCTCCTCCAAATAGCTTTCATCTGGTTGTATCGACCTCGTGATCGCATGGTCATCCATATTGCACTCAGCAAAAGTCGCCTTCTTCTTCTTCGCCAGTTGGTCTTCATGTGGCTGCAGTTATTTCTTGGTAGAATCACAATGCACGTTGGACTACGCAAACGCCGCCTTCTTCTTTTCCTCCAGTTGATCGTCCTCTTGTTGCAGTGACGTTGTGGTTGCATCGCTCTCTTGTCGGTCGGTACTGAGGACAGCCACTTGACACATGGAGAGGTATAGGATGTAAGGGCAGGGATTACCAAGATTGTTGACCAAAGAGGTGGCTTCATAGGGCTTTGCGAAGAAGGACTGGGATAGGCTTCAAATCCACAGGACAGGGAATTGTGGGACAGGTCATCATCTCCAGCCTTGTCTGGAGGGCATGCTTGTGGGGCAGGTTGGTAACACTCCTCGTGCAAAGGTCCCTCGTCTTCGGCTTCAGGCTCCATTCGGCTTTCTTCACCACCATCAGGACCTCTCTCTCTCGTCTCAGTATCGGGACAATCGCCTGTTGGTTTCAGACCTGGTCGATGACTTTCATCGTGCGAATGTCCATCAACTTCAACGTCAAGCTTCCTTGGATTCTCTTCACCACCATCAGGACTTTCATCTCCAGTCTTGGCAGCTGGACTAACGTCTGTTAGGTCCGGACCTGGCTGGTATCTCTCGACTTGCATATGTCTCTCAACGGCTTCGTCAGGTTTCAATGGGTTCTCATGATCACCACAAAGGCTCCTCTCACTGGTTTTATCATCTGGACAAACATCAGTATTGGTGATTCTCTCCTCCATAGCAGGTATGCGTTTGTTCAAAGCCACTAACTCGGTTTTGATTCCCGAGACAATGACATCTATCTTGGCATCTACCTTGGTGTCCATGGCATCTATCTTGGAATTGATGTTTCCTAGCATTGAGCTCAAGAGTTCCTCCATATCTGGTTCTACTTGAAAAAGATACGTGTCTGGATCTTCCTCTTCTTCCATTATGTCTTCCCGGAGGCGTGCTTGTAAGGTTTCTTTGTTTCCACTTGTCTTCAGCCCTCGATCACGTAGCTCTCGCTTCAGTTCTTTCAATTCGAGTTCGTACAGCAGTTTCAGACGAGCCATAGTAGATCCGTTCCTATCCGTTCCGATCCGATCCCACTTCTGACACCAGTGTTGCGAATCTCACTATCCAGGCTCTCTGCAAACTGCACCATACACCACCAACTTAAAGAACTTGACAAGTCAGGGCTCCAAAATAACGTAAAGGTTTAATGTTCATAAATAACAGCCAATACTGTACAATTGGCAGCACGTAGAACAGTACAAATAGCTCTGCGATAACAAATATCTCTCCGATAACACCGTTCCGCCGTATCAAGTCTTGCACTGGCCTCTCCGTCTCGTTCCGGGCTTGCACTGGGTTCAACAGTTCGGGACTGACTTCACACACTTGGGCTCGTTGTGTCGGACTCGATCACAGACCAAGATCAAGACGCCGTTCGTCTCAACTGTACTTGACAGTACTCCGCACTGAACCGTCGTAATGCTCCGTACAGAACCACACCGTTGAACTGTGCTGTAGTCGACCGTGTTCTGAACTCCTGTCGTGAACCCGCTTTCTGAACCGTCTTGACTGCGACACCTCCGCTCTTTATATAGGGTCTCTACTGGCCTTCTAGAACCGGACAGAACGTCGCTCGACCATTCTGGGACGCTCCTGAGCTCTGTTCACGACGCCGATCCTACTCGAACCTTCATGTTGTTAACTCGTCTCGGCCGATCGTCGTAACTCGTCACGGTTGACCGCTCGTCTAGCGCTGGCCTGGGGCGATTTGCGTCGGCTGACTACACTCACACCACTACCCCCATCTGTGCCACCACCAGGTTTATAACACTGCCCCCTCCTTAGATCTGTCCGTCCCGGACAGAATCAACATCATGGCACTGGCTGTGAAGTTTCATCGCTGTAGGTGGGGGTCGATCGGTGGCAGTTGGCTTGCCTCTTGAGCTTGACGGAGTCATCCATGTTGCAGTCAGCAATGGTCGCTTCCTTCTTCTCCTCCAGTTTGCCTTGACCTGGTTGCCTCGCCATCGTGCTTTCATCGCCATCCATGTTGAATTCAGAAAACGTTTTCTTCTCCTCCAAATAGCTTTCATCTGGTTGTATCGACCTCGTGATCGCATGGTCATCCATATTGCACTCAGCAAAAGTCGCCTTCTTCTTCTTCGCCAGTTGGTCTTCATGTGGCTGCAGTTATTTCTTGGTAGAATCACAATGCACGTTGGACTACGCAAACGCCGCCTTCTTCTTTTCCTCCAGTTGATCGTCCTCTTGTTGCAGTGACGTTGTGGTTGCATCGCTCTCTTGTCGGTCGGTACTGAGGACAGCCACTTGACACATGGAGAGGTATAGGATGTAAGGGCAGGGATTACCAAGATTGTTGACCAAAGAGGTGGCTTCATAGGGCTTTGCGAAGAAGGACTGGGATAGGCTTCAAATCCACAGGACAGGGAATTGTGGGACAGGTCATCATCTCCAGCCTTGTCTGGAGGGCATGCTTGTGGGGCAGGTTGGTAACACTCCTCGTGCAAAGGTCCCTCGTCTTCGGCTTCAGGCTCCATTCGGCTTTCTTCACCACCATCAGGACCTCTCTCTCTCGTCTCAGTATCGGGACAATCGCCTGTTGGTTTCAGACCTGGTCGATGACTTTCATCGTGCGAATGTCCATCAACTTCAACGTCAAGCTTCCTTGGATTCTCTTCACCACCATCAGGACTTTCATCTCCAGTCTTGGCAGCTGGACTAACGTCTGTTAGGTCCGGACCTGGCTGGTATCTCTCGACTTGCATATGTCTCTCAACGGCTTCGTCAGGTTTCAATGGGTTCTCATGATCACCACAAAGGCTCCTCTCACTGGTTTTATCATCTGGACAAACATCAGTATTGGTGATTCTCTCCTCCATAGCAGGTATGCGTTTGTTCAAAGCCACTAACTCGGTTTTGATTCCCGAGACAATGACATCTATCTTGGCATCTACCTTGGTGTCCATGGCATCTATCTTGGAATTGATGTTTCCTAGCATTGAGCTCAAGAGTTCCTCCATATCTGGTTCTACTTGAAAAAGATACGTGTCTGGATCTTCCTCTTCTTCCATTATGTCTTCCCGGAGGCGTGCTTGTAAGGTTTCTTTGTTTCCACTTGTCTTCAGCCCTCGATCACGTAGCTCTCGCTTCAGTTCTTTCAATTCGAGTTCGTACAGCAGTTTCAGACGAGCCATAGTAGATCCGTTCCTATCCGTTCCGATCCGATCCCACTTCTGACACCAGTGTTGCGAATCTCACTATCCAGGCTCTCTGCAAACTGCACCATACACCACCAACTTAAAGAACTTGACAAGTCAGGGCTCCAAAATAACGTAAAGGTTTAATGTTCATAAATAACAGCCAATACTGTACAATTGGCAGCACGTAGAACAGTACAAATAGCTCTGCGATAACAAATATCTCTCCGATAACACCGTTCCGCCGTATCAAGTCTTGCACTGGCCTCTCCGTCTCGTTCCGGGCTTGCACTGGGTTCAACAGTTCGGGACTGACTTCACACACTTGGGCTCGTTGTGTCGGACTCGATCACAGACCAAGATCAAGACGCCGTTCGTCTCAACTGTACTTGACAGTACTCCGCACTGAACCGTCGTAATGCTCCGTACAGAACCACACCGTTGAACTGTGCTGTAGTCGACCGTGTTCTGAACTCCTGTCGTGAACCCGCTTTCTGAACCGTCTTGACTGCGACACCTCCGCTCTTTATATAGGGTCTCTACTGGCCTTCTAGAACCGGACAGAACGTCGCTCGACCATTCTGGGACGCTCCTGAGCTCTGTTCACGACGCCGATCCTACTCGAACCTTCATGTTGTTAACTCGTCTCGGCCGATCGTCGTAACTCGTCACGGTTGACCGCTCGTCTAGCGCTGGCCTGGGGCGATTTGCGTCGGCTGACTACACTCACACCACTACCCCCATCTGTGCCACCACCAGGTTTATAACAATATATATATATATATATATATATATATATATATATATATATATATATATATACAGAGAGAGAGAGAGAGAGAGAATCTCAGATAAATCAAATACCGTTAATTCAATTTTTGGAATGATCTAGTTTAAAAATTATATCTACCATAGACTTATGGAAAGATTTTCATTCCATACTTTGGTGTTAGGAAGTTGTTTTCCTTAAAAAATCCGGAACATAATATTAAGATAAAATTAGATTTTGTAACGTTTAAGCAAGAAAATTAATTGTAGTATAAGATAGAAGTGCGATTTAAAATAGATAGAGTTAAAATGTTTTTCTTAAAAATCCGGAACAACCAATTTGTGTAAATGAGAAGAAGATAATTTGTTTTATTTGTTAGAAGAGGGATTTCAGTTATTTGGCGTTAGTGGATTTTTCTAATAAAATTCGGAACAATTTTGGCGACGATTTGTAAGATTATCAATGTTACGTATTTCGATTTCTTTTTCAAAACTAAATCCGGAACATTCTTTACCGATTAAAAAACTTTTTCTATGTTTCAGCAAGAAAATTAAATGTAAAATAAGTCTTAACAAACCTAATATCAGCTTTTCCCATTACGGGGGCCACTAAAAGTAATTTTCAATAAACTTTTCTAGTTAATTACTTTCTTATTTTAAAATCCTGAACAATCTTCGTCGATACTTTTGAAAAAAAAAGTCATTTGACATACATTTGTTTTAAGTTGAAAATACGGAACGATTTGATATCGATAATTAAACTATAGTGACATATTGTCCAAGAATATAAGTGTAATGTAAGTCAATGATGTGATTTCAAACAATCATTTCACATAATTTATTTTTTATATAACAATTTCAGGAACAACTTTATAGTTAATGAAATATAAGCCCGTATGGAGATTTTCATTTAGCATGTATATGCTATTTACATAAAAAAAAAGGAACAACATATGATTGATCAAGTGTTTTGCAACCTTTAAGCATGTAAATTAAATATAATATAAAATAGAAGAGCAAACAGACATTCGTTGACATTGATTTGTTTTCACAAAACCATCCGGAACAATCTATTACAGATAGTTAAAACAATGTAGATGTTTCTAAAGGAACATTAAAGGTTAAATCAGATTTTCAATTGCTTTTAGTGTTGTTTTTTTTAAATCTAAACGTGACAGACAGACCGATCAACAGACAAAGTGCACAAAAATAAGAGGCTTTTATCCGGATGGGACACTAAACAAGAATAAATAAAATCTGCTTATTTAGAAATCTTTAAGGAATTAGTTTAGTACCGCAACATGTTGCGACGTTTCGCAATACGTTTTTGTATTTGTTGTAAACATTTCTTGTACATTTTATAAATATATTTGACTTAGTGATACTGAAAATACACAGAGATTGTCCATCTGTTTCATTATATTTTAAAATTATAACATTGCCTCCCTTACATTTGCGTAATTGTTTTAGAATTGGTGTATTTTTATGAAAAAATCTCTTGCATAATTAATTTTATAAATTAAACGGTTTGCTTTTAGAAAACCAAAAGTAGCCGTTGCACCTAAACTTTTCAAGCCGCATCGCATGGTGAAATAATATTTTTCATTTCTCTTCGAGTTTTCGAGATCTGAGTGTGACAGACGGACATTTTGCACAAACCTAATAGCGGCTTTTTCCCCTTCTGGGGCCGCTAAATATAAAGCTCATTAGTAAGTGATACATTTTGTTCAATAGGCATCTTTGTAACTTTGTTTTGTTGAACAATTATAAAAGTACTAGTCCATTGAACTAATAGAGATGGACATTTATAAAAGTACTAATCTATTAAACTAATAGAGATGGACATTTATAAAAGTACAAGTCTATTAAACTAATAGAGATAAATGAATACACTAAGTTTATAAATCCACTCAGAACATTTAGAACATGTCATCTTTAAACATTCGTACACTTTCAAACAGGAACTTGAGTTAACTCCGTTATAAATGTCTTCATTCAGTGTATTCACGTTTATAGTCTCTTGACTTTTACTCTCATGTTACAAACAAGGCTTTGAGCGTTTCAAATTGCGAGAGAGAGATTCTGATACAAATGTTTCACAATGTTTTCTATAGTCTAGAACAATAGACTTTCTTCTCTACTAGAAATAATAATAATGGCAATGTCTTCGATTCCGAAGATTAAGGATGAGTGCAGTGTTTGACATGACTACGCAAACCCATTTGCGATCTGAATATTTTCCCGCATCTAGTGTAGACAAAGCCGTTGTCCCGCTTGCTGTCTATTTAAGTTTTCTTTCCGTCTTCTGCGCCTGTCTTCAACAATAGCTTTCATTTGAGCCTCAAATGTTTGTCCCGCAGCCTTTGTAAAAGCTCTAAAAGTGACTCTGTGCCGTGAGGGCGAAATTGCGCCTGAGTTGATGTAGCAATCATCTCTTTATTTTTTGTACGGAAGAGCAGGCACCGTATGTTAAATATGCTGCCGTCTTGCAGGCGTCGCCTCATTTTGTTTAGCATTGCTCCAAAGAATATTTCAAAGAGTGTCGGAGCAAGCACACAACCTGCTTGACAACATTCTCTCTAGAGAAGTGAGCGGACAGGTCTCCGCAGTATTTGATTTGACCCTTTTGACTCTCCTGCAGTTGGTTTAGAATGGCGATGAATTTTGGAGGGCATCCGAGCCGAGATAGAATCCTTCATAAGCCATCGGGACTCACTGTGTCAAATGTTTTGATGAGATCGCTGAATTTAGCGTACAGGTCCAGGTTCTGCTCATTGCATTTTTCCTGCATTTGACGCAAGACTAAAATCATGTCTGATATTCCTCTACCAGCTCGGAAACCACACTTATTTTCAGAAAGCGCACTGCCTACTTTAGAGTGGGTCAATCTGTCAAGGAAATCTTGGCAAGGATCTTCCCCGCCTCTAACAGTAAGGTAATGCCATGGTAATAGCCGTAGTTTGATTTGTCGCTTTTTAGCCACCCCCGAAAGGGGAAAAGACGCTATAGTTTTGTGTGGCCTGTCTGTCCGTCCGTCCGTCTGTCCCGTTTAGATCTCAGAAACTTGAAGAGAAAATGAAAATCGGATATCAGGATATTTTAGATCATTCAAAGTTCTGATGCAACGGCTACTTTTTTCTTTTCAGAAAGTTAAACCCTTTAATTTTTAAAATTATATATGCAATCAGATTTTTCAAAAAAAAATTACACCATTTTACAATGAAAATCTTCAGGGGAGGTAACTTTTTTTTAAAGGTCATGGACCTCTTCATTAATAACTCAAGCAATAACTTATCTTCTGATAGCTTAGGGGTGCAGATTTATTTATTATGTAAACAGTAGTATCACATTAAGACAGTGGCGTAGCTAAGGAGGGGGAATGGGGGGGGGGAGAATTTGAAGAGCCCCCCAAGCCCCCAAATGGGTGTCCGAAATTTGTTTGTAAATACATAAATTAATATATTTGATTGACAAATAATGTCAACGGCTGTCTTCTTTTTCAACATGTATGGATTAAATTTATAACAAAGACTAAACCTAGATCTAGGTTTATTAGTACGTTGACTTTGTTGACATTTTTAAAATATTTTTCCCCACAGAGATCAAAGTTGTTGTTTTTAAAGTTAGTTTTACATTTTAAAATGCAAATCTTTAATAGATATGTTGCCGATTTATTTTCCTTTTAAAAGAGATCAAACATTTGCTTGCAGCAAGAACTAAGAATATTCCTCTCTTTGTTGCCACGAATAAAACTATATGATATACAGAGAATTCCAGGTATCTTGTTACCTTTACTAATAATAGATTTAAATGGCGATGATTATTTTAAGGTTACGCTTATTAACCTTGAAGCAAAATTTACAGAATCGGGTATAACAGATCCAATAGTTATTCTTAATAATTCTAGAATTGTCCGTTATTCTGGTTTGGCTTCTATAATTTCAGAATTAAACTTCACATTCGAATTATTACCCCTCTATTCATCTTTCCTCAATCCAATGGAAACTTGTTTTTCTAAATTAAAAAACCCCAAACAAACCGTTTTTATAGAGTGATAAGAGAGTGAATTGCAAAGGTGGGAAAATGAATAAAAAAACCTAAATGCATGTCTTTTCGTCAGAGGAAATTTCACAATCATGGCATATTTTTTATTTGTGAAATAAAAAAAAATGTTATTCTTTCTATGGGAACTTTCCCCATGCCGAGTTGACCAGAGTGGGGCTACAAAACAGAGTGACGCAAAGGTTAAACCTATGATAACGCAGCCACAATGAGTGGCCGTCTGTCTAGCCTGTGGATACGTCTGTTAGGCATAAATCCAAAAGCAACATTTCTGAACTGTGATAGACACTCTCTCAACCTGGCAACTTTTCATTCTGTTGAGATAGATCCAACAATTGTCACCTTTTTTGGAACTGTACATGAATTGTTTAACTTTTTTTTCCAAATTAACCCCAGAGATGGGCCTAACTGAAAGAAGATGAAGTCGGGATTTAAAAAAAAAAGAGTAATACAAGAGAAGAAGCTACGTCAGCAGTTTCCTTGCATCTCGACAAAATCATCATACTGTTTGAATCAACAACTGATAGATTGAACACTAGAAGCAGTGCACAGAATCTGTTCTTTTGTCACATTAATATACTGTAGACATTAATAAATAATAATGATAATTATAACGGAGACTGTGATTATCAAAGTAGACAGAAGACTCTTTTTTTATTTCCGTCAAATCCTTTTGCTTTCGCACAAAACATAAACAACAAACAATGACGTAATATCATATAATATTAGCACATCCTTCCTTTTGAAGTTATTATCACATCCTTCCTTTTGAAGTTATTATCACATCCTTCCTTTTAAAAGTTCTTAAGACTGATATCTACTTGGAACTTTAAAAATTCGACCACTTCTGGTTGTCTTGACTGGCACAAGTTTTCTAGACGTTGGTCTATAACTGTCAGTTTCGTTTGTTCCAACAGTTTGCTGTTCATTGTCTTCATGAGTAACATAGTACCCAGAGATGTCTTCATCGAAACTCTTGTTCAGAAAGCGTTGATTTCTTCTGTATGTTTTTCCATCGTTTGTCTTTATAGTATTGAGTAATGTCTGTGTCTGGGATCAGTTGGAATGATGTCCCTGAGTCTTCTACTCATCAGCAGTTGTGATGGTGAATACGGCAGTCCGGGGCCCCCAAAGAGGTTCAAATCCCTAGCTACACCCCTGCATTAAGAAATGAATCGGATACGAACAGCATAGTACACCATTACCTGGGAAAAAAAAGACGTACTATTCATGATCATAACTTTGGCCTAGGTCTAGTCATTTTAAGATTAAACGTGTAAATTCATATGACTTCTAGTCTAGATATAGTAGATTCTATATCAAGATTCTATATCTAGTTCTAGACACTGGCGGATCCAGGGGGGGGGCGGTAGGGGCGATCGCCCCCCCCCACTCGGCCGACCCCCCCCCCCCCGAAGGAGGGGGGGCGGACGAACTTTAGTATAGGATTCACACAGTTTGTATACGAATTTATTACTTATGTTAAAAATCTATACTAATTATTTATATTTCAACCTATTTTTAGATTATTTCGCCCCCCCCTCTAGTATGTTGGCCGATTTGGTGGGGTCGGTAGGGTGCTATGGTATCAATCCCGCCCCCCTCCCTACAATTTCGAGTGGGGGGGGGCGGTCCAATTTATTGGTAGAAATCACAGCCTGCTAACAAAATCAATTAGATATCTATATCCTTGTAATTTGTTATTGATATTTTAACCGATCTTTATATTATGTCGTTCCCTGTTTGCCGATTGGTGGTGGGGGGGGGGGGAGACGAATACCTCTTCTGCCCTTCCCACCTAAGCCCTTTGAGTGGGGGGACGGTCCGTTTTTATGGAGAAATCATAGTTTGTGAACAAAATTAGTTGACTTAATATTTACATTTTATATTATGTCGCTCCCTTTCTGGTATTTTGGCCGATTCGGTGGGGTGAGGGGGGGGGCGATTGCATGTACTGCCCTCCCCACTCTAGCCCTCTGAGCGCTGGGGGGGGGGCGATCCTATTTTTGTGGAGAATCATAATTTGTGAATAAAATTAGTTGAATATCTATATAATATAAACTACGTATTGATATGTGACCATTGTAAATATGTCGTACCACACTCTAATCTCAAATTGTATCATTAGTAAATTTAAATGAAAAAGGGTTGTACCAGGGTTGTACTCCATTGATGAAAAATGAGCTGTACTTGTCAGGAGAATGCATTTCTGCAGTGAAAAAAGCAAGAAAACGCTTTTGGCGTCGGGGCTTCGCCCCGAACTACATTGTGAAGAATGAGCTGTACTTGTCAGGAGAATGCGTTTCTGCAGTGAAAAAAGCAAGAAAACGCTTTTGGCGTCGGGGCTTCGCCCCGAACTCCATTGATGAATAATGAGCTGTACTTGTCAGGAGAATGCGTTTCTGCAGTGAAAAAAAGCAAGAAAACGCTTTTGGCGTGGGCTTCGCTCCGAAATACATTGTGAAGAATGAGCTGTACTTGTCAGGAGAATGCGTTTCTGCAGTGAAAAAAGCAAGAAAACGCTTTTGGCGTCGGGGCTTCGCTCCGAAATACATTGTGAAGAATGAGCTGTACTTGTCAGGAGAATGCGTTTCTGCAGTGAAAAAAGCAAGAAAACGCTTATGGCGTCGGGGCTTCGCCCCGAACTTCACCAGAGAACCTTATAGCGCTGCCCCAGTTGTTTTGTTTTTCGCCGAAGGTTGAGAAATGCTGCTTTTTTTATTCTCATATTTATATATATATATATATATACATATATATATATATATATATATATATATATATATATATATATATATATATATATATATACATATATATGTGTGTGTGTGTGTGTGTGCGCGTGCGTGTGTGTGTGTGTGTGCGTGCGCGCGCGCGCTGTATGCACGTTTATGCGTAGGGTTAGGGTTTACTGGGCGTTAGGGTTAGGGTTTGGAAAAAAATCGCCCCCCCCCCCACTCCAAAGTACTGGATCCGCTAGTGGTTCTAGATCTAGACTTAGTCTAGACTTAGATCTAGATCTAGACTTAGATCTAATTCTATATCTAGACATAGATCTATTTCTATATCTAGACCTAGATCTTAAATCTAGATTTACATCTATAACTACTAGGTCTAGATCTAGCTAGATCTAGGTCTAGTTTGTATGACAAATGACAATGGAGATATTAATTTTTATTTGCGAGGGGAAAGTCTTGTCAAGTCATTTGTACACAACTGTAGCTAGCTCACTTGCTAAAGTAGGTCCAGAATTATTTATTTTTCTTCGTGTTGCCAATTTATCTAATTTTGTAAGAAGAATAAATCTTTTTTAGCTGCCCCCGTATGGGGAAAAAGCCGCTATTAGGTTTGTGCAAAATGTCCGTCTGTCCGTCTGTCACACTCAGATCTCGAAAACTAGAAGAGATAAGAAAAATATTATTTCATCATTAAATGCGGCTTGAAAAGTTTAGGTGCAACGGCTACTTTTGGTTTTCTAAAACAAACCATTTAATTTATAAAATTAATTATGCAAGCGATTTTTTCATAAAAATACACCAATTCTAAAACAATTACGTAAATGTAAGGGAGGCAATGTTATAATATGCTAACAAAGATGAATAATATTTGTGTATTTTTAGTATCACGAAGTCATTTATATGTATATATAATGTACAAGAAATGTTTACAACAAATATAAATAATAGTTAAAGATGTTTTTTTCTTGTCAACTAGCTGCTAAAATTAAAAGAAAACATTTCTGTTTGTTTATAAAGGCTAATAATGCACTTTGTATGTAAATATCACGCACATTTTTTTAAATGGACTTTTTATGCAGCGACTTTCGTGAAGTAGCGTAACGTCGCAACATACTAAGCAACTAAACCAACTCTTTAAACTTTTTTTAAAAAATCAGATTTTATTTATTTTTGTTTAGTGCCCTCATCTGAATAAAAGAAGATTATTTTTGTGCGTTTTGTCTGTTGGTCGGTCTGTCCGTCACGATTAGATTAACAAATAACACTAGAGGCTATTGTAAATCTGATCTAACCTTTAATTTTTCATTCAGAAATATTGCAATAGTTTTAAGTATCTATAATAGATTGTTCCGGTTGTTTTGTGAAAAACAAATCAATGCCAATAAATATTTGTTTGCTCTTCTAACTTATATCAGATTTTATTTCCATGCTTAAAGTTGCAAGAAACACATGATCTTTAATATATTGTTCCGGTTTTTTAATGTAAATAGCATATAAATGCTAACTAAAAATATCTATACTGATTTATATTTCATTAACTATAAAGTTGTTCCGGATATTGTTTTATAAAAAATAAATTATGTCTAATGATTGTTTGAAATCGCATAATTGACTAATATTACACTTATATTCTTTGACACTACGTCACTGTAGTTTATTTATCAATATCAATTGTTCCGAATTTTTAACTTAAAACAAATTTATGTCAAATAATTTTATTTTTTTCAAAATATCGACAATAGGTTATTTAGGATTTTAAAATAAGAAAGTAATTTACTAGAAACGATTATTGAAAATCACTTTTTAGACTTATTTTACAGTTCATTCTCTTGCCGAAACATAATAATAGTTGTTTAATCGGTAAAGAATGTTCCGGATTTTGTTTCGAAAAAGAAATCGACCTACATTACCTTAATTTTCTTACAAATCGTCGCCAAAAATGATCCGAATTTTATTTGAAAAATCTAATAACGCTAATAAATGTTTGAAATCCCTCTTCTAATAAGTAAAACACATTTTTTACGAAAAATAGTTTAACTCTATTTATGTAAAATCGCACTTCTCTCTTACACTACATTTAACTTTCTTGCTAAAACGTTAGAAAATCTAATTATCGTTAATATTATGCTCCGATTTTTAAGGAAAACAACTTCTAACACCAAAGTATGGTTTGAAAAAATCTCCATAAGTCTATGGTACATCTAATTTTCATAACAGACAATCTCACAAATTTAATTAACTTTATTTGACTAATCTGGAATTCTTATTTTCTCTCACTATAAATATATAAACATCAGGAACAATCTATTATAGAAACTTAAAAAAAACTAATGCGATGTTTCGGAAGGGAAATTAAATTTTAATCAGATTTTCAATAGCTTTATGTCTTTTTTTTTCCTCGCTATTAACATGACGGAAAAACAGACAAAACATTAAAAATAGCGTCCACATAGGCAGTAGAAGATACTCAATAGCAAATAGGCAGGAGTGCAGTGCTGAATAGCACCAAGTACACAGGCAGGGGATCCAAGCAAATAGTTGAGTAGATCCCAGTAGGCAGGAGATGATACGCAATAGCAAATAGGCAGGAATGCAGTGCTGAGTAGCACTAAGTACATAGGCAATAGGCAGACACCTGAGGGAGGCTGCGGATAAATAAAGACAAGTTAGGACATGTCTCTAATGCATCTTATCGATGCCCTCGGCTGAGGTGCATTCGTCAGATTGTTGAAATTGCTTTAGAGCACAATGGGGAGATGATGACAAATAACATTTGGAAAATAGATGACTGATAGCAGCAATATAAAAATGTACATAAAAGGGGAAATAATAATCTCAAATAAACAACACAAATGGAAAGAGAAAAAAAAAAGGGGGGGGGGCGGCCATAAACAAAGGAGCGACTTGAATGGGGAGAGCGTCCGTTCAAGGGGCGCAACTCTTGTTAAAGTAGAATGACTACAGGGGAGATAATTCATATCTCTTTTCTAAGCGCAGTATTAGTGAGCTAGTAAAATTATCAAGGCGGTCAGCCGAGATAAAGGAAATAAAATAAGAGGTACACATGGTTGCATCAACGATCAATTGAGCAACGCAGCATTAATAGATTAATGCAATACATAAATATATACATATGCCATGTTTATGTTTTCTACTTACGCCAGTGAGAAATACACAATGCACTAATTAAATATTAATGAAATAGCAAAATACACATGATAATATCCAGTGAGAAATATACACAAAGTAATTAAGATGGAACTGTGATTAAGTTCGGCTTACCACCAGGCATTCCTCTAAGAGTAAGAATAAATGATATAGACCAGACTCGACTGTTCAGCGATAATAAATGTGTAGGCATAGTATCAATAGTAGGCTAGTAGTTTGTAACCAGTTTGTCATTAGATTAAGAGCACTGCCTGGTCGTGCGGTTAGCGCGCAGGACTGATTATCTCAACTGTCTCAGTTTCATACCCTGCTCGATGCCATATCCTCTGTCGACCAGCGAATATGCGGATCTGACAGGGATACATCTCCCACTCGGGCCGGCTCTCTTTGTAATCTTGTTTAGTTTTTCTTTATTGCATTACATAACATTTATTTGGAATGTATGGATAAGGTTAATAATTTTTTTTTTTAAATATAAGTGTACGCTAAATGAATATATGAAGATGCTGTGGCTAAGGGATAAAGCACTTGAAACCGGAAGTCCCGTGTTCGAATCCTGGTGAAGACTCTACGTGGACCACTTCGGGGGCCGATTTTAAGTTTGTGTTTCCACACAAACTATCTTTGTAACCTTGTTTTATACAGGGATATGTTTGTGGCATCTCGTAGTTCTGGCGGGAAAGTACATATGTCCCAGCACAAAGTGAAGAGTTCTGTTAACACCCATTGCAAGGTAACGTTCACGGCGAGTTGTAGAAGGCGCTCCACGATCGAGCTGAGTTCTTCTACCCTTCTGACACCTTCAAATAGCCCTTCGAGGGCCTGTAGAGCGGACAACAAGTCGGTAAATAAGATGACGTCATTGGCTGGCGCAGCCCCGTTTCAAACTTTTCCTTCCACCCATTCCACTGCCTTGAACTTTGCCTCCAATTCAGCCTCGGGGCTGCAGGGTCCCATGAGCTTGTCACTTTCGGGGGTGCCAGAGAGTCGAACTACCGCCCGATACCCAGCTCTCATAGTGCCCTCTAGCGTCTACATAGAGCCGTCTGTGAAGATGGTGGTCACTCCTGCTGGATACGATGCGATAGTCTCTCTGGCTGCACGTAGTAGCCTGTATGGTCACACAGCCTTGTTACCACTGGGTCAAGAAGGCACTTCCGTATCGTCGGCAAGCCGAGAGCCTCTATCATGGGGAAAGAACCGGACGGGGAGAAAGCAGCCCGCTTCACCGGCAGATTCATCTCTCTGACCAGCCAACGCGCCACATGCATGAAGCAGGGCCGGTTTTTGAGGCGTCTCCTGCCCTCCCAGTTGTCGACCAGACTCCTGAGTGGGCATCCATCTTCCAGCCGCATATATCTCTCGTCAGCTAATATGACGGCTAGCTCTATGCGTAACAACACAATATTATCCGCAAACAGAAGTTTCTGGCATTTCTAGAGAGCTGGCAAGTCGTTAATGTAGACGAGAAAAAGTGTACGACTGAGTGCCGACCCCCGTGACACGCTCTGCTCCAGTGAAAGTTTCCTTGACACGGGCTTACCAACAAGTGTCTGTACCGTCCGTTCCGTATGGAATTTTTTGATTCACCTAAGCATGTGTGAACCGACACCTAGGTTCATCAGCTTTAACAACAAACCAGGCCTCCATACTCTGTTGTAGTCTTGCTTGAGATCGATAAATACCGCTGGTGTCGACTGAGCATGTTGATTTGTGTTGCCCCGTTGGAAGCCGTACGCCACCTTCTGCATGAATAACATCACCTGATCGATCGCATTTCGGTGCTGCCTGAACCCGCCCTGTTTAGGAGCAATGAGACCTTTTTCCTCTAGGAACCATGTGAGCCTTCTGTTGATCATGCGTTCAGCTGTCTTCCCAACGTTGGACGTCAACGAGATGGGTCGATAGCTTTCTGCACGATCCGGGACCTTCCCCTTCTTGAGAAGGGGAACAATCGTTGCCACTCGCCAAGCCTTGGGGAAATTCCCTTGAGTCCACGTACCATTGACCAATTCCAACAATTTCCTTCTGCAGATGGGGCCGAGATTCTTCAACATTTCGTTGCTGAGTCCATCTGGACCCGGCGCCTTTCGCAATTTGCACTTCGAAGTGCAATGTCTAGCTCTCCGTGGGTGAAAGAGTTAGTGTATTGCTAGTCTAATCTTCGCCATAGACCATACTGCGTTTTACTTTGGCCTTCCTGATTCTGTCTAGAGCTTTCGACACTTCGCTTCTTTTTACACGATTCAGAACCACCGACCTTTTACAGTCTGTAACCACCATGCCTTGAGCCGTTTGCAGGGTCGCTGCTGCTTTTGGTTCTTTCGCCCTATTTAAGTTGTTTAGGAGTCTCCATGCCTGAGGTTGGCGCAGGTCTTGGCCCATTTCAGTCTCGTACCCTCCGCAATGGCTTCCTTCACCTACACCGACAACTTGTTGTAAGCACGTCTGGTTTCATCAGTTTGTCGACGACTGTGCCGCCTTCATGCAGCCCTCAGTCGGATAAGGCGTGCCAGAGCGGGAGACCAAAAGGGCCGAAACTTGCCCACCGTGGGACCGCGGGATAGCTCTTCGAGCGGCACTGAAGATGGCCTTAACAAAGAGCCCGTTAGTCCGGTTAATGCATCCAGCTTGGTCATCCAGTCCATTCAAAGAGGCTTCCGATACACTATTAAACAGACCCCAGCACGGTTGTATACACATTTTGGTTCTGTGTATGGGGACTTTATGTTGAGCTTTGCGAGTTCAATTGTGACCAAGACCGGCAGGTGATTGCTGCCGACATCTTTGAGCACGTCCACTCTCGACTGGGACCTTATGTCAGTTGACACCATTGACAAATCTGGTCGCGACACGCCCCCATTGCCGATGTGCAAAAAGTTGGGGGGAGGGGCATTCTTTGCCCTTCAAGACAACCAGATTTGTTTCGTCACATATGTCAAGTAGTCTACGCCCTCTGACGTCTATCTCCTGGCATCCACATGCGAGGGATTTAGCGTTAAAATCACCTGCAACGATCATCCTTTTGTCAAATGGCTCACGCAGTTTGAATTTCAACTCAGACGTAGGTGGATTGTAGAGGTTCACGCATGTGAATCGCTGACCATATTTGTACATGTACTCCTCAACTGTCCGTCTCGCCGGGTCCAACAGGGGAGCTGGATTCCACAACTTGGGCCGTAAGCGTATTTCTCACAAACGTTACTAACACCTGGTACCTCGAGCAGGAACACCGGTAAGCGGTCAAGCCATACAGAAGGGGTGGCACTTCGGCTGAACGCCGAGTCTCTTGACACAAAAGGACATCTGCCTTGAAACGCTCTGCTATCGTATAGACCTCGATCCGTTTCAGGGAGAACTGCCGATTCAGATTGAGGTGGATTATCCAAAGCTGTTTGCTACGATCGTAACCGGGTGGGGGTGTTTCACTTCCCCTTGCCTCCTGGTGCGGTCACCTTTCGGGTTTTAGTGGGGGAGGCACAACTCCCCTGTTTGTGCGTGAGACCATCGTGTCGCTCTGGTACATTGGACTGGGCCCGGGCGTCGTGCCCGGGGGATGCTGGCCACCTGTCTCACACCGTGGCGTTTGTCCTGTAGAGGGAACCGTTCTCTCTTAAGTTGATATCCAACGGTAGCACACTTTGCGACCATAAACCCATTGTTGCCGTTGTATGGTCGGAGCCTGTTGCACCGGTACTGCTCATACTCGCTTTTTCGATTATCGAACTTGACATTGAAATGACTGGTTGCATGTTTGACAATCGGCCTTTCCCATCGTTGAGACAATAGCTAGATAATAATAATAATAATTAATAATAAAAATGTTATTTATAAAGCGCTGTTAACAAACAAAGTGTTTTAGGCTCAAGGCGCTGTGATAACATTACAAACACAAACACGAGAGCTAACAAGACAAACACAAACACGAGAGCTAACATGACAAACTAATCTAAAAATATTTTTAACAGATAGGTCTTAATGTTCTTAGTAGTGTAGCATGTTGTCTGTCTGAGATCAATGGGGAGTGATTTCCAAACCTTTGGTCCGTGCGCTGAAAAAGCCCGCAGACCGTAGCTTTTGAGGGAGAAACGTGGCACCACTAGAAGCGTTAAGTCCATTGAGCGCAGGGCTCTATGATGGACATATGGAGTGATCAGTTCGCTAAGGTATAGGGGCATTTCATTGTTATATATACACTGATGACAAAGTGTGGCCACCTTGTAGTCGATTCTTGCTTTCACAGGAAGCCAATGGAGCGTGCGCAAGAGCGTAGTATTAGCAGAATCTCGTCTTGTTTTTTTAAGGACTATTCAAGCGGCGTTGTTCTGAATACGTTAAGGCTTGCCTATTTTGTCATCTTGTATACCTGCTAGCACGGCGTTGCAGTAGTCAAGGCGGGAGAGTATGAATGCCACAGCTATGGTCGGATCTGGCCTAATCTGCGCAGCTGCAGATAAAGACCCTTGCAGAGCTGACTTATGTGTGGGTCAAAAGATAGTGTTGAGTGGAAGAAAACTCCAAGATTGCGCTCTACATGGACATAAGGAACCTAGCAGTTCGTAATAAAAAGAGAAACTGTGCTCTCGACTATTGAGACATTGTTCCGAGTGCCAATCTTAATTATTTCTGTCTTGTCTTCGTTCATCTTGAACTTTTTCTCAACCATCCAATCGTTCAGCCTTGCAACGGTACCCCTGATTTTCTCTGCCAGATGGGACACCACTGAGGGTACTGAGGAATAACTGTGAGTCATCGGCAAAGAAGTATAAGATGTCGGTTGGCCGTATGACACCGCTGAGTGGGAATGTATACATAGTGAACAGTACTGGGCCTAGAACTGATCCTTGGGGTATTCGTACTCCGTACTTCAATAGCAAGCTTGTTGATTCTGTCCCTTTAACAACTACACTTTGGGTGCGTTCAGTCAGGTAGGATCCAAGCCACTCTAGGTCGATTCCTGCTAAACCAAAAGTGGCAGAGAATCTGGCCATCATAATTTCATGGTCTAGCTTATCAAAGGCTGCAGCATGGAAAGAATTGATATGTGGCTTATGTCGGAATAGTGAAGTAAGTCGTTTAGTACCCTGACCACTGCTGTCTCTGTGCTACGGCACTTCCTTTATTCAGATTGAAATTCTTCAAAGAGACAGTACTGTTCAAGATGAGAAAGAATTTGCACTAACACGATGCGCTCCCGAAGCTTTGACAGGAAGGGAAGATTTGATACCGGGCGATAGTTTTTTTTTTAGACATTTCGGGTCAAGACTGGATTTCTTTAATATGGGCCTGACAAGTGCACGCGTAAATTGCTGTGGTACAATACCTGAAGTCAGTGAAGAGTTCACAATGTTAGTAATTGTGGGTACAAGCTCATCTAAACATTCAAGGTGCAATGAAGTTGGAATGGGATCAAGGCATTTTTAAAATAATAATCTTCCGAGACACGCTGTAACTCGCCAAAAGGAGAATTTTGAAAGATTGGAGAGTAATCAAGCTGTGATGAGAGGGATGGCATGTCATTTCTAATCTGCTCAATCTTCCCAATAAAGAATCTATTGAAGGAATCAGTGAGTTCAGATACTGGGATAGATGACGGCAAAAGTTCGTTATTTGCTCCCCCTAACATTTCAGCGGTGATCCTGAATAGCTCCTTTGAAGAATTAGAATATAAAATGAATATAAAAATTAATTAAAATATCACTGGCTCCGAGGCCTCTCAACGTTAGTGGCGCGCTGTATCGTAGCACGTTAGACTCAAGACTTGTCGCCCCCATACCAAACCTTGCGAATCAGATGCAGAGGCTACTAGGTTCACCAGGCTTCCCCACATGCTGGAGTGGGGGCGGAGACGTGTGGCAGTTTTTGACATTGGTCACTTGGCCTTTAAAACTGCAACCAAAAACCAGTTCATTTTGGCCACCCCCACGTGGGGTGTTCACGCGACAACCGCGGTGAGGTGGGATCTGGCATTGCTGCGGGATTTCAGTATCAGACTATGCAGAAACATTTTGTGGCTAAAAAAACAAACAAAAGCTATAGTGCTATGTCCACCGAATAAGTAAGTCGGACTCTGTCGTTAGCAAGACAATGCTGTCGGCAGTTCTTAAAGGCGTCTGATATGTTCGACCTTAAGCAACGGACTGATTCAAAGAGTGAGCGCGTTTCTCCTGCGTCCGCGTATTTTTGTATGTTTTCTGAAAGCTCCAGCCACCATTTGTTTTTTAATTTACCAACTTTTGCCTGAATTTATTGAACCATACATGAACGTAATGTTCTGTAACTGTACATGAATGTAATGTTCTTTAACTGTACATGAATGTAATGTTCTGTAACTGTACATGAACGTAATGTTCTTTAACTGTACATGAATGTAATGTTCTGTAACTGTACATGAATGTAATGTTCTTTAACTGTACATGAACGTAATGTCCTTTAACTGTACATGAACGTAATGTTCTGTCACTGTACATGAATGTAATGTTCTGTAACTGTACATGAATGTAATGTTCTGTAACTGTACATGAATGTAATGTTCTGTAACTGTACATGAATGTAATGTTCTGTAACTGTACATGAATGTAATGTTCTGTAACTGTACATGAATGTAATGTTCTGTAACTGTACATGAATGTAATGTTCTTTAACTGTACATGAATGTAATGTTCTGTAACTGTACATGAATGTAATGTTCTTTAACTGTACATGAATGTAATGTTCTGTAACTGTACATGAATGTAATGTTCTGTAACTGTACATGAACGTAATGTTCTGTAACTGTACATGAACGTAATGTTCTGTAACTGTACATGAACGTAATGTTCTGTAACTGTACATGAACGTAATGTTCTGTAACTGTACATGAATGTAATGTTCTGTAACTGTACATGAACGTAATGTTCTTTAACTGTACATGAACGTAATGTTCTGTAACTGTACATGAATGTAATGTTCTGTAACTGTACATGAATGTAATGTTCTGTAACTGTACATGAATGTAATGTTCTGTAACTGTACATGAACGTAATGTCCTTTAACTGTACATGAACGTAATATGAATGTAATGTTCTGTAACTGTACATGAACGTAATGTTCTTTAACTGTACATGAACGTAATGTTCTGTAACTGTACATGAATGTAATGTTCTGTAACTGTACATGAATGTAATGTTCTGTAACTGTACATGAACGTAATGTCCTTTAACTGTACATGAACGTAATGTCCTTTAACTGTACATGAACGTAATGTTCTGTAACTGTACATGAACGTAATGTTCTGTAACTGTACATGAACGTAATGTTCTGTAACTGTACATGAATGTAATGTTCTGTAACTGTACATGAATGTAATGTTCTGTAACTGTACATGAACGTAATGTCCTTTAACTGTACATGAACGTAATGTTCTGTAACTGTACATGAATGTAATGTTCTGTAACTGTACATGAATGTTATGTTCTTTAACTGTACATGAACGTATGTTCTGTAACTGTACATGAATGTAATGTTCTGTAACTGTACATGAAAGTAATGTTCTGTAACTGTATATGAACGTAATGTTCTGTAACTGTACATGAACGTAATGTCCTTTAACTGTACATGAACGTAATGTTCTGTAACTGTACATGAATGTAATGTTCTGTAATTGTACATGACTCTAATCTGATAGAGTGACGTCTTACAACAAGATTGGACCAAGTAGGCCCAGTGAACCTTCTACACAGTCATGTGTCACAACTGAACAGGCTCCTGCTCAACATCCCAAAAATTTAAGAACCATTGGTGATCAACCAGGTCACCTTCACATTCAATGGACGGTAAGATATGGATTGCTTTTCAATTTTGTTTAGCGCTGGAACTATTTACATTAGATGTGATTCAGATTTCAAAGATTTCTTTACGATTCATGCAATCTATCTATCTATCTATCTATCTCTCTATCTATCTATCTATCTATCTATCTATCTATCTATCTATCTATCTATTTATCTATCTATCTATCTATCTATCTATCTATCTATCTATCTATCTATCTATCTATCTATCTATCTATCTAACTAACTAACTAACTATCTATCTATCTATCTATCTATCTATCTATCTATCTATCTAACTAACTAACAAACTATCTGTCTATCTATCTATTCTATCTAACTAACTAACAAACTATCTGTCTATCTATCTATCTATCTATCTAACTAACAAACTATCTGTCTATCTATCTATCTATCTATCTATCTATCTATCTATCTATCTATCTATCTATCTATCTATCTATCTATCTATCTATCTATCTATCTAACTAACTAACAAACTATGTGTCTATCTATCTATCTATCTAACTAACAAACTATCTGTCTATCTATCTATCTATCTAACTAACAAACTATCTGTCTATCTGTCTATCTATCTATCTATCTATCTATCTATCTATCTATCTATCTATCTATCTATCTATCTATCTAACTAACTAACAAACTATCTGTCTATCTATCTATCTAACTAACTAACAAACTATCTGTCTATCTATCTATCTATCTATCTATCTATCTAACTAACAAACTATCTGTCTATCTATCTATCTAACTAACTTACAAACTATCTGTCTATCTCCACCGGTTCATCTAACCGTTCATGTAATCTGCATTACGTTATCGTCTATTGAGTTATTGACTGATGAAGTTTTAGGCACAAAACATTTCAATCACATGAGGAAAATAGGTCGCGTCTTAATAATTGGCCATAAAAACCTATAATTCTTATATGCAATCATTGCAGTAATTGTTCTGAGTAAACACTTTTAAGATTCTATGTGTATACATTAAACATAAGTGGGATTGGAAATGAAACATTTGAGATAGGACAATGGAGGATACTCTTAAAGATTAAAAGGGAACTGTTACCATTAGCGTCTTAAAGACGTAGCGTGAATTATGGTTTATGTACAAAGTGTCAAGTGTACGAAGGTATGTCACATGGACCATTCTAACCTAAGAAAGTACTCGCTAGAATCTTAAAGATTAATAACTCGATCTGCTTGCCTACACTTCTCAATAAAACGGTCTTAAAGGTCTTACTTAGGAGATGAAACGTAATGTAACTGCTTGCCTCTACTTCTCAATAATACGGTCTTAAAGGTCTTACTTAAGAGATGAAACGTAATGTAACTGCTTGCCTACACTTCTCAATAAAACGGTCTTAAAGGTCTTACTTAAGAGATGAAACGTAATGTAACTGCTTGCCTACACTTCTCAATAAAACGGTCTTAAAGGTCTTACTTAAGAGATGAAATGTAATGTAACTGCTTGCCTACACTTCTCAATAAAACGGTCTTAAAGGTCTTACTTAAGAGATGAAATGTAATGTAACTGCTTGCCTACACTTCTCAATAAAACGGTCTTAAATGTCTTACTTAGGAGATGAAACGTAATGTAACTGCTTGCCTACACTTCTCAATAAAACGGTCTTAAAGGTCTTACTTAAGAGATGAAATGTAATGTAACTGCTTGCCTACACTTCTCAATAAAACGGTCTTACTTAATAGATGAAATGTAATGTAACTGCTTGCCTACACTTCTCAATAAAACGGTCTTAAAGGTCTTACTTAAGAGATGAAATGTAATGTAACTGCTTGCCTACACTTCTCAATAAAACGGTCTTAAAGGTCTTACTTAAGAGATGAAATGTAATGTAACTGCTTGCCTACACTTCTCAATAAAACGGTCTTAAATGTCTTACTTAGGAGATGAAACGTAATGTAACTGCTTGCCTACACTTCTCAATAAAACGGTCTTAAAGGTCTTACTTAAGAGATGAAATGTAATGTAACTGCTTGCCTACACTTCTCAATAAAACGGTCTTACTTAATAGATGAAATGTAATGTAACTGCTTGCCTACACTTCTCAATAAAACGGTCTTAAAGGTCTTACTTAAGAGATGAAATGTAATGTAACTGCTTGTCTACACTTCTCAATAAAACGGTCTTAAAGGTCTTACTTAGAAGATGAAACGTAATGTAACCATTTTTTTTTTTGTTATATTTGAAAATAATATTTAGACTTGACTAATACTCAAAAATGGATACCTTCAACTGCAACAGTTTTTTTGTTATTAAAAAAATCGCGTCCCTTTGTCAACACCCTAGGTAATGGGGAGGGGTGCTCCACAGTTTGAGAAACTCTGACCTCAAAATTTAAACAAAACATACCAAAATGATAACTTACATTATTCTAAACGGGGAAAAAACATTATTGTAGATCTAGATTTAGCAAAACAAATGTCTTTTATTATTTTTATTTTATTTTATTGACTCCTGTCCTAACGGTTTACTCATGAGGCCTACTGGTCACTAAACTAGAATGGAGGCCTACTGGTCACTGAACTAGAATGTAGGCCTACTGGTCACTAAACTAGAATGTATGCCTACTGGTCACTGAACTAGAATGTAGGCCTACTGGTCACTAAACTAGAATGTAGGCCTACTGGTCACTAAACTAGAATGTAGGCCTACTGGTCACTGAACTAGAATGTAGGCCTACTGGTCACTAAACTAGAATGTAGGCCTACTGGTCACTAAACTAGAATGTAGGCCTACTGGTCACTGAATTAGAATGTAGGCATACTGGTCACTAAACTAGAATGTAGGCCTACTGGTCACTGAACTAGAATGTAGGCCTACTGGTCACTAAACTAGAATCTATAGTCAGATGTCTTATTTATAAATATTTGTTTGCATTGTATGTTTCTATGCCTATTGACATAGTGTGATTTACCCGGTGTAGACATCAGATTTAACGCGAGTACAAGGTGCTTGTAGAATTCAAATTAACATAACAGTAACAAGTAATTCGATCTATGCCAGCGGTTCTCAACCTTTTATGCTCGGCGACCCCTTTTTACAATCCCCCACTTAGCCGCGACCCCCCCCCGCACACACACACAGCAATAGAATAGACAATAACAATCCATTTTTTCAATTGTCTTTGGCGACCCCTGGAAAATCGTCTATCGACCCCCAAGGAGGTCGCGATCCACAGGTTGAGAACCCCTGATCTATGCGAAAATGTTCGTTAATGAAAAATATATTTTTAAAAAATTGAAATTGTCCTCAGAATAGTATTTGTCTTTAAATTTTGTTTGGCACCCCTCTGTTGATATGAGTATATAGTAGATTTGTACCAATGACTGATTAATGTAATTATTTACAGATCTCATCAACTGTTGTACGGATTCGCATGAAATTTTGTACATACTATTACCTCTTAGGTGCTTGCTAAGAAGCAGTTTAGACAGATTCACAACCTGACGACCACAATTCTCGAAGAACCACAAGCTTCCTATCAAACCTTTGTATTTTTTGTTTCGGTATTTCCCCCAAAAGTCGCGCTCTATATATAAAGCATAAAAAGAAACAACACATGAATACCGTATTTTTAAAGACAATTCTCTTTCCCTGAGTAAATATATTTTTTTATATGCCTTACGCTATTTCCGCTTCTTTTTAGAGGCTTTCCAAAAACAACAAAACTAAGTCTGAATAGCATCAAAAAGATCTTAAGTCTACTTTTTTTTTTTGAGAGAGAGACAGAGCAAAGAATAATACTTTGTTGCACTGTAATTTCTCTACATTCAAAAGGGATCACAGATTTTTCGTAGGACTAACTTCTTTGTTGTGGGCGGGCGGGAGGGGTGTAAAGCGGATAAGTGATACTAGAATTTACGGGCTATAAGCATGTGTGTTGTGTGTGTGTGTGTTGTGGGGGAGGGCGCTATGAAGAGGCTCGTTTCATATAAAAAGTCAAAAGTCTTATGCCAGATAACATTAGGGTGCGCAGTGTGAAAACAATTAAAAGTGGAATCAGAGAGACACACAGACAAATAAAGAGAGAGGCAAAGAGAGCCGGGGGGGGGGCCGTTTTAATTCATTGTAACAGATACAACACTTCACGGGCAGAAAAGTTTGAGGATCAAATGGGGGGGGGGGCGTAGATTGAAATTTCATACAAAAAAAAAAAAAGGAAGTGATTTTCCTGCTTTAATAAAACCAATTGAAGGAAACAACGGGCGTAGCTGGCATGAGGGGCGGGATGGGCGTCAAAATCAGCCCGGGCATTACCATACGATCCGGCCCACAAGGTATTTGCTATATGAATTGTATGTTTTTTTCTGACCTCATAATAGTTAAAGTTTTATAATGCAGTGACAACTGAAGGCATGTATACACACGTAGGTTGACATAATGTCTTGGGTTTCTTCCTGTTATTAGACTGAGGCTCTATAGGAATTTTCAATTTGTAAACCAAAAAAAAAAAAAAAAAAGAATTTACACATAAATCACAACCTTAATTAGTTTCTTACATTATTTAGATATAACTAAAAAACAAAAGTTAAGCCAACATGCACACAATCATATTTGTGCTGTATGCACTCTGGAGTGTCATCTCGATGGTCTGTGATTCGTACTCTGAGCTAGGAAAGTGGCTGTGTAAATTGAAGGCTTATAGTTATCTATTGTTAGTATTAAATTTTCAGGCAATGACCTGATTCTTTACACGAGGCTTATCTCCCCTTAGCGAGTACCTTCTATATATGGAAGCGAATTAATTAATTATGACTAATTGATAAAATAATGGATCAATTGTTCGATATATTCATGTTTTGTTAGGAACAATTAATGATTGTTCAAATGTTCAACTTGTTCCGAGATTAGGAATGGGGGCAAGAAAGGGGTAAAATGTGTAACAGACAGATAGCTTTGTACAGGGTAAAATGTGTAACAGTCAGCTTTGTACAGGGGGAAATGTATAACAGACAGACAGCTTTGTACAGGGGGAAATGTGTAACAGACAGATAGCTTTGTACAGGGTAAAATGTGTAACAGTCAGCTTTGTACAGGGGGAAATGTATAACAGACAGACAGCTTTGTACAGGGGGAAATGTGTAACAGACAGATAGCTTTGTACAGGGGGAAATGTGTAACAGTCAGCTTTGTACAGGGGGAAATGTATAACAGACAGACAGCTTTGTACAGGGGGAAATGTGTAACAGACAGACAGCCTTGTACAGGGTAAAATGTGTAACAGTCAGCTTTGGACAGAGGGAAATGTATAACAGACAGACAGCTTTGTACAGGGGGAAATGTGTAACAGACAGATAGCTTTGTACAGGGTAAAATGTGTAACAGTCAGCTTTGTACAGGGGGAAATGTATAACAGACAGACAGCTTTGTACAGGGGGAAATGTGTAACAGACAGATAGCTTTGTACAGGGTAAAATGTGTAACAGTCAGCTTTGTACAGGGGGAAATGTATAACAGACAGACAGCTTTGTACAGGGGGAAATGTGTAACAGACAGATAGCTTTGTACAGGGGGAAATGTGTAACAGACAGATAGCTTTGTACAGGGGGAAATGTGTAACAGACAGACAGATTTGTACAAGGGGAAATTTGTAACAGACAGACAGCTTTGTACAGGGGGAAATGTGTAACGGACAGACAGCTTTGTACAGGGGGAAATGTGTAACAGACAGACAGCCTTGTACAGGGGGAAATGTGTAACAGACAGATAGCTTTGTACAGGGGGAAATGTGTAACAGACAGACAGCTTTGTACACACTTCTCCTTAAAGTATGCTTTTACAGCTGACTCTGACATTCCAAATGTTACGGGACAGGAGGGGTGGCGAATTACCGAAATGTATAACCAAAGGTTAGCTTACTTCAAATCGTATAACCAAAGGTTAGCTTACTTCAAATCGTATAACCAAAGGTTAGCTTACTTCAAATCGTATAACCAAAGGTTAGCTTACTTCAAATCGTATAACCAAAGGTTAGCTGTACTTCAAGTAATATAACCAAAGGTTAGCTGTACTTTAAGTCATATAACCAAAGGTCAACTGTACTCAAGTCATATAACCAAAGGTCAATAGACCTACTAAGGTACGCATTAACTACATGATTTAACGTCGTTGGATTACTGTGTCTGGTGTCGAACGTTCACTGTATCAAGTAGTCTTTTTACTGTGTCTGGTGTCGACAGTTCACTGTATCAAGTAGTCTTTTTACTGTGTCTGGTGTGGACAGTTCACTGTATCAAGTAGTCTTTTTACTGTGTCTGGTGTCGACAGTTCACTGTATCAAGTAGTCTTTTTACTGTGTCTGGTGTCGACAGTTCACTGTATCAAGTAGTCTTTTTACTGTGTCTGGTGTCGACAGTTCACTGTATCAAGTAGTCTTTTTACTGTGTCTGGTGTCGACAGTTCACTGTATCAAGTAGTCTTTTTACTGTGTCTGGTGTGGACAGTTCACTGTATCAAGTAGTCTTTTTACTGTGTCTGGTGTGGACAGTTCACTGTATCAAGTAGTCTTTTTACTGTGTCTGGTGTCGACAGTTCACTGTATCAAGTAGTCTTTTTACTGTGTCTGGTGTGGACAGTTCACTGTATCAAGTAGTCTTTTTACTGTGTCTGGTGTCGACAGTTCACTGTATCAAGTAGTCTTTTTACTGTGTCTGGTGTGGACAGTTCACTGTATCAAGTAGTCTTTTTACTGTGTCTGGTGTGGACAGTTCACTGTATCAAGTAGTCTTTTTACTGTGTCTGGTGTGGACAGTTCACTGTATCAAGTAGTCTTTTTACTGTGTCTGGTGTGGACAGTTCACTGTATCAAGTAGTCTTTTTACTGTGTCTGGTGTGGACAGTTCACTGTATCAAGTAGTCTTTTTACTGTGTCTGGTGTCGACAGTTCACTGTATCAAGTAGTCTTTTTACTGTGTCTGGTGTCGACAGTTCACTGTATCAAGTAGTCTTTTTACTGTGTCTGGTGTCGACAGTTCACTGTATCAAGTAGTCTTTTTACTGTGTCTGGTGTCGACAGTTCACTGTATCAAGTAGTCTTTTTACTGTGTCTGGTGTCGACAGTTCACTGTATCAAGTAGTCTTTTTACTGTGTCTGGTGTGGACAGTTCACTGTATCAAGTAGTCTTTTTACTGTGTCTGGTGTCGACAGTTAACTGTATCAAGTAGTCTTTTTACTGTGTCTGGTGTCGACAGTTCACTGTATCAAGTAGTCTTTTTACTGTGTCTGGTGTCGACAGTTCACTGTATCAAGTAGTCTTTTTACTGTGTCTGGTGTCGACAGTTCACTGTATCAAGTAGTCTTTTTACTGTGTCTGGTGTCGACAGTTCACTGTATCAAGTAGTCTTTTTACTGTGTCTGGTGTCGACAGTTCACTGTATCAAGTAGTCTTTTTACTGTGTCTGGTGTGGACAGTTCACTGTATCAAGTAGTCTTTTTACTGTGTCTGGTGTCGACAGTTCACTGTATCAAGTAGTCTTTTTACTGTGTCTGGTGTGGACAGTTCACTGTATCAAGTAGTCTTTTTACTGTGTCTGGTGTCGACAGTTCACTGTATCAAGTAGTCTTTTTACTGTGTCTGGTGTGGACAGTTCACTGTATCAAGTAGTCTTTTTACTGTGTCTGGTGTCGACAGTTCACTGTATCAAGTAGTCTTTTTACTGTGTCTGGTGTGGACAGTTCACTGTATCAAGTAGTCTTTTTACTGTGTCTGGTGTCGACAGTTCACTGTATCAAGTAGTCTTTTTACTGTGTCTGGTGTGGACAGTTCACTGTATCAAGTAGTCTTTTTACTGTGTCTGGTGTCGACAGTTCACTGTATCAAGTAGTCTTTTTACTGTGTCTGGTGTCGACAGTTCACTGTATCAAGTAGTCTTTTTACTGTGTCTGGTGTCGACAGTTCACTGTATCAAGTAGTCTTTTTACTGTGTCTGGTGTCGACAGTTCACTGTATCAAGTAGTCTTTTTACTGTGTCTGGTGTGGACAGTTCACTGTATCAAGTAGTCTTTTTACTGTGTCTGGTGTGGACAGTTCACTGTATCAAGTAGTCTTTTTACTGTGTCTGGTGTCGACAGTTCACTGTATCAAGTAGTCTTTTTACTGTGTCTGGTGTCGACAGTTCACTGTATCAAGTAGTCTTTTTACTGTGTCTGGTGTCGACAGTTCACTGTATCAAGTAGTCTTTTTACTGTGTCTGGTGTCGACAGTTCACTGTATCAAGTAGTCTTTTTACTGTGTCTGGTGTCGACAGTTCACTGTATCAAGTAGTCTTTTTACTGTGTCTGGTGTCGACAGTTCACTGTATCAAGTAGTCTTTTTACTGTGTCTGGTGTCGACAGTTCACTGTATCAAGTAGTCTTTTTACTGTGTCTGGTGTGGACAGTTCACTGTATCAAGTAGTCTTTTTACAGTGTCTGGTGTCGACAGTTCACTGTATCAAGTAGTCTTTTTACTGTGTCTGGTGTGGACAGTTCACTGTATCAAGTAGTCTTTTTACTGTGTCTGGTGTGGACAGTTCACTGTATCAAGTAGTCTTTTTACTGTGTCTGGTGTCGACAGTTCACTGTATCAAGTAGTCTTTTTACTGTGTCTTGTGTCGACAGTTCACTGTATCAAGTAGTCTTTTTACTGTGTCTGGTGTCGACAGTTCACTGTATCAAGTAGTCTTTTTACTGTGTCTGGTGTCGACAGTTCACTGTATCAAGTAGTCTTTTTACTGTGTCTGGTGTGGACAGTTCACTGTATCAAGTAGTCTTTTTACTGTGTCTGGTGTCGACAGTTCACTGTATCAAGTAGTCTTTTTACTGTGTCTGGTGTGGACAGTTCACTGTATCAAGTAGTCTTTTTACTGTGTCTGGTGTCGACAGTTCACTGTATCAAGTAGTCTTTTTACTGTGTCTGGTGTGGACAGTTCACTGTATCAAGTAGTCTTTTTACTGTGTCTGGTGTCGACAGTTCACTGTATCAAGTAGTCTTTTTACTGTGTCTGGTGTGGACAGTTCACTGTATCAAGTAGTCTTTTTACTGTGTCTGGTGTCGACAGTTCACTGTATCAAGTAGTCTTTTTACTGTGTCTGGTGTGGACAGTTCACTGTATCAAGTAGTCTTTTTTACTGTGTCTGGTGTCGACAGTTCACTGTATCAAGTAGTCTTTTTACTGTGTCTGGTGTCGACAGTTCACTGTATCAAGTAGTCTTTTTACTGTGTCTGGTGTGGACAGTTCACTGTATCAAGTAGTCTTTTTACTGTGTCTGGTGTCGACAGTTCACTGTATCAAGTAGTCTTTTTACTGTGTCTGGTGTGGACAGTTCACTGTATCAAGTAGTCTTTTTACTGTGTCTGGTGTGGACAGTTCACTGTATCAAGTAGTCTTTTTACTGTGTCTGGTGTCGACAGTTCACTGTATCAAGTAGTCTTTTTACTGTGTCTGGTGTGGACAGTTCACTGTATCAAGTAGTCTTTTTACTGTGTCTGGTGTCGACAGTTCACTGTATAAAGTAGTCTTTTTTACTGTGTCTGGTGTCGACAGTTCACTGTATCAAGTAGTCTTTTTACTGTGTCTGGTGTCGACAGTTCACTGTATCAAGTAGTCTTTTTACTGTGTCTGGTGTCGACAGTTCACTGTATCAAGTAGTCTTTTTACTGTGTCTGGTGTCGACAGTTCACTGTATCAAGTAGTCTTTTTACTGTGTCTGGTGTGGACAGTTCACTGTATCAAGTAGTCTTTTTACTGTGTCTGGTGTCGACAGTTCACTGTATCAAGTAGTCTTTTTACTGTGTCTGGTGTCGACAGTTCACTGTATCAAGTAGTCTTTTTACTGTGTCTGGTGTGGACAGTTCACTGTATCAAGTAGTCTTTTTACTGTGTCTGGTGTCGACAGTTCACTGTATCAAGTAGTCTTTTTACTGTGTCTGGTGTGGACAGTTCACTGTATCAAGTAGTCTTTTTACTGTGTCTGGTGTCGACAGTTCACTGTATCAAGTAGTCTTTTTACTGTGTCTGGTGTCGACAGTTCACTGTATCAAGTAGTCTTTTTACTGTGTCTGGTGTCGACAGTTCACTGTATCAAGTAGTCTTTTTACTGTGTCTGGTGTCGACAGTTCACTGTATCAAGTAGTCTTTTTTACTGTGTCTGGTGTCGACAGTTCACTGTATCAAGTAGTCTTTTTACTGTGTCTGGTGTGGACAGTTCACTGTATCAAGTAGTCTTTTTACTGTGTCTGGTGTGGACAGTTCACTGTATCAAGTAGTCTTTTTACTGTGTCTGGTGTGGACAGTTCACTGTATCAAGTAGTCTTTTTACTGTGTCCATTCTACTTGTATTGACCAGTGAACCGATAGAATGTCCAAAGATGAAAATGAAAATGATGTCATGCTATTACTAAAGCTTGTCTTCGAGTTTCAAGATCAATAAGGAATGCAGTACTTCCCGCTTTGAAAACGTCAATGTCTTTTCAATGGGAAGCGATGTCTAGATCTAAAATATATGTACTCATTATCTAATAGAAATAGCTGCAAAAATCACAGCCATATATCCAAATACTGCAGGAATAAACTTCCTTTTTCTATATAAACAGAATTTATTAACTATCACTAATTGTTTTTTTTTTTATTTTTTTTATGTTATTGACTATATGAATAATTAGTGCAGAAGTTCAACTTAGAGAATGGAAAATGGGAGAAAAAAGACCTGCACAAAACGCTAAAAAAGGATATATAAAGCCAAATCTTTTAATAAGCATTTATTTCCCTTTTTCGATACCAAACAAAATAATTAATAACCAATAATTAATTAAATAATTGTTTCTTTTTTTATGGATTTATGTTTCGTTACGTACATCCAATAATTGTGTTTTAGTTTTCACTTGATACGAGATTTGGGTGCATGAGAAATAACGTGTCCATTCCTGTTACCTGACAGACAGAGTTGATATCAACTTTGTAATGACAGAATAGTCTTCCAGGTAGCCTACTAGCTGCTCAGTTTGTGGTCAGACATTCTGGGACCTCATCAACCATAAGAAAAGATACACTATTACCTTGACATGCATTTCTTTGGTTGTCAGAAGTGGATGGCTGCCTGGTCGTGCGGTTTGCACGCTGGACTGTCGTTCGGACTTATCGATGGTCCCGGGTTCAAACCCTGCCCGCTCCCATCCCCCGCCGTCCTGCGGGAGGTTTGGACTAGGAAGTAATTATCTTCAACTCTGAAGGAACATCCGAAATAAGTAAAACATTTTACAAACTTCATCGTCAAAGATGGACATTGATAACTTGGAAGATGCAGAAATACTTCTGCGTGATAATAGTGGACAACGAATTGCTTGTTCAACAAACCCTTTACTTTTACTTCTATATTTGATCAAATTCCTACTGTATACAACCAGTGAATACCAGACTGAACATTGAAACAGCAAGAACTTCTTTGTTCGTTACATTGAACTCTTTAGACGTATGCTATAAGAAATCATTAGGTGTTACCTGTGTACAGACCATAGCAGTTCTAAAGGAAGGAATCATTAGGTGTTACCTGTGTACAGACCATAGCAGTTCTAAAGGAAGGAATCATTAGGTGTTACCTGTGTACAGACCATAGCAGTTCTAAAGGAAGGAATCATTAGGTGTTACCTGTGTACAGACCATAGCAGTTCTAAAGGAAGGAATCATTAGGTGTTACCTGTGTACAGACCATAGGAAGTGTTGAGAAGCTTTCTATTAGTGAATTTTCACGATAAATTTTGAACAGAGTAACCTCCTCTTTGTTTACATTTTGGTTTTTAAAATCCGGTTGACATTATTAAACAATACAATAACATAGAGTCGACATAGACAAATAATAGAAAGTGATGTGAAGAATTGTGGATCGATGTAAGGTTCTATATATTTCCAAAAACCCTAACTTACTCATCACTTATTCTCACACTTGTGGGAAAAAAAATACGAAACTGTAACCTGCTCTGACTTTCCTGTGGTCTACAACCACTAAGATATTTTCATGATTGTAACTGATACCAGTTCAAGTTAACTCAAAGATTTTTTATTGACAATTTCTAGCCACTATGTTATAAAGCCGATCTATTGATAAGTTCAAGATTCTATTTCAGTTTTAGAGCACTTTAATTTGTATATGTAATGTTTTAGTATTCCAATCAATTGTATACTCTAAGGATCAAGGGTTCAAGTCACTAATCGAGCAAAACCCTTTTTTGTACATTTTTATAAAAAGCTTTTTTTTTTGCACAATTTAATTTTAATAATTTGATGTACATTAAAGTAGAAATGGAATTTATAAACTCGATCCTGATACAGTTAAGATGATTTTAACATTTGATGCAAAAAAATGATGTTTAAAAACACCAGAGAGCCTTTCAGATATGTTGATAAAAGCTAAACAAGATGATATGTGTTACTATTTTATGTCTGAGTTGTGGGGTAAAGGGAATAAGTGATAACAGAAATTAACATTTTGTCAAGGAGCAGGGGTCAATGTGGGGGAGAGAGAAGTGATCAAGAATTCATAGGCCAAAAGTGAGTGTGTTTGGAAGGGAGTTGATAATATTATATTGTTAAAAGTAAGAAAACAAAAGGAAGGGGATCCCTGGCAAAATAAACAATATATAGCCTGAAAACAAATCAATGGGCGTAGCCTGTGGGTAAATGCTAGTTTATCTTATAGGCTTAAAACATGTATGATTTAATGCAGTGGTTTCCGAACTTTTTTGTCTTGTAGACCCCTTGCCATGCTTTCTGGATTTCGGTAGACCCTCTGCTTAACTTGCACACATTTTGTAAATTCATCAAAACATTTTTTAAAACAAATTTCAAACTGTAGTGAGTTGAAGAATGAAAAAGTCATTTATTTAAAACGACATAGTACGTTATAGAGATCTATCTATTTTTTTATAGATAACATTTAAATTTAAACCAATTAAAATAAAATAACAATAAATATGTATTGCTGGAATCAACAACAAACACACTGGAAATGTTTGTTTGTTTTTCTGTAGGTTTATTATCCATTGCTACAGATATTATGTTTCGTATAGGAATTTTTTGTTCTATAAAGTAGTCTTTCAAACATTAAATATTAATTAATTATTTTTCCTTAAGTATCATTGTAAAGAGATTTGTAAAGAGCAGTTTCTCGTGCATTTCTTGATCTTTCACATGTGGCTCAAATATTGAGTCTGCGTAACTCTTTTCATTAACAGGAGAGGGAGCGGGTAACTGGCGCCTAAACCAGTAAGCTTCGAACCTTGGCTTGCTGTGCCCACCTAGCAGAAGGAAAAACTGAATTAAAAACCCTGCTGCCTTGATTCTATATCCAATCATAGAAAAGGTTTCGTGGGTCAACCCTGCGGAAAAATAAGGAGACGGCGACCATTAGGTAGTTTGTAGCACACAGTGCGAGCCTATGAGAGTCTGTGAAGCCGCTGATCCCAAACTGTAGGCCTATATAGGTCGTTTGTAATCAATTACATAAGAAGCTTTTAATTGTAGAACTCATGCCACCGCTGTGCCATTGAACTGGTTGCTGAAAGAAATTCTTGTAATACTATCAGATGTAGCTTTATGGAAAACGGCAGGTGAAATCAATGTTTTGCCTTTAATGTTTTCCGTATTGTTATTAGTAAAGGGATATTGTCAGACACTCACAAACCATCAACTTCTCTATGTGCTGTCGAAGAGAGATTTTTGTGGGTCTATTCTGAACTTTATCTTTGAGTGTTCGAAAGTTTTTCAAATCTGTATCTATTTTGTCAGCGTGGCATTGTCTCAGTGTAATTGGTACTTAGGCAACCGCTTGTTTGACATGGAAGGAAGGAATCCCAATTTTAAATAATTAACGTAGACCCATTGGAAGTCTTCGTAGACCCCTGGTGGTCTATATAGACCACTTTGGGAATCACTGATTTAATGTTTACTAGCTGACCCGCGTCGTAGCGTATGCCACTATTTAGTGACGGGTGAACACTTACTGAAGGACACAGTTGTCCATTTTTTAGGGAGGGCCTGGGTGCGAGCGGGAGGGGACATGGTTTGGGCGACGTCGAGAATCATATGTGCAGAAGAGAAAATTACTTGTTCTCCCCCCCCCCCCCCCCACTTTTTTTTTTCTGAGCCGCGCTCTCTGTCGCCGCGAAAGTTACGTGGGGTAACTCTAGGTAGTCGACTTTTAAAAATAAAAGAGTTATCTTTCCATGATTGGACGACGTAGAGAATCATATATATATATATATATACATATTAATTATGCTCTATTTGAGATCTAACTTTATAATTTAAAAAGTTTCACTTTTTGTTTTGGGGGACACTGACACATAGTCCCAGGCAACTATCCCTATATCTAGAGCATTGTTAACAATGTAGAATTCTATGTCAATGTATTTGTTTCATTTATTTGAGGGTTTGATTTTTTTTGACAGCCAGTGCCACCAGAGCTCCAAGGAGGACGCGGGTGTTATTATATATTATCACTGACAAGACTAGGTCAAGCGGAAAGTACTACAGAACATATCAATATCAATGACTGTAGGCAATATGAACACATTCATTCTAGCACGGTAAGACCTGAATGTTCGGTAAGATCAACAGAGACCTGAATGTTCGGTAAGATCAACAGAGACCTGAATGTTCGGTAAGATCAACAGAGACCTGAATGTTCGGTAAGATCAACAGAGACGTGAATGTTCGGTAAGATCAACGGAGACCGGAATGTTCGGTAAGATCAACAGAGACCTGAATGTTCGGTAAGATCAACAGAGACGTGAATGTTCGGTAAGATCAACAGAGACGTGAATGTTTGGTAAGATCAACAGAGACGTGAATGTTCGGTAAGATCAACAGAGACCTGAATGTTCGGTAAGATCAACAGAGACGTGAATGTTCGGTAAGATCAACAGAGACGTGAATGTTCGGTAAGATCAACAGAGACCTGAATGTTCGGTAAGATCAACAGAGACGTGAATGTTAGGTAAGATCAACAGAGATGTGAATGTTTGGTAAGATCAACAGAGACCAGAATGTTCGGTAAGATCAACAGAGACCTGAATGTTCGGTAAGATCAACAGAGACGTGAATGTTCGGTAAGATCAACAGAGACCTGAATGTTAGGTAAGATCAACAGAGACCTGAATGTTCGGTAAGATCAACAGAGACCTGAATGTTAGGTAAGATCAACAGAGACCTGAATGTTCGGTAAGATCAACAGAGACGTGAATGTTCGGTAAGATCAACAGAGACGTGAATGTTCGGTAAGATCAACAGAGACGTGAATGTTAGGTAAGATCAACAGAGACGTGAATGTTCGGTAAGATCAACGGAGACCGGAATGTTTGGTAAGATCAACAGAGACCTGAATGTTCGGTAAGATCAACAGAGACCTGAATGTTCGGTAAGATCAACAGAGACGTGAATGTTCGGTAAGATCAACAGAGACCTGAATGTTCGGTAAGATCAACAGAGACGTGAATGTTCGGTAAGATCAACGGAGACCGGAATGTTCGGTAAGATCAACAGAGACCTGAATGTTCGGTAAGATCAACAGAGACCTGAATGTTCGGTAAGATCAACAAAGACCTGAATGTTCGGTAAGATCAACAGAGACGTGAATGTTCGGTAAGATCAACGGAGACCGGAATGTTCGGTAAGATCAACAGAGACCTGAATGTTCGGTAAGATCAACAGAGACGTGAATGTTCGGTAAGATCAACAGAAACGTGAATGTTCGGTAAGATCAACAGAGACGTGAATGTTCGGTAAGATCAACAGAGACCTGAATGTTCGGTAAGATCAACAGAGACGTGAATGTTCGGTAAGATCAACGGAGACCGGAATGTTCGGTAAGATCAACAGAGACCTGAATGTTCGGTAAGATCAACAGAGACGTGAATGTTCGGTAAGATCAACAGAGACCTGAATGTTCGGTAAGATCAACAGAGACCTGAATGTTCGGTAAGATCAACAGAGACCTGAATGTTCGTTTAAAGGGAAAAACAAGAAAACAAATTTTGAGAACTTTTGAGGTGTCTTCTTTATATGTATTCACTACAAGTTTATGCATGGCTGCCTGTTCCCGCATTTCGAACTGTCGTTAGGATATCCCCTAGTTCTAACCCTGCTCACTGTTATCTCCTAGTTGTAACCCTGCTCACTGTTATCTCCTAGTTCTAACCCTGCTCACTGTTATCTCCTAGTTCTAACCCTGCTCACTGTTATCTCCTAGTTCTAACCCTGCTCACTGTTATCTCCTAGTTCTAACCCTGCTCACTGTTATCTCCTAGTTCTAACCCTGCTCACTGTTATCTCCTAGTTCTAACCCTGCTCACTGTTATCTCCTAGTTCTAACCCTGCTCACTGTTATCTCCTAGTTCTAACCCTGCTCACTGTTATCTCCTAGTTCTAAACCCTGCTCACTGTTATCTCCTAGTTCTAATCCTGCTCACTGTTATCTCCTAGTTGTAACCCTGCTCACTGTTATCTCCTAGTTCTAACCCTGCTCACTGTTATCTCCTAGTTCTAACCCTGCTCACTGTTATCCCCTAGTTCTAACCCTGCTCACTGTTATCTCCTAGTTCTAACCCTGCTCACTGTTATCTCCTAGTTCTAACCCTGCTCACTGTTATCCCCTAGTTCTAACCCTGCTCACTGTTATCTCCTAGTTCTAACCCTGCTCACTGTTATCTCCTAGTTCTAACCCTGCTCACTGTTATCTCCTAGTTCTAACCCTGCTCACTGTTATCCCCTAGTTCTAACCCTGCTCACTGTTATCTCCTAGTTCTAACCCTGCTCACTGTTATCTCCTAGTTCTAACCCTGCTCACTGTTATCCCCTAGTTCTAACCCTGCTCACTGTTATCTCCTAGTTCTAACCCTGCTCACTGTTATCTCCTAGTTCTAACCCTGCTCACTGTTATCCCCTAGTTCTAACCCTGCTCACTGTTATCCCCTGCAGGACGTTTGAGCTAGGACTTATAGATGTTCATTTATGAAGGAATATCTTTAACGTTTCAAACCATCTCTACAAGTCTTGGCCCCGATGACTGACTCACGACTTCTCCAACTTGCCATGGATGAGAACAAATACGAAAATGTTTCCTGTTATTGCTTTTCGCGTATTTAGAATAACTCAGCCTTTATAAAGATCTAACCCGTGTCGGTTAAATTTTTACCAGACTCAACTGATTTTATAAAGTGTAGGCCTAAACTTTTTATGTAAAATGTATTATACAAATGTTATGAGCAGTATACAAATATAAAAATTTCCTTTTTTTTTCATTTATAGCCTATATAATTTTTTTCTGTATTATTATTATTATTGATATCTTATTGTTGCTATTGTGCTATTAAGTTGTTTAAATTTATTTTTGCCTTTTTTTTGGGGCAATGTGCTGAAAAATTTAAAAAAATTATCTGTTATCTCCTAGTTCTAACCCTGCTCACTGTTATCTCCTAGTTGTATTTGAAGGATTTGAATTTCGCAGATGGCGTCACACTTTAGTTACATTTTTAAAAATTGCCATTTAATAGAAAATAGATCTTAATCAAGGTCTCCTCATTGCCCGATAAAGCTCACGCCCCTTGTCCGAAGAATCCCAGCCGTCGTGCCAAAGTGTCAACATGCGCTGGTTGACTAGGGATCGTACACTTTCATATGAGTACGGTTCATCATTTTCGAGCGCCGTTGCGACCGCGGTTTTCGCGAGCTGGTCAGCCAAATCGTGGCTGACCACCCCACAATGGGCGGGCACCCATTGCAAAGTAACGTTCACGCCGAATCGTAGGAGACGCCCTCCGACCGTTAGGACGTCCCATACCCTTCTAGCACCTTCAAGGTTAAGATAACGAACAGACTACACAAAACTAATTGAGACTTTCCCCTTTCGGGGCCCGCTTAAAATGTTAGATCTATTTTATTTTCTCTAACATACGATCTCGGCAAGATATGTTTTCTTTAAATTACTTTCAGATGACTTAGGCAACAAGTTTACTTTACAAGTTTAGGTTGTGATGACTTCAGTGAGACCTTAATCTCTTCTACTTCATAGCGACACTTTCCATAGCGACACATTCCATAGCGACACATTCCATAGATAGCGACACATTCCATAGCGACACATTCCATAGCGACACATTCCATAGATAGCGACACATTCCATAGCGACACATTCCATAGCGACACATTCCATAGATAGCGACACATTCCATAGCGACACATTCCATAGATAGCGACACATTCCATAGATAGCGACACATTCCATAGCTCGCTGAAAACGAAAATACATTGTGGACTTTTAGAAAGAACTTTAGAATGTTTCATTATAGTTATTGGTAATTAATTATTTTGCCTGATATCGAATAAGGTAAATAACTTCTACATTATTGAAAGATGTAGTAGTAAATTCGGGCTATTTCCCTTAGATAATTTTCTTAAAGGATTTTATTTTACTTATTTGACTTGCATTAATATAATGTAATTAACCTCTTCTCTGCCTATAAAGGGAGCTTCATATCAGCCTTATCAGATAACAATTAAATCAGCGAATCAAGTCAATGATTGTCCGCTCCAAGCTCCAACAATTACTGGTTATTCCGATGAAGGGGGTAAGTTGATTAGAATACTCCTTATTAAGAGCTGTAGTCCCTTCATTTAAAAAAAAAAACCAAATCGTGGAATAAAATCGAATGAAACTTTATATTATCTTATTGTTTTATGCATTGAACTATTCACGTCACTTTATGTGTAGTACTAAGAATATTATTGTAATTATCGTAAAACCATGAGAGAGAAACGCCGCTAACTCTGGACATGTCTTTACGAATGGATCAACTCTAATGTCCACCATTGCCCTACCACTTCACTTTACCTATCCCTTGGTCTGTTGGACCCTTGGGGCATCAAACGTGATCTGTCCATCTTCTTTCTTTGACCTCCCAGCTAGAAAACTAATGGATGGTTGGAAATGCAGAAGACGTATCCAGATGCAGTCTTTTATGCATCATGCCACTAGACTATCTGATAAAGCTGGCCTCTCCACCAACCGACAAAACATTCAACGTTTTCATTCCCTTCCCCTTTGATGCCGCCCAACGACCCCCAGATATACGCTTAAAACTAGTAGACCCTAATGCCACTAAGCTAAGTCGTTCATCTCACGACACTGGAGACTATTAATACCTTCAAGCCCAGTGCTATTTTTGCATACACTGATAGGTCGGCATTGATAGATTCTGGAAGAGCAAGCTATGGAGCCTACATCGACTTTCTTGGCTCTTACTCAGTAAAACTCTTTGAACTATGTGGTAGTGTTTGCAGCTTTGATGCGGAGACCATGGCAGTCTGTGAAGCCTTAAAGGTCATTGACTCTCAACTCGGCGAGGGACATTTGAGGGCAACACATATTGTTGTGGTCACTGACTCAAAATCTGTACTACAGGCTTTGCAAAGCCCTGGACCATGGCCACCCAATATCGACACTGTCATCTTGGCCTCACACAACATAAAGCAGCGCTATGGCACCCTTGGAATAATGCAGTGGGTACCGAGTCACATAGGTGTGACTGGCAACACTATTGCAGACTCCTTGGCCCACCAGGGAGGGCAAATTCCACAAACTGAACAGGCTGTAAGTTTTCATCTTGCCCTTGTGTGTTGAATAGAACAAGGATTAGTAAGCCTTTCTTACTTCGTTACCACTTGTGGGCTCGGTACTTCAGAAGAAGGTTTCTTCTTATTCGTGTATCCATTTCTTATTATGTACGTTTCCATGAGGATGAGGGCCGTACACCAGATCACGTCATCAATGACCGCACACAGAGCTATTGAGTAAATATCCTCAGACAGATTTTGACCTTCCGAATTCAGCGCAGGGCCTCAAGGCTGAAAGTGGCTCTGTGACCATTTGTTGTTTGGGTGGGAGCAGTACAATGATAAACACATAGGCTTTTGATTTCCTTTATTCCGTCAGAGATCGAAGGGAACTTCTGATCAACAGGGAACTTTTGATCAACAGGGAACTTCTGATCAACGATGAAGACAAAAGATTTGATTTTGCTTTTAGGCACATCGGCACAATTTAGGCCATGTCGTGCCTGCAGTCCCTTAAGGACTACTCTCTCTCGAAACAACAAGGGCCAGATTCTATACAGTCATATCATTAAAATCAAGGTCTATTCACAGTTAAAATAGTAAAGGTAGTAAAAATTTAATTATTTGGTAAAAATCTAATGTAAATAGTACATGTTCACAAATTCATAAATCAGATCTTCGTAGATAACACCACTTCCCGGATAAAGCCCAGTACCTTCCCAGGGTCGACATTATCATATAGTGTTTTTAAGTTAGTGGCTCTAAAATATTTCTCCCTGACATCCTGGTATCTGGGGCAATCAACGAGGATATGTTCCACGGTGAGGCGAGAGTCACAGTACTCACAAAGTGCGGGCTCCTCTCTCTTCAGCACAAAAGAGTGCGTGATGTAGGTGTGGCCAATCCTAAGTCTGGACATGGTCGTGCTTCCACGCCTTGTCAGACCCTTAGATGTGGGCCGCCACCTGACATCCGCCACAATCTGCCTGAGTTTACTGTGAGTCTCAGCCTCCCATCGGTTCTGCCACTCTCGATAGGTGGCAGAGGCAATACTTTGTCTCAGGTCCGAGCAGGGAATTTGGGTTCCTGACACCGCATGATTTTGGGCTCTCTTTGCTTCTCTGTCTGCGGCTTCGTTTCCCTCAATGCCAACATGGGAGGGGACCCAGATGAAGGTCGGCTGTTATTTGGTCCAACAGCTTCAGGCTCTTATGTACCAATGGGATGTCAGTCTTCATCCGCCCCAAAGCTTGCAATGCAGTAAAGATGGAGAAGCCATCGGGGAGTCTACGGGAGATTGTTTTGTTCCGAAAGGAGCAGGCACACGCGACCTTTCCATCCATTTTGGATACGTCTGTGTAGATGGTGCCACAATCTCCGTAGCTCTCCTGCAGTTCCCTAAAGTGGACTTGTAGTATGCTTGGGTCTGTATTTTCTTTTTTGAAATTAAGGAGGGATACATTTAATTTGGGTTTATTCATTAGCCAAGGAGGATTCTGAGGGGTTTCTATTTTAGAGATTTGGTCAATGGGTGGGGTTAAATTTTGGATGGGTTCTCTCATTCGAAGGCCCAACGGCTGTATGACGTTAGGCCTTCGATTGTATAATTCTACCTCTGTGGGGTTAAATATGGAAACGAAAGCAGGGTTCTTGGGGTTGGATTTTAGCTTGACTATATACTGCATTGCAAGCTTTTTCATTCTTATATCCATGGGGAGTTCTCCAGCCTCCACATGGAGACTTGGGACAGGTGATGTACGAAACGCGCCGAGACAGAGACGCAAGGCAGCATTTTGTATTGGTTCCAGTATTTTTAGGTTTGACTTCCTTGCTGCTCCATATATTATGGATCCGTAGTCTAGCTTGGATCGAATTAGACTCCGATATAGCAGCAGCAAGGTATCTCTGTCAGCTCCCAAGTCCGTATGGCTGAGTACTCTAAGTATGTTTAATGACTTTTGGCATTTCTTCTTAAGTTCCTTAATGTTAGGGAGAAAATTAAATTTGGAATCTAAGGTGAGGCCTAAAAATTTTGTAGTTTTCACGACGGGATCTTCTTTTTGTGTATAAATAGTTCAGGGTCTGGGTGGAGTCCCCTTAGATTACAAAAATGCATACTAACTATTTTGGAGTCCAAAAATTCAAAACCATTATCGTTTGCCCAACCCTGAATTTTGTTTAAACATAACTGTAATTTTCTTTCTAAGGTGTTCATATTTTTCCCATAAGTAAAAATGACAAAGTCATCAACATACAAAGTGCACTCTATGCCAGGGGACAGAGCATTTATGATGCTATTTATTTTAATGTTGAACAGGGTGACTGACAGAATGCTGCCCTGGGGTACACCCATTTCCTGGTCATGAGTGTCAGAAGCGGAGTTGCCCACTCGAACCTGAAATTTTCGGTCTTTCAGGAATTCCCCCACAAAACGGGGGAGGTGTCCCTTAAGCCCCATAAGCTCCAGGTCACGTAGAATGCCATGTTTCCAGGTTGTGTCATAGGCCTTTTCTATATCGAAGAATACAGCTACTAGATGTTCTCTTCTGAGTAATGCATTTCTAATATAAGCTTCCAGCCTTACCAGGTGGTCAGTTGTTGTCCGCCCCTGCCGGAAACCGCACTGGTAATTGGAGATCACTTTATTCCTCTCCAGGTACCTTCGATGAAGTCCAGTAGGGAATCGGCGCCGGAGGCGCCATTATCCCGTTGATGGTTAGAAAGGCTTTTATCCAACCACCAGGCCTGGACATGGGGCTCTTCACCCCTGTCCTGTCTGAGGGCACCCAGCGGTAGACGGCCATATCGATTGACTGAGCCAGACCGGGCCGTGCCGAGTACACAGCGCACCGTCCTCGCTCTTTGCCCACTCGCTATAAGTGGTCGAGAACAGCGCTAACTGCGGGGAGCTTGTCTCATATTCCTATACTGTAACCGCCACAGTTCCGTGCGAGGGTCGCCACTCCAGGCTCCTGGTACTGATGACGACCCCCTTTGTGGAACGGCGTGGCGGACTTTTTGGACTGGGTTGCAGGTTACTTGTTCCATCCCCACCCCGAGTGAGATAAAAAAAAACAAAAGCTCAACCAGGGAGACCTGCTAGAAGGCCTGGTTCGCCACTCGTTCTTAGCCTGTCCAGATCCACCTCTGGATGTTTCCACCGGAGGGCCACGCTGAGGCGACGGGTAGCTGGAAATCCTCCGGCCTCTCCAGGTACCAGACTAGCCTACTGTTAATCATTCTTTCCATGGTTTTGCAGATGCAGCTTGTTAGTGCTATTGGTCAGAGCCGTCTCTTCCCGGTTTAGTTATCGGTATAACTGTGGCTTTCCTCCAGCTGTTTGGGAAAGCGCCTGTTTGCGACACACAGTTATAGACCCCTACCAGGACTGCCAATGAGGGTTCGGGAAGGTGCTTGAGGAACTGGTAATGGATTTCGTCTTCTCCAGGCGCTGTGTCATGTGACTTGTCCAGCGATTCCCTCAGTTCCTTAAGCGAGAACGGTTTGTTGTAGTCTTCATTGTTCTCTGACCTGAAATCAATGGGGTGTCTTTCCTCCCTGGTTTTGACTTTTTGGAACTCTGGCGTGTAGTGTGCAGTGGATGACCTTTCTGCTATTAAGGATGCAAGGCTGTCAGCTATTTCTCTGGGGGACGTGACAGTTCGTCCGAAGACAAAAGAATCGGATTGACTCAACAGTTAATGTACTTTAACAAACCATTTGAATGTTGGTATGGCGTAACACTGTTCTGCTGACTGAAAAATACATTAGTGCAGATGAAATAGTAGAAAATCTGTTGGTGTTCTAGATTCCTCGTCTGCCCAGGCCCTAGTTTCAAAGGCGGGACAATAATTGATCTTCTTAACAGTAAGACCTTCATTGTTATTTGCACAATATCCCATCACTCGTTAAGTAAAAAAGTTAAAGTTCCCCTTTGAGACCATGCGATCTATAGGGCAGAAGATGTAAATGTCATCTGTTTTCTGTGGCCTAGGTTAACGAGGGTGTCATGTGGCAAGCACAACGATATCCGCCTTTACCAACATATGTCAGGCATCCATTTAAGCTGGGTGGACTCAGAGCGCCCAGAACCCCTGTTTGGAAGCCACGCGCTTTACCGCTCAGCCACCGCGCCTCCTCATCATTCCGTAGTCCGGGTCAATTGTTTTTTCATTAGCTCCCCAGATTGTTCCTTTCGACCTTGAAACATCGGACATCACGTCAGAGCTGGTGACTTTTCGATGGAAATTTGACAGCAGAGAAATTGGAAAAAATGATTCTCGAATTCGTGGAGAGTTTCGAGGTTTTAAGGTAAACAAAAGTTTCTTTTTGAATGAGAATCAAGATGAAAATAGAAACACAGTCTAGCTTTCATGTAGTAAGTTAGATGTCAACATGAATAGAAACATAATGCAGCACAGTCTAGCTTTCATGTAGTAAGTTAGATGTCAACATGAATAGAAACATAATGCACCACAGTCTAGCTTTCATTTAGTAAGTTAGATGTCAACATGAATAGAAACATAATGCACCACAGTCTAGCTTTCATTTAGTAAGTTAGATGTCAACATGAATAGAAACATAATGTACCACAGTCTAGCTTTCATTTAGTAAGTTAGATGTCAACATGAATAGAAACATAATGCACCACAGTCTAGCTTTCATTTAGTAAGTTAGATGTCAACATGAATAGAAACATAATGCACCACAGTCTAGCTTTCATTTAGTAAGTTAGATGTCAACATGAATAGAAACATAATGCACCATAGTCTAGCTTTCATGTAGTAAGTTAGATGTCAACATGAATAGAAACATAATGTACCACAGTCTAGCTTTCATGTAGTAAGTTAGATGTCAACATGAATAGAAACATAATGCACCATAGTCTAGCTTTCATGTAGTAAGTTAGATGTCAACATGAATAGAAACATAATGTACCACAGTCTAGCTTTCATCTAGTAAGTTAGATGTCAACATGAATAGAAACATAATGTACCACAGTCTAGCTTTCATGTAGTAAGTTAGATGTCAACATGAATAGAAACATAATGTACCACAGTCTAGCTTTCATGTAGTAAGTTAGATGTCAACATGAATAGAAACATAATGTACCACAGTCTAGCTTTCATGTAGTAAGTTAGATGTCAACATGAATAGAAACATAATGTACCACAGTCTAGCTTTCATGTAGTAAGTTAGATGTCAACATGAATAGAAACATAATGTACCACAGTCTAGCTTTCATGTAGTAAGTTAGATGTCAAGATGAATAGAAACATAATGCACCACAGTCTAGCTTTCATGTAGTAAGTTATCATAATTATCTATTTAGTACATTAGTAATGAGGACAAATGTGTAATGGGCCTAAACATTGTGAGGTCATAGAGTTAGAAGTAAAGGAAGTAAAGTTCCTCTTTTAGACCCTTGTGCTCTATAGGGCAGTGATGATGTGAAGGATTTATTGTGGAATATAATTTCGTCAGCGATTGCTAGCAAAATGATGGGTGGGGAGAAAGGTGGACGAATGTTGGTATAGGAATCACACACTATTCACTTACTAATCTAAGAAATAGATGACATCTAATGATATTTTGTCTTATTGTAATACAGTGCTGCAGTAATAACCCTCCCCCCAAAACGCACAATGTTTAAACTCTAAAATGTAATTATAAGTGTAAATAGGGGTCGGGTGGTATATGGAGTCTTCCCCCTCCCATAACCAATTCTAAGTTGTTATTGGTTTTTGTTTTGTTTTAGGGGGTGGGGGGTGGAAGCGTAGTTCAAATAAAAATCACATTATATCTGTGAACAAAGTTATGAATCTAAATACTATAAGGGCTATCTATTACTATGTTTAACCATTTTAATATTACGTGCCCCTCCCTTAATACAATCATTTGTGTGAGTTGTCTCCTTTCTTGATCGAGGGCGAATTTCGTTGTAAAAAATACAAATTCAGTTGAAAATAATGAAAAAAAATGAAAGCTATTTTTTTGTGTAAGAATGTATCAAAACAAAATGTAGATATAACTTGATTATTTTGTGTGTAAGAATGTATCAAAACAAAATGTAGATATAACTTGATTATTTGGTGTGTAAGAATGTATCAAAACAAAATGTAGATATAACTTGAGTATTTTGTGTGTAAGAATGTATCAATACAAAATGTAGATATAACTTGAGTATTTGGTGTGTAAGAATGTATCAAAACAAAATGTAGATATATCTTGATTATTTGGTGTGTAAGAATGTATCAAAACAAAATGTAGATATAACTTAATTATTTTGTGTGTAAGATTGTATCAAAACAAAATGTAGATATAACTTGATTATTTGTTGTGTAAGAATGTATCAAAACAAAATGTAGATATAACTTGATTATTTGGTGTGTAAGAATGTATCAAAACAAAATGTAGATATAACTTGATTATTTGGTGTGTAAGAATGTATCAAAACAAAATGTAGATACAACTTGATTATTTTGTGTGTAAGAATGTATCAAAACAAAATGTAGATATAACTTGATTTTTTGGTGTGTAAGAATGTATCAAAACAAAATATAGATATAACTTGATTATTTGGTGTGTAAGAATGTATCAAAACAAAATGTAGATTTAACTTGATTATTTGGTGTGTAAGAATGTATCAAAACAAAATATAGATATAACTTGATTATTTGGTGTGTAAGAATGTATCAAAACAAAATATAGATATAACTTGAGTATTTGGTGTGTAAGATTGTATCAAAACAAAATATAGATATAACTTGATTATTTGGTGTGTAAGAATGTATCAAAACAAAATATAGATATAACTTGAGTATTTGGTGTGTAAGATTGTATCAAAACAAAATATAGATATAACTTGATTATTTGGTGTGTAAGAATGTATCAAAACAAAATATAGATATAACTTGATTATTTGGTGTGTAACAATGTATCAAAACAAAATATAGATATAACTTGATTATTTGGTGTGTAAGAATGTATCAAAACAAAATATAGATATAACTTGAGTATTTGGTGTATTGAGGGTGGAGTTAAAAAAGAGAACTGGAGTGAGAGAACATTTAGATGCATGGGTGATAGCGAAACTAGGGGTCTGACCAAAATCAACATAGAGCTTTGAACTGCTTAAAGATTGCATCAAGAAGTCAGTGATGTGAGTGTACACTTACTTAGGAGCTCTGGGTGTTGGGCAAAGTTACACATGTGAAACTACAATTCTCAGGCCAGAAGTATGTGTTTGTGTAGGAGGTCGCGCGGGCCGTAACATTGTAAATTATGCACCAAAATCATGTTATTGGGAGATGGGGATGTTTTGGTCAAAATGTTATGTGTGTGTGTTCAATGCGCAGTTATTGGGAGATGGGGATGTTTCGGTCAAAATGTTATGTGTGTGTGTTCAATGCGCAGAATGCAAAAATAATAATAAAAAGCTCATACTAAAAAGCATCAGAGAGCTTCTGAACTATTTCGATAAAGAAATGTCGATGGCTACTCGGAGATTGTATGTAGGACTATTTCCTAAGGCGTTATTGAAATCACGGGGAGGAGTAGCTTTATACAGCGAGGCGAGACAATTAGATATAACAGATGATAACATTCACGTTTTGAATGGGGGCTAGGGCGGAGCGAAAGGAGTGATCTCGACTTGACAGCTCAGAAGTAAGTGTGTTTGGGAGGACGCGGTCAGTTCAACGTATCAGCTACTATAGAACACACTGTGTGGCTAATAAGGGTGTTTGGGAGGGCGCGGGCAGTATCAGGTACTAGAACACACTAGCTATTAAGGGTGTCTGGGAGGGCGCGGGCAGTATCAGGTACTAGAACACACTGGCTATTAAGGGTGTCTGGGAGGGCGCGGGCAGTATCAGGTATTAGAACACACTAGATATTAAGGGTGTCTGGGAGGGCGCGGGCAGTATCAGGTACAAGAACACACTGGCTATTAAGGGTGTCTGGGAGGGCGCGGGCAGTATCAGGTACAAGAACACACTGGCTATTAAGGGTGTCTGGGAGGGCGCGGGCAGTATCAGGTACTAGAACACACTGGCTTTTAAGGGTGTTTGGGAGGGCGCGGGCAGTATCAGGTACTAGAACACACTGGCTATTAAGGGTGTCTGGGAGGGCGCGGGCAGTATCAGGTACTAGAACACACTGGCTATTAAGGGTGTTTGGGAGGGCGCGGGCAGTATCAGGTACTAGAACACACTGGCTATTAAGGGTGTTGCTGAAATGCGAAAAGGTTTAATTGAATGTGTAAAAAAAAAATAATGTGTGGGGGTGTTCTTTAAGGTCGTTGACTTGTAGCACCAAACTGAAGGCCTTAATGTATCTGAACGTATTAACTTGAAATGTCTTGACAAACTGCTAGTAGACCACTAAACTGCTGAACGCCTTAATGTATCTGAACGTATAAACTTGAAATGTCTTGACAAACTGCTAATAGACCACTAAACCGCTGAAGGCCTTAATGTTTCTGAACGTATTAACTTGAAATGTCTTGACAAACTGCTAGTAGACCACTAAACCGCTGAACGCCTTAATGTATCTGAACGTATTAACTTGAAATGTCTTGACAAACTGCTAGTAGACCACTAAACCGCTGAAGGCCTTAATGTATCTGAACGTATTAACTTGAAATGTCTTGACAAACTGCTAGTAGACCACTAAACTGCTGAAAGCCTTAATGTATCTGAACGTATTAACTTGAAATGTCTTGACAAACTGCTAGTAGACCACTAAACCGCTGAAGGCCTTAATGTATCTGAACGTATAAACTTAAAATGTCTTGACAAACTGCTAGTAGACCACTAAACTGCTGAAGACCTTAATGTATCTTAACGTATAAACTTGAAATGTCTTGACAAACTGCTAGTAGACCACTAAACCGCTGAAGGCCTTAATGTATCTGAACGTATCAACTCGAGATGTCTTGACAAACTGCTAGTAGACCACTAAACCGCTGAACGCCTTAATGTATCTGAACGTATAAACTTGAAATGTCTTGACAAACTGCTAGTAGACCACTAAACCGCTAAAGGCCTTAATGTATCTGAACGTATAAACTTGAAATGTCTTGACAAACTGCTAGTAGACCACTAAACCGCTGAACGCCTTAATGTATCTGAACGTATAAACTTGAAATGTCTTGACAAACTGCTAGTAGACCACTAAACCGCTGAACGCCTTAATGTATCTGAACGTATAAACTTGAAATTTCTTGACAAACTGCTAGTAGACCACTAAACCGCTAAAGGCCTTAATGTATCTGAACGTATAAACTTGAAATGTCTTGACAAACTGCTAGTAGACCACTAAACCGCTAAAGGCCTTAATGTATCTGAACGTATAAACTTGAAATGTCTTGACAAACTGCTAGTAGACCACTAAACCGCTGAAGGCCTTAATGTATCTTAACGTATAAACTTGAAATTTCTTGACAAACTGCTTTGTGAAAAAGACTAAATGTAACTTTTATTCAAATAGAGACAAAAACCAAACTGGATCTAAAATAAAGTCAACGGTGTAGTCATACTATTTGTAGTCATACTATTTGTAGTCATACTATTTGTAGTCATACTATTTGTAGTCATACTATTTGTAGTCATACTATTTGTAGACATACTATTTGTTTCACAAAATCTAAACTTCAACTTTGTGTTTTTCAGTTCCATTGTATGTTCTTGTTGATCCTTCCATCCTTGCTACTATTTCAATGACTTGATCTAAATAAATTTACTGTTTCTTAATCAGACAATTTTTTCTTCAATAATTTAGATACAATTTTGGCTTCAAGGCTATAAACAAGAAACTATCAGAGATGTTGACCTTCGTCCAGATGACCTCGAAAATCAGTTCAACATTTATAATGCGTCCATCAAACACTTGATGCCTAACGCAAGACTAGAAGCTAGAGTTGCCTTATTAAATAATTATTTTGTCAGTGCTCCATCTGAAACTATTCAATTCTCTACGCCATCAGGAGGTAAGTCCAGTTGTTGACGTCTTCACAATAGAGTTGGTCAATAGATTTGAATAGATCCTAATGTTAGGTTTCTCTCAACACATCAACACAAAAACTTGCCAACTAGAGTACCAAATAATCTGGTACTTTAAGGAATAGATAATAGCCAATGCTAGACAATTGGCAACACATTAACAACAACTAAAAATGCTACACTGTACATCACCGTACTAAACTCTACTGTCTCTATCTATTCCTGGTCTCGGACATTCACTTGAAGACTCCTTCAGGACCGACTTCATGGCCGACTCACAGTCCCGGTCTCCTCGCTGTCCTGGCTTGAACTGCCTCTTTCTTACAAACTCTCGTCCGTGAAGGATTTCGATCACATGACCATAACACGGGTCATATTTGTGTGTACTAGCAGTAGTGTCCCTTATCCATCGACAGCCGTTGACCTGAGTGATTTGCCACATGTGTCAGCTGAACCTACAGTTAACCCTATCGCGACGCCAATAGGCATGTTTAGATCTCCTCCAGTACTCGGGTTACTAGACATATACACACATCAAAGTCGTGAAATATGCATGTTTAGATCTCCTCCAGTACTCGGGTTACTAGACATATACACACATCAGACAAAGTCGTGAAATAGGCATGTTTAGATCTCCTCCAGTACTCGGGTTACTAGACATATACACACATCAGACAAAGTCGTGAAATAGGCATGTTTAGATCTCCTCCAGTACTCGGGTTACTAGACATATACACACATCAGACAAAGTCGTGAAATAGGCATGTTTAGATCTCCTCCAGTACTCGGGTTACTAGACATATACACACATCAAAGTCGTGAAATAGGCATGTTTAGATCTCCTCCAGTACTCGGGTTACTAGACATATACACACATCAGACAAAGTCGTGAAATAGGCATGTTTAGATCTCCTCCAGTACTCGGGTTACTAGACATATACACACCCAAAGGAGGACCCAGCCTTACAAAGGAGGACCCAGCCTTACAAAGGAGGACCCAGCCTTACAAAGGAGGACCCAGCCTTACAAAGGAGGACAAAGACAAAATAAACTTTAAAAAACTGGACATATTTCTCTTTGATTACACGTAATGTAACTCATATAAAGGATGTCATGTAACTCATATAAAGGATGTCATGTAACTCATATAAAGGATGTCATGTAACTCATATAAAGGATGTCATGTAACTCATATAAAGGATGTCATGTAACGTTATAGATTTCATATTTCTCTGAAAAAATTATTTGACATCAACGTGCATGAACTTTAGTTCAAATTGTACTTTGTGAGAAGAAGAGCTCTCACTGAATCCAGACTTCGTTTATTTGTCTCTTGTGTCCATTGTGTGACTTTCTCAACGTTGAAATTTGATCTGGGAATGGAAAGGAACAATTCAAACAGTTTTAGGAACCCTGAAGAACAAGGTTCAACAGCTCAGCACTGTTCATAAAAAAAGCTAATAAAAAATCTTTCTGTCCTGTATATAATTCAATAACTTTTCAACACTGGTCATGCAATGGAACATCTTTCCTTTAGGTTCTGTATTCATAAACACAGATCATCGAATGTAGTGCCTTTGAATGTATTCAGAAACATTCAGCGAGAGGACTGACATTTCTCCAACGTTGCCTTCAATTTGTTTTGCCATTTCAGTAAACCAGTGAAAAAGCGGACATTTTCATACTTTAGGCCTTTAGGCTAATGCCGGCCGGCCAGAGGACACGACCTCAAAATGAAGGACACGGCCTCCATTTGCTGGACGTCTGGTAACTCTACCCAGTACTTATCATCAGTGCTCTGTTCTTAAACTTTTCCCGAAGACAAAAGTACTGCATTGCCTTACGCTGTGACTTGAAGAGCGCCCCCTCAGAGCATTAGGTACTGAGGTGTATTAACCCAAACTCAGAGGTGGCCCCTATAGGACTGCGATTTGGCAGGCGAATTATTTGAAAACTAATTGGTTAAAAGGAGAAGAATCCGGTGAGACAAATGGTATATTATACAAATGATTTTCTGACACATAAATATAACAATAACGAGCAATGAATGTAACCTATTAGTGGTTCATAAACAGAGGTCAACGTTCCTGTGTAGATATCAGAATCATGAGATGCCAACCAGAACAATCTCATTCACTTCCATTGAAAACATCCTTGCCTAGCATCATGCACAAGATTTAGGTTTTCACATATCGGAATACGACCAGCATTTATATTGCTAGACAAAGAGTTGGACAAAGTGAATACTGTAATAACTTAAGTGAGGCAACTCAACGAGGACATAGAGGTTTATTTACACTGAGACATGACAAACACAAAGGGGCATCTGCCTTGAGCACAGCATCTCCATATCCCTCTCTACTTGTGCGGAAATCGTTAGTCTCTTCATGTCAACATCCTGTCCTAGTTTGGTTACTAGAAGTGCGCATCTCTGCACTAGCCTGGATGGTGGTGCACATGGCAAAGTCATAACATTGCCCCCGTCTTAGCACTTTTCGTCCCGAAAAGAAACACTGCAGTGGAGCTTTGACAGTTCAGGTGGAGGTCGATCGGTGGGAACCACAGACGTTAGGGTGCCTGTTGCCCACAAAGCCATCTGCACAGTTTCCCGTGGTCGTCGCTTCCTCTTCTTCCAGTTGGCAAGTCTATGCTTGAGGTGATATCGTGGTCGCTGCTTCGACCTCATGACGATAGTCTCTGATGCCAGCCAGCTGACACATGGAGAGTTAGTGGAGGTCAGGGTTGCCAGCCACGTAACACAAATGGATGTTGTGGCGATCACCGTAGATTCCAGGGTTGTTGTTCTAAGACGCTGAGTCAGCGGACCTTTTCCATGGACGTGTTGTGACACAGTTGTAGGCCCACAGCTAGCCATGGTTTCAAGCACATAGTCTTTCTCAGCTTCATCTGTAAGGTATGCCCATGAAGCATCCTTGTAATGTTCTTCCACCACTACATCAGGTTTCGCTGGAATTAATTCACCACCGTTCAAGTCACTCTCTCTGATGTGGGCAGAAGTACACATTTCTGTCAAGTTCAGATCTTGTAGCTGGGTTTCTTGGCATGGGCACTGTCCCCGCAGGGCGCCGCATATACAGTTCATGTCAATCGCCTGGATGCAGTTGCCAAGCATCGAGTTCTTTCTTATGCAGCTGCTAAAGTCCAATTCGTTGTTTCTGTCTCGATCATTGTTGAGGCCCGTATTCGCAATTTCACCCGACGACATCCAAGGCAAGGAATCAGAAACGGTCTTCAGGCTTTCATGGTTTGAGTTCTCATCAAAGGTACTGACAGATAAACAGAGGTCTTTAAGGTCCACAGCAGAAAGCTTGGACGCAGACCTAACGTTGTCTTGATCTGTCCGGCTCACCGAGATACTGGTAACAGGTGCAACAGGAACAAACACTTCAGGCACATAACAGACTTCTCTTGTTTCTTCATTTGTTTCTTTCCTTTCGATTTGAAACATACCGTTCAGAGCGTCGAAGCAATCGTCGTCACGTTTCTCGCCTTGAAAGTCACCCCCGACAGACTTGCCCACAACACAGTCACAGACGGCGCTCCAATCCCCAGCGCCTCCATCACCACTGTTTGTGCAGCCACAGTCCTGACCACGTAACTGCCCTTTAACTAACGAGTTTATTCCTCCTTTTGCTTGCGACACAATGTTATCACTTTGGTCTATTTGGCCTTCTACTTGTAATACACTTTTATCAACTTTGTTCAACATTATGTTCCTGCTCATGTTTCCCATCTTGTTCCCAATCATGTTCAGTTGTTCATCAAACGCATCCACAAAGTCCTGGATCTTGCCCATTACATCAACAATCCCAGGCTCAATTTCAAATTGATAGGTCTCCGGATCTTCCTCTTCATCGATCAGAGCTTGCCGCAGACGAGCCATGACCGTTTCCCTGCTACCGACAGGTTTTAAACATCGGTCTCGAAGCTCTTGTCTTAGCTCTTTAATTAAGAGCTGATGTAATAGCTTCAGCGATGCCATGGAGATCTAATCCTACCTCCTCTCGTTGAGTTGCCTATAAATCCCACTTATGACAACCAATTGTAATAACTTAAGTGAGGCAACTCAACGAGGTACATCGATATTTATTGACAAGACATCACAGGTACACAAACAACATCTATCTTAGGCACAATCTCTCCATATTGGCTCTCTACTTGGGCGGATATCGTTAGTCTCCTCATGTCAACATCCTGTTCTAGTTTGGTTACTAGAAGTGCGCATCTCTGCACTAGCCTGGATGGTGGTGCGCATGGCAAAGTCATAACAATACTAACAACACTTCAGTAGATATGTAGATAAAGAGTTGGACAGAGTGAATACTAGCAACACTTCAGTAGATATGTAGATAAAGAGTTGGACAAAGTGAATACTAGCAACACTTCAGTAGATATGTAGATAAAGAGTTGGACAAGTGAATACTAGCAACACTTCAGTAGATATGTAGATAAAGAGTTGGACAAAGTGAATACTAGCAACACTTCAGTAGATATGTAGATAAAGAGCTGGACAAAGTGAATACTAGCAACACTTCAGTAGATATGCAGACAAAGTTGTTTAGTGAGCATGTGTTTTAAGAATTGAAAAAGTTTGAATCCGAAAATAGGAAAGAGGAGTTATGTGGACACAAATTCTTGACGCCAAAGTCGGGCTTTAAAGAGGACGGTTTATTTGAGTTGACCCCGGGAGCACTATTAAGATAAACTCAAGGCCATTTTACCCTCACTGGCTTGGGGGAAAGTTGTTGGCATCAGATGACCCATGAAAAAAAAAACAGCTCGAGAGCCTTCGTAAAGGTCGCTGGACACACATGTGAGACCAAAACAAAAGCCCTTGCCGCAGACGACGAGAACAAAAGAATAGACAACCTGCGGACAGTGGCTTGGCATCAGATGTAGAAAAGTAAAATATGCAACTGGGTTGGTCGTGTAAAGTGTGGTACTCATCTTTCGTTACTTACTTTTAATGTAGATTGGGTTACATTTAAATTGGTTTCACATTTTTAGGGGGATTCTTTGTTTTCAAATCTGATCATTAGTTTTAGCTGCATGTGAATTGAAGCTATCTGAAATGAAGCTATCTGAAATGAACACGTGACTCTCAACAGTGTATTGTACTTTGACGTTCCTGTCAAGCTACTGTCTAATAAGTTGAGTGGTTAATCTCCCAGCTGCTGACTTGACAGTTTCATAACTATTACATCGCTATACACGTTATAATTTTCTAACATTTCAATTGACGTCATTTTTATAACTACGTCATTACCTGTACACAGTATCTGGTCCTGTGCAGTACCTGGAAGAGATGAATATTGCTGATAATCATATTAACCTGGTGTGGCGACCTCCACTAGACAATCGAGGAGATCTCGATGGATATGATATTGGTTTTCAAGAAGGTCAGTGCATTGTAATCAATGTACATGTCTATCTCTAGACTTGCATTACAACATAAAATACAGTCGATAAAAATGCGCTTATTTGTATGTAGACAAGAATCAGTAACTTAAGTCTGTGATGGAATGATTTGATACTTACTATAACGTGCAGAGTAATTACTGTAGCTATGGGTACTCCTTAACCCTCTAGCTATGGGTACTCCTTAACCCTCTAGCAATGGGTACTCCTTAACCCTCTAGCAATGGGTATTCCTTAACCCTCTAGCTATGGGTACTCCTTAACCCTCTATTAATGGGTACTCCTTAACCCTCTAGCAATGGGTACTCCTTAACCCTCTAGCAATGGGTACTCCTTAACCCTCTAGCAATGGGTACTCCTTAACCCTCTAGCAATGGGTACTCCTTAACCCTCTAGCAATGGGTACTCCTTAACCCTCTAGCAATGGGTACTCCTTAACCCTCTAGCAATGGGTACTCCTTAACCCTCTAGCAATGGGTACTCCTTAACCCTCTAGCAATGGGTACTCCTTAACCCTCTAGCAATGGGTACTCCTTAACCCTCTAGCAATGGGTACTCCTTAACCCTCTATTGCGAACATTTTGAAATAGATCTATATATATAACTGATCATGTCCAAATACCTTTTTTATAAATGTTACATAGAAGATGAATTTTTAAAAATAGATTTTTTTTCATTATTTTTGTACAAAATGTATACTGCTGCTGATTTTATTGTCACTAAATAAATAACTTTGAATATAATCCATACTATACATTTTAAAATCTGTTTTAAAATCTGTTTTGTACTGTTTTAAATGGTATGTTGCATTTTTAACACAATTCAAATTTTACCCACTAGTGCTCTATGTTGCTACGAAGCTACAAAGTCAAAATTACTATTTTGTCTCGAAAAAAGTGGTACTATAAATCTTGTAGACCCCCATAGGATGACATTAATCATAACAAATCAACCAGCATATAGTTATTAGATATGATCAACCAGCATGTAGTTATTAGATATGATCAACCAGGATGTAGTTATTAGATATGATCAACCAGCATGTAGTTATTAGATATGATCAACCAGCATGTAGTTATTAGATATGATCAACCAGCATGTAGTTATTAGATATGATCAACCAGGATGTAGTTATTAGATATGATCAACCAGCATGTAGTTATTAGATATGATCAACCAGCATGTAGTTATTAGATATGATCAACCAGCATGTAGTTATTAGATATGATCAACCAGCATGTAGTTATTAGATATGATCAACCAGCATGTAGTTATTAGATATGATCAACCAGGATGTAGTTATTAGATATGATCAACCAGCATGTAGTTATTAGATATGATCAACCAGCATGTAGTTATTAGATATGATCAACCAGCATGTAGTTATTAGATATGATCAACCAGGATGTAGTTATTAGATATGATCAACCAGCATGTAGTTATTAGATATGATCAACCAGCATGTAGTTATTAGATATGATCAACCAGCATGTAGTTATTAGATATGATCAACCAGCATGTAGTTATTAGATATGATCAACCAGCATGTAGTTATTAGATATGATCAACCAGCATGTAGTAATTAGATATGATCCTTATTACATATGATCAACCAGCATGTAGTTATTAGATATGATCCTTATTACATATGATCAACCAGGATGTAGTTATTAGATATGATCAACCAGCATGTAGTTATTAGATATGATCAACCAGCATGTAGTAATTAGATATGATCCTTATTACATATGATCAACCAGGATGTAGTTATTAGATATGATCAACCAGGATGTAGTTATTAGATATGATCAACCAGCATGAAGTGTTATTAGATATGATCAACCAGCATGTAGTTATTAGATATGATCAACCAGCATGTAGTTATTAGATATGATCAACCAGCATGTAGTAATTAGATATGATCCTTATTACATATGATCAACCAGCATGTAGTTATTAGATATGATCCTTTTTACATATGATCAACCAGCATGTAGTAATTAGATACGATCAACCAGCATGTAGTTATTAGATATGTTCAAGGTATAAGATTTTAATCTCTTATAATATTCAAATCATTTGCTTTTATAGTTCATGGCTTATATCTTGGAGATCTTCAAGAGAGACAACCTCAAATAGATGACCCTTTTGCAACGACCGCCATGTTGCCTGGACTACTACCTAATACTAAATACAGGATCCATATTTGGCCACGCACATCAGCTGGTAGAGGAGAAGGATTTTACATTGAGAGAACTACAACAGCTCCTGGAGGTAAATTATCTAAGACTAAGACTAAGACTGCTTTTTTGATCCTTACGGAAATTTGTTGTGATTACAAGGACTCTTTTCTAATATAAAGACAACACAACAGAAAAATACACACAAATACAACAGACAACATAAAGAGTTCATTCAGCGACTACACACAGGTATCTTGGTGTATTTCATGTTCCCTGATCAATGAGTGGCGGGGATAGAGTCTGACCGAGTGAGGTACAAATGAGTTTTGTACCGCTCCGTTCTTGTTTTGATTGATAGCAGTCGTCGCGACGACCTGACGTAGTTCTGATGGAGCGGGTGGCCGTTGTCTTTCATGATTTTTTCGATTTTTCTTAGGCACTATTGTTCAAAAAGTTCCTTAAAATGTGGTAATGTTGTGAGTGTAATTTTTGATGCTTTTTTAATGATGTTTTCTAGACGTTGCAACAGTTTAGATGAGTCGTTGCCTTGCCAACAAGTTATTCCGTATGTTAGCAGATTTTGTATATTCGCGCCGTAAAAAGTCTCAAGGATCTTCTTGTTTAGTTTAAAGCTATTGAGTTTGTATAGAAAAAAGAGTCGCTGGGCTGTTTTCTTTGTCAGAGTTCCAAGGTGGTCTTCCCATAAAAGCTTGTTGTTGATGATAACTCCTAGATATTTATATGCCTTTACTTGTTCTATAGATGTACATGTTTATTTGCAGTTCACGTATAGTTTGTTTTTTCTTTCTAAAATCTATTACAAGTTCTTTAGTTTTTGTGACATTCAGTTCTAGAAAGTTGTCGGTGCACCAGTTTGTAAACTCTACTATCGAGCTTCGATACAGAGTTTCGTCTCCTGAAATAAGCCCGACTATGGCAGTATTATCAGCGAATTTAATGAGTTTAACTGAGTCATATATGCTTCTTATGTCATTAGTGTAAAGAGTGTATAGTACAGGAGAAAGTACACAACCTTGTGGAGCACCCGTACATAGTACTCGAGTTGACGATTTGGTGTTGTTAACATACTGGGGCCGTTGGGTTAAAAAGTTTAGAACCCATGCTTGTACGTAAGGGCTTACATTTAAGTTACTGAGTTTGTTTATCATTAGATGTGGCTGTATGGTATTGAAAGCCGAGGAGAAATCTACGAAGAGGACTCGTGCATATGTTTTGGGTATATCGAGATGCTTATAAAGCTGGTCCAAAAGCAATAGAATGGCATCCTCAGTTCCTCTAGCTGCTTTGTATGCAAATTGATGAGGGTCTAGGCTGTTATTGACTTTTGCTACAAGTTGTTTAAGCATATATTTTTCAAAACATTTCATAACAATAGGTGTTAGTGCTACTGGGCGGAAATCATTTAAGCAATCTATTTTTGGTTTCTTTGGCACTGGTATGATCTCTGAAGTTTTCCAGATGTCTGGAATTACGCACGTTTGCAATGAGTGGTTAAAGATGTGACAGAAGATAGAAGAGATTTGCTCCGCACATAGCTTGATCAGCTTGCCACTGATTTTGTCTGGTCCAGAAGCTTTTGTTACGTCTACTCTTGTCACTTCATCCTCAGTTACAAAATTGACGTAGGGCTCTTGTTTTCCTTTGGACAGAGTGTTGAAAAGTTCTTTGTGTAGATCAACAAAATCTTCTTTGTCAAAACGAGAATAAAAATAATTAAGTTCGTTGGCGAATTTCTCATTATCAGCCACTGAAATTTGTTCTCGTTTTGAGACGCAGCCTGTTATTTTCTTCAATCCTTCCCAGCATTGTTTTGAGTTGTTATTTCCAAAGAAATTCTAAATTTTTTCTTTGTATGTTTTTTTTTCTTCAATTATTGCTTTTTTTCAGTGTATTTTTAGCATTTTAAAACTCCTCGTTGCTTGCCTTATACTTTGTGTTTTTTTTTTCAGTAATAAGATGTTTGATTTTTTTGGTCATCCAGGGCTTATTGTTTCCATAGACTTGTAGGCCTATTGTTTTTGTTGGAATAGTTGACTCCTCGCAGAATAATAAATACGAGTTCACAGTTTCTGTTAGTTCGTTTATGTCTGGACAGTTCTCAATGAAGATTTCCCAGTTAGTTTTCTCAATGCATCCTCTTAGTTTTTCTACAGCCTCTTCAGACCACATCTTGACCTTTTTTATTACTCTCTTTGTAGTTTAAGAGTAGGTTTGTAATTTGGTATAAGATGGAGTAGTACATGGTCAGATTCTCCAAGTGGGAACAAACGTTTACATTTGTAAGCCTGCTTAATATTTACGTAGCATTTGTCGAGCGTTCTGCCCTGCTTGGTGGGGAGGGAGACGTATTGACTACAGTTTGACAGTGTGTGTTGTCAATATTTAGGTAGTTGAAATCTCCAGTTACTATACAAACAGAGTCTAGAGTAAGACAACAGCTACAGGAGGTAAGTCTTCTACAGAGAGACCACAGCTCCAGGAACTAAGTTATTTACAGAGAGACCACAGCTCCAGGAGGTAAGTCATCTAGAGAGAGACAAAAGCTCCAGGAGGTAAGTCTTCTAGAGAGAGACCACAGCTCCAGGAGGTAAGTCATCTAGAGAGAGATAGCAGCTCCAGGAGGTTAGTCATTTACAGAGAGACCACAGCTCCAGGAGGTAATTTATTTACAGAGAGACCACAGCTCCAGGAGGTAAGTTATTTACAGAGAGACAACAGCTCCAGGAGGTAAGTCTTCTAGAGAGAGACAGCAGCTCCAGGAGGTTAGTCATTTACAGAGAGACCACAGCTCCAGGAGGTAAGTCTTCCAGAGTGAGACATCAGCTCCAGGAAGTAAGTCTTCTAGAGAGAGACAAAAGCTCCAGGAGGTAAGTCTTCTAGAGAGAGAGACAACAGCTCCAGGAGGTAAGTCTTCTAGAGAGAGACAACAGCTCCAGGAGGTAAGTCTTCTAGAGAGAGACAAAAGCTCCAGGAGGTAAGTCTTCAAGAGAGAGACAACAGCTCCAGGAGGTAAGTCTTCCAGAGTGAGACATCAGCTCCAGGAAGTAAGTCTTCTAGAGAGAGACAAAAGCTTCTGGAGGTATGTCTTCTAGAGAGAGAGACAACAGCTCCAGGAGGTAAGTCTTCTAGAGAGAGACAAAAGCTCCTGGAGGTATGTCTTCTAGAGAGAGAGACAACAGCTCCAGGAGGTAAGTCTTCCAGAGTGAGACATCAGCTCCAGGAGGTAAGTCTTCTAGAGAGAGACAACAGTTCCAGGAGGTAAGTCTTCTAGAGAGAGACAAAAGCTCCAGGAGGTAAGTCTTCAAGAGAGAGACAACAGCTCCAGGAGGTAAGTCTTCCAGGGTGAGACATCAGCTCCAGGAAGTAAGTCTTCTAGAGAGAGACAAAAGCTCCTGGAGGTATGTCTTCTAGAGAGAGAGACAACAGCTCCAGGAGGTAAGTCTTCTAGAGAGAGACAAAAGCTCCAGGAGGTAAGTCTTCTAGAGAGAGACAAAAGCTCCAGGAGGTAAGTCTTCTAGAGAGAGACAACAGCTCCAGGAGGTAAGTCTTCTAGAGAGAGACAACAGCTCCAGGAGGTAAGTCTTCTAGAGAGAGACAAAAGCTCCAGGAGGTAAGTCTTCTAGAGAGAGACAAAAGCTCCAGGAGGTAAGTCTTCTAGAGAGAGACAACAGCTCCAGGAGGTAAGTCTTCTAGAGAGAGATAGCAGCTCCAGGAGGTTAGTCATTTACAGAGAGACCACAGCTCCAGGAGGTTAGTCATTTACAGAGAGACCACAGCTCCAGGAGGTAAGTTATTTACAGAGAGACCACAGCTCCAGGAGGTAAGTTATTTACAGAGAGACAACAGCTCCAGGAGGTAAGTCTTCTAGAGAGAGACAGCAGCTCCAGGAGGTTAGTCATTTACAGAGAGACCACAGCTCCAGGAGGTAAGTTTTTTAGAGAGAGACAACAGCTCAAGGAGGTAAGTCTTCCAGAGTGAGACATCAGCTCCAGGAGGTAAGTCTTCTAGAGAGAGACAACAGTTCCAGGAGGTAAGTCTTCTAGAGAGAGACAAAAGCTCCAGGAGGTAAGTCTTCAAGAGAGAGACAACAGCTCCAGGAGGTAAGTCTTCCAGGGTGAGACATCAGCTCCAGGAAGTAAGTCTTCTAGAGAGAGACAAAAGCTCCTGGAGGTATGTCTTCTAGAGAGAGAGACAACAGCTCCAGGAGGTAAGTCTTCTAGAGAGAGACAACAGCTCCAGGAGGTAAGTCTTCTAGAGAGAGACAAAAGCTCCAGGAGGTAAGTCTTCTAGAGAGAGACAACAGCTCCAGGAGGTAAGTCTTCTAGAGAGAGACAACAGCTCCAGGAGGTAAGTCTTCTAGAGAGAGACAAAAGCTCCTGGAGGTTAGTCATTTACAGAGAGACAAATCTCAAGCCTTAATCTATATTGAATCTGGCTTCATTATTAATTCGAAAACAATGTTTAATTAATGAATAAACAATGAACTTTGAAAATTTTCAGATGACACGTGTTTGATATGAGATGTGATATCATCAATGTAGAGTTTTTTTTTAGCTTAACCAGCTAACCTAGATTGGGGGGGGGGGCAATAAATTTAATTTTTCCCCACCTAATTGAGATGCATTGCACACACTTTTATACCTTTCAGTACTTTGAAATATGGTCATTTGGTCAGATGTGGCGGTCATACTCAGTCATACAACCCTTGTAATGGAACAAATCAATTTTTTTTAACTTTCCATCTTTTGATAACTAGCCCTCTAGAAAGATTTAGCAGCTCAATCAGTATATTCCGTATCTAACAGTTCACTCTATTTAAATCTAACAGTTCACTCTATTTAAATCTAACAGTTCACTCTATTTAAATCTAACAGTTCACTCTATTTAAATCTAACAATTCACTCTATTTAAATCTAACAGTTCACTCTATTTAAATCTAACAGTTCACTCTATTTAAATCTAACAGTTCACTCTATTTAAATCTAACAGTTCACTCTATTTAAATCTAACAGTTCACTCTATTTATATCTAACAATTCACTCTATTTTATATCTAACAGTTCACTCTATTTAAATCTAACAATTCACTCTATTTAAATCTAACAATTCACTGTATTTTAAATCTAACAGTTCACTCTATTTTAAATCTAACAGTTCACTCTATTTTAAATCTAACAATTCACTCTATTTAAATCTAACAGTTCATTCTATTTTAAATGTAACAGTTCACTCTATTTAAATCCAACAGTTCACTCTATTTAAATCTAACAGTTCACTCTATTTAAATCTAACAATTCACTCTATTTTATATCTAACAGTTCACTCTATTTTAAATCTAACAGTTCACTCTATTTAAATCTAACAGTTCACTCTATTTAAATCTAACAATTCACTCTATTTAAATCTAACAATTCACTCTATTTTATATCTAACAAATCACTCTATTTTATATCTAACAGTTCACTCTATTTTAAATCTAACAGTTCACTCTATTTTATATCTAACAGTTCACTCTATTTTAAATCTAACAGTTCACTCTATTTTATATCTAACAGTTCACTCTATTTTATATCTAACAGTTCACTCTATTTTCTCTTCTGTTAACCTCTAATGGTCTAATTGTAGAACAAGTTCCAAATGTTTCCATACGACTAGTGTATAATTCAAGACTAGTTTAGAAAATGATGACTTTCAAACCTTAAGAGCACTGGTTCAGTTCCAGAATCTCTGCTAGCCACTGCTCCATCTGTACAGACACTCAAGAGTTAACTCAAAACTAATTGCTGAATTTTTAGACATGACTTTACTTTCTCAAATATGACTGATCCTCTGTTTTATTCCATTGAATGTCTCAAGGCTCAGAAGTCAGGGCGGATTTAAGGAGGGCAGGCGGGGCTACAGACCCCCGTGAATCCACAAGAAAGGAGCCTTCACGAAAAAGACAAATATATACGAATTTCGACGGGTCAGAATTTTAAAGTTGTTGTTTTTTTTCTAACATTTTGTTTTACATTTTTCACTGCTGTCAAAGAATGCACGCTTGTATAGGAGAGTACAACTCCGGATTTATGACAGTGCGCCTACCAAGGCCCCATACCTTCCAATAACTCAGCGATATACATAAAAATATGCATATTATTTTTTTTTATGAGATTGAGATTAAATTGACAAGAACTCTATTTCTTTATCCAAAAATAAAGCATCCTTTTAAATAAAAGTATTTCCATTCACTCAATTATTAAATAAAAGTATTTCCATTTATTCACTCAATCAATAAATAAAAGTATTTCCATTCACTCAATCATTAAATAAAAGTATTTCCATTCATTCACTCAATCATTAAATAAAAGTATTTCCATTTATTCACTCAATCAATAAATAAAAGTATTTCTATTCATTCACTCAATCATTAAATAAAAGTATTTCCATTCACTCAATCATTAAATAAAAGTATTTCCATTTATTCACTCAATCAATAAATAAAAGTATTTCTATTGATTCACTCAATCATTAAATAAAAGTATTTCCATTCACTCAATCATTAAATAAAAGTATTTCCATTCATTCACTCAATCATTAAATAAAAGTATTTCCATTTATTCACTCAATCAATAAATAAAAGTATTTCTATTCATTCACTCAATCATTAAATAAAAGTATTTCCATTCACTCAATCATTAAATAAAAGTATTTCCATTCATTCACTCAATCATTAAATAAAAGTATTTCCATTCACTCAATCATTAAATAAAAGTATTTCCATTCAATCCTTCAAGCATCCTTTTAAATAAAAGTATTTCTATTCATTCACTCAATCATTAAATAAAAGTATTTCCATTCACTCAATCATTAAATAAAAGTATTTCCATTCACTCAATCATTAAATAAAAGTATTTCCATTCAATCCTTCAAGCATCCTTTTAAATAAAAGTATTTCCATTCGCTCAATCATTAAATAAAAGTATTTTCATTCAATCCTTCAAACTTCCTTTTAAAAAAAAGTATTCTCATTCATTCACTCAATCATTAAATAAAAGTACTTTCATTCACTCAATCATTAAATAAAAGTATTTCCATTCAATCCTTCAAGTTTTCCAAACATTGAAGGGACTGCCACTTGTTCCGACACCTCCACATACTTCAACCCGTCCCTGTCAGAAGTAAATCAAAAATGTTCAAAGTATTGTGAATTCATCTAATAAACATTCTTCACTGGACAACATCAAGAAAATTGTCCAAGACTAATGAACTTAAAGAGAGCCTACATGGGCGCAACTCTTTAGTTGAATAGATTCCCAGAGTTCATTCAAAACTGACACTTTCTATATGTTTACGATTTTCTTTTAGTCAGAAATAACATTAAACCATCGTGTTTTGTACTTGGGCCTGTTACAAATAACATCAAACCATCGTGTTTTGGACTTGGGCCTGTTACAAATAACATCAAACCATCTTGTATTGGACTTGGGCCTGTTACAAATAACATCAAACCATCGTGTTTTGGACTTGGGCCTGTTACAAATAACATCAAACCATCTTGTATTGGACTTGGGCCTGTTACAAATAACATCAAACCATCTTGTATTGGACTTGGGCCTGTTACAAATAACATCAAACCATCTTGTATTGGACTTGGGCCTGTTACAAATAACATCAAACCATCTTGTATTGGACTTGGGCCTGTTACAAATAACATCAAACCATCGTGTTTTGGACCTGGGCCTGTTACAAATAACATCAAACCATCTTGTATTGGACTTGGGCCTGTTACAAATAACATCAAACCATCGTGTTTTGTACTTGGGCCTGTTACAAATAACATCAAACCATCTTGTATTGGACTTGGGCCTGTTACAAATAACATTAAACCATCGTGTTTTGTACTTGGGCCTGTTACAAATAACATCAAACCATCGTGTTTTGTACTTGGGCCTGTTACAAATAACATCAAACCATCTTGTATTGGACTTGGGCCTGTTACAAATAACATTAAACCATCGTGTTTTGTACTTGGGCCTGTTACAAATAACATCAAACCATCTTGTTTTGTACTTGGGCCTGTTACAAATAACATCAAACCATCGTGTTTTGTACTTGGGCCTGTTACAAATAACATTAAACCATCGTGTTTTGTACTTGGGCCTGTTACAAATAACATCAAACCATCGTGTTTTGTACTTGGGCCTGTTACAAATAACATCAAACCATCTTGTATTGGACTTGGGCCTGTTACAAATAACATCAAACCATCTTGTATTGGACTTGGGCCTGTTACAAATAACATCAAACCATCTTGTTTTGGACTTGGGCCTGTTACAAATAACATCAAACCATCTTGTATTGGACTTGGGCCTGTTACAAATAACATCAAACCATCTTGTATTGGACTTGGGCCTGTTACAAATAACATCAAACCATCTTGTATTGGACTTGGGCCTGTTACAAATAACATCAAACCATCTTGTATTGGACTTGGGCCTGTTACAAATAACATCAAACCATCTTGTATTGGACTTGGGCCTGTTACAAATAACATCAAACCATCGTGTTTTGGACTTGGGCCTGTTACAAATAACATCAAACCATCGTGTTTTGGACTTGGGCCTGTTACAAATAACATCAAACCATCTTGTATTGGACTTGGGCCTGTTACAAATAACATCAAACCATCGTGTTTTGGACTTGGGCCTGTTACAAATAACATCAAACCATCTTGTATTGGACTTGGGCCTGTTACAAATAACATCAAACCATCTTGTATTGGACTTGGGCCTGTTACAAATAACATCAAACCATCTTGTATTGGACTTGGGCCTGTTACAAATAACATCAAACCATCTTGTATTGGACTTGGGCCTGTTACAAATAACATCAAACCATCGTGTTTTGGACCTGGGCCTGTTACAAATAACATCAAACCATCTTGTATTGGACTTGGACCTGTTACAAATAACATCAAACCATCGTGTTTTGGACTTGGGCCTGTTACAAATAACATCAAACCATCTTGTATTGGACTTGGGCCTGTTACAAATAACATCAAACCATCTTGTATTGGACTTGGGCCTGTTACAAATAACATCAAACCATCTTGTATTGGACTTGGGCCTGTTACAAATAACATCAAACCATCGTGTTTTGGACTTGGGCCTGTTACAAATAACATCAAACCATCGTGTTTTGGACTTGGGCCTGTTACAAATAACATCAAACCATCTTGTATTGGACTTGGGCCTGTTACAAATAACATCAAACCATCGTGTTTTGGACTTGGGCCTGTTACAAATAACATCAAACCATCGTGTATTGGACTTGGGCCTGTTACAAATAACATCAAACCATCTTGTATTGGACTTGGGCCTGTTACAAATAACATCAAACCATCTTGTATTGGACTTGGGCCTGTTACAAATAACATCAAACCATCTTGTATTGGACTTGGGCCTGTTACAAATAACATCAAACCATCGTGTTTTGGACCTGGGCCTGTTACAAATAACATCAAACCATCTTGTATTGGACTTGGGCCTGTTACAAATAACATCAAACCATCGTGTTTTGGACTTGGGCCTGTTACAAATAACATCAAACCATCTTGTATTGGACTTGGGCCTGTTACAAATAACATCAAACCATCTTGTATTGGACTTGGGCCTGTTACAAATAACATCAAACCATCTTGTATTGGACTTGGGCCTGTTACAAATAACATCAAACCATCTTGTATTGGACTTGGGCCTGTTACAAATAACATCAAACCATCTTGTATTTGGACGACGTACTAGTTCAAGTCTAGAAATCGATTAGTTTCTGACAAGCAGCAATGTTTTCTTTTTTTTTTTTTGTTTGTGTCTGCATTATCTCTGGACTATAGTGCGCCAGTTATAATCGTGCAATGCGCCACTTTTGGCGCCACTTTTGACGCATGCTCAATAGTTTTGACTATATAGGGACTAAATGTACAGTACTATTAGATCTAGATGTCCTCATTTAGATAGTAAAGTATCTAGATGTCCTCATTTAGGTAGTAAAGTATCTAGATGTCCTCATTAGAAAGTAAAGTATCAAGATGTCCTCATTTAGATAGTAAAGTATCAAGATGTCCTCATTTAGATAGTAAAGTATCTAGATGTCCTCATTTACATGGTAAAGTATCAAGATGTCCTCATTTAGAAAGTAAAGTATCAAGATGACCTCATTTAGAAAGTAAAGTATCAAGATGTCCTCATTTAGATAGTAAGGTATCTAGATGTCCTCATTTAAATGGTAAATATCTAGATGTCCTCGTTTAGATAGTAAAGTATCTAGATGTCCTATACCTTTAGAAATATAGATTATAGCCTAATTATAAAAAGAGTAGGTAAATAGTGACGTAAAAGAACACAGTGTATGCCCGAAACTAGATCCATGTTTAAGGCAGCGCTCGTCTTAAAGCGCAACGTTGGCCCCTTGTTTTAATGGGACAATTTAAAAAACGCATTTCTTTTGACTATTTTTTATTTAATCAAAAAGAATAATTAATGAACTGGTATTGTACTCAATAATAATAATAATTAATAATGACGCAGTTCTAAAGCGTAAATATTTGTATACGTCTTGTATTCTTGACTAAAAACAAACTGCTGTCTGATGTCCAAGTAATGATTCGTGTTCTTAATGTAGCGGTGGGATTGTGTGGTCAAGACAGTACTACTAAATTTTTCTGTGACTTTTCCTTCAAAATAATGCCTGATCATTCAGACCTCATCGTATTGCCGGGGACACTACATTAAATGAAGAATCTGAACCAATACTTTTAAATAAATAAAAAGCATTATTACTGAAACTTGGTATCCCACTTTATAAATAAACAATAGCTTATTATTTCATTTGTATGCATTCACAGCCGTCTAGAAACAGTCAATTCTCCTACTTAAGTAGTTTCCCTATCTGCCTCATTCTCGTCTACTGGAACTATCTAATGTATCTTTAGCAGATAGAGCATTCTAATTTTGCCTTAGTTTTTAACTAACTAATTAGAAGACAATTTCAAAACACCGCCTTGCTGTGCAATTACTGTATGCTCTCCAACATGCGCTGTGATAAACAACTATTTTAAACTATGTCCTTGACGCGTACCTTGACCCAAGGCCAGTCTATTTGAATTCAAACGTAAATCTATAGAAGAAGAATCCATTCAAAAGATGCACGTTGAATTCTTGGAGAGGTGAATGTCTGTCAATGTGTAGATCAATCCTAACTACAAAACAAAAGGAGATGTCCTTGTGATTTTTTGTTGAAAATATCATTGCCTATTATTATTACTAAATGTATATCTCAAGTTAATCTGTTGAATAGAAATTGTATTGAGATTGTCTTCTCAAAAGACGTTTATAATACTTCAGAATAATACATCGGTTTAGTTGTAATCGTTATTGGAGCTATAGACCAAGCAACGACCAACAACATACTGGTGTCTGAATTGGAATCTCGTTTTACTATCCTCCATGTGACATCCTAAAATAAGTTATAACGGATCTTATCATCGTTTCATCATTACTATCCCCCAATTTAGGAAATTTAGGCACCGGATATTTAGGCACCGCGTATTTACGGATATTTAGGCACCGGATATTTAGGCACCCGGAAATTTAGGCACCCGGATATTTAGGCACCCGGAAATTTAGACACCCGGATAATTAGGCACTTTTTAACAAGACGGAAAATTAGGCACCGGAAAATTAGGCACTCTTTAATAAGCGATCTTAATTTTTAAAATAATTTTTAAAATGTTAACGTCTAATTCATCCTTAGGCTCTGGGCTATCGGTGAAGTTATAATAAATAGCAACTATAACGATTCTAACTAAAGAAAAGCTGACAAAAATGGGGAAAATGACAATCATGAGAATGTGTGGAAAAAATGACCCATGAGCCAATATATAATATAGACATGACAAGATTCAGGGGAGGGGAGGTAGAGATGATTCTCCACTCATTGCTTTCCTCCATCACTAACCCCTATAAGGTTGACTGGTGAGTTTTTTTTAAATTGATGATTATGCAATTTGTGTAAATATTTAGTTACTAATGTAAATACTTAGGATTAAAAAGTATTATAAAATATTTTTATTATGTCGGTGAATGTTGGCGATAAATATAATCGCAATCGCCCTCTGCTTGTGGGAAAGGGAGGGGTCGTACTTTTAAAATGGGATGGGCCGGGGTGTGTGCAAACTCTCACTTAAATGAAAAGATTTCTCGCTGGAAGATGTAAACTTAGTCGTAAAGGTTACGTAGTGAAGGCTCCACACTGGACTAAAGGCTATGGAAACACAAAGGTGTTCAAATGGAAGTCTGGGGATTATATTTTAGAGGCCTTCCAAAAACTTTGGTAGACATATTTCTGTTAAAACCATCATAATAATAATGACAGTAATAACAATAATATATATATAAAAGGGAAATATAGTTAAATTTCATTGTGCAGTGTTGAAAGTTAGGAAAACGAGTTTCTGTTGTTGTTTTTTTTAATCATATATGTGTGTATGTGTGTGTGTGTTTAATAATGTGTGTATGAAACCTTTTTTGTCGTTTTTTTTTTTTCATTCTGAAGAAAAAAAGAATTGTATATGGTACTGAACACAAAAGGAATGGGGGAATCATACCTTCTCGAAAATTATAGTAAATATATTTGGTTTATGATAGAGAAGGCGGGGTTAAATTGGAACATCAACAATCTTCTATAAGCAGAATAAGTATCTATAAGAGACCAAAATTAAAAAAAAAAATGATTTTAAATTTTTAACTCATGTCTTTTCAAAAAAAAATAAAAAATTTCAAAACATTATATTTTATCGTAATTTCTAGCCGTTTTGCAATTTCCATTGCAATTTATATAAATATTACATAAATGTGCATATATATTCAATAAAAGTTAATGACCACATTTGTAGGACGTAACACACCTATACACTCACACAATAGATCTTCCTAAAGGGGTTACCCATTAACAATAGAAAAGAAGGAGTGTTGATAATAGATATTTATGCTATTATAAAATATGTATACTACTTTAGGTTATCAACATATTTAATTCCTATAAGTAACGCGCGCAAATCCCTCCTGCTGATTTCCATTCCCACTTTAAGAAGACAATTTTCTCCAAATTCCATTTTAGCAGTTTGTACAATGGTGTACCCTGCCCTGTGCTCCAGTGTGTAGCCTTGAGACTCATTACGTCATTTTTACGACCTAGTTCAACATCTAGCTGCGACAAATCCTTTCCTTTTAGTGGAAGTGCGTAGAGGGGGGAGAGCTATGGAGGTGAACCAATGAGAGGAGAATCAACTCTACCTCCCCTTCCGTGAATCCTGTGAGGTCTATGTTTTATAATGACTATTAATCCGGAGTCATTTTTTCCACACATTCTCACGACTGTCATTTTTTTTCCTCGTTTTGTCAGCTTTTCTTTTATATCATGAAAATTCAGTAAGAATCGTTATAGTTGCTATTTATTATAACGTCACCGATAGCCCAGAGCCTAAGGAGAACATATACGTTAACATTTTAAAACTACTTGCTAAATTAAGATCGCTTATTAAAAAGTGCCTAATTTTCCGCCTTGTCAAAAAGTGCCTAATTATCCGGTGCCTAAATTTCCGGGTGTCTAATAATCCGGGTGCCATAATATCCCGGTGCCTAAATTTCGGGGTGCCTAAATATCCGGTGCCTAAATTTCCAGATACCCTATCCCCCATGTGACATCCTAAAATAAGTTATAACGGACCTTATCATCGTTTCATCATTACTATCCCCCATGTGACATCCTAAAATAAGTTATAGCGGACCATCGTTCAACACCAGACAACTAATGCTCCCTTTCTTATCGTTACCTTGGAAACACACAAAGACAGGATTCACTGTCAAAAGTCATCCTTCAATGTACAGTGGAGAGAAGTGTATGGACCTGGTTAGACAAAGTCAAAGAATGGACCGGTTGTATGGACCTGGTTAGACAAAGTCAAAGAATGGACCGGTTGTATGGACCTGGTTAGACAAAGTCAAAGAATGGACCGGTTGTATGGACCTGGTTAGACAAAGTCAAAGAATGGACCGGTTGTATGGACCTGGTTAGACAAAGTCAAAGAATGGACCGGTTGTATGGACCTGGTTAGACAAAGTCAAAGAATGGACCGGTTGTATGGACCTGGTTAGACAAAGTCAAAGAATGGACCGGTCTTTCTCTTGATATATTGCTAAGAACAGCTGCTGACCGGGAAAAGTGGAGGAATTTTGGTTACGCGAACTGTCACAGCACCCCAACGACGAAAGTCAAGGGACAGATGATGATGATGATGATGATGATGAAGATGATGAAGGAGCAGCGATAAATTTCTCAAAACGATTTTTATTGGAACTTCATCCCAATTTGTTTTTATATATTGTTATAAACCTGGAGGTGACACGGGGCCTGATGGGGGGGGGGTATGTGTGTAGTCAGCCGACGCACATTGCCCCAGGCCAGAGCTAGAAGAGCAGTCAACCGTGACGAGCCAAGACAGTCAACTGCGACGACTGGCAAAGTTTAAAGAAACAACTAGAGTGAATATTACTTAGGCCAGTCACGTCAGGTGTAGTCATGTGATCAACCAGAATGGTCGAGCGACGTTCCATCCGGTTTGAGTCACTTCACGTTATCTCGCAACTTCACAAGTACGAGTCCAAGTCAAGAACCAGTCTCGTGTAAAGTCGGTCCGGATCAGAGAATCGAGTGCAAGTCTAGGAAGAGGTGGAGAGTTGATACAGCGTTACACAGTTGATACGTCGGAGTGTGAACCTTTTGAACAGTCAGTGTTATGTTGTTGCCAACTATACAGTATTGGTTGTGATTTATTCAACATTAAAGTGTTATTTGGGGTGTGAATTTCTTTAAGTTGGTGGTGTCGTGTGAAGCAGTTTGCACAGAGCCTGAATAGTGAGAAACGTTACAATATATGCCTCAGGGCCCTGACTCACCTATCACTGATTCTCCACGTGCCGTGGACAAAAACAAAATACGAACATTTAACCTGTTACCAATTAGCTTGGGTCTAGAACAATTAAGATATTTTCATGGTTGCACCAATTTCGACCCATTATGTTTTTTCGACGTATCACAAAATTTGCACTTCCTTTTTTTTTTTACTACCAAAAAGAATTTCTACTTTCTGTTCGCTCCAACTTATAGACTTAGTTTTAATTGAACACATTTGTATTTTATTTGTAAATAGAGATGTAGATAAAAAATGTCACATCAACAAAAGCAACTAATAAAAGTAAATTGAGTTCATGTTGTTTTCGAGATCACCGAATCTTTTATATTTATTTCTACATTCATTGATCATGAGATCTCTTAAACTGTCGTACGTATCTGCATCAAAGTTTGTCTACAGGTTCCTTCTACGTCCAAGGTGCCACACTAAGAACGGTTATTGACAGATTCACAACCTCACGCCCAATGTTTACGAAAACCGCAAGCTCTATAAAATCTTTGTCTTTTAGTTTTGGTATTTCTTCAAATGGCCGCAGTCTTTATAGAAAGGATAAATTGAGAGATATCTCGCAAATTTCGTTTTTTTTTAAGCATTTTTTTTTCCGTAAGTTTCTACTTATTTTAATATGCTTTAAGTCATTTCCACTTCCTTTAAGACGCGGTCTCAATAAATACATCTAGTCTTTTGAGAGTGAGAGAACGAGATGTCAAATACTGGTGCTTTGTAACATGGTCCACAAAGTAGTAAAAAGCAACTAAATGTTAATAACTGTAGAAAGATCCATCTCGATCTATTGCCATTTCGTTACATTCCAAAGGGATGAGATAAACGATTACAGTTAATCAAACCAAATGGATATTTCTTTTGTATTTAGACAACAAAAGAACAAAATAAATGTGGAAAAAGGAACGTGACTGTGGCATTCAATTTGGGGCTTTTTGGAAAATGTCTTTTCTCTAGGCCTGAAACTGATGGTATGAAGAAATGTATGCGGTGTCTAATACCAAACATTGTTTGCTTTAAGATTAAAGGATGCACACAAAAAAAGTCGGGGGGTGGGGAGGTTAAGGTCGAAATATAATAGAGATGGAATTGATAAGCCGAAAAAAAAGTCATACTAGTGCGTGTGTCGGCGGCACATAATGGAGCGTGTGTTTCCATTGGGCTAAAAAAAAGTATTTTAGGCTGAAATCTGTCCGGTTTATTTCTATTCGAAACAACGTAGCCGGTGTGTGTAGTGGGAGTATTATATTAAGTCTGAAGTACTGTTTTAGTGTTGTAAAATGTTTTACATGTTTCGGATGTTCCTTCGGAGTTGAAGATAGTTTACTTCCTAGTCCAAACCTCCCGCAGGACGACGGGGGATGGGAGCGGGCAGGATTTGAACTCTCGACCATCGATAAATTCAAACGACAGTCTAGCGCGCAAACCGCACGACCAGGCAGACTATCTTCCCTTAAGAAGCAACGCCTGTTATTTTAAAGTAATTTATAGTATAAGATTATAAATAGATCGAATTGTATTAGAGATCTATATATAAGTAACAAATTCTCACTTAAATATGAGGGTCTATTAAACTAGACCTAAACTTTTTTTGGGTGGGCGGTTTCTTATTATTACATTATTAATAATGTGTGTTCAATAGTGATCTCGGGTGGGGGGAGAGGGTATTTTCATTATTTCAAAAAATGTAAAACTTCACATAGGTCTACACCATGAAATGAAGAACTAATCAATTTTTTTTTTAAATCTGTCTATCAAATATTTCGAGTAGAAGCCGACGATTGTATTAAAGACTTTTTTGGTTTGCGGGGAAGGTTACGTTATTATCATCCCCCCACCCCAGGCTACACCTATGATTATATCAACTGAAAAGTTGCAGGAGTGTACTCCCTAAAGTATTTGTGTGCTGATGCTGTGGTCATGCAATAAACATCCACGTTTGTGTGTTGTCTGTTTCTTGGTTGACTTCTAGAGTGTGCTGATAAGAATCTTACACTCAGAACTTCTATCAAGTCAATCATAGAATGGATCAAATAAATGTCAGCTTTTAAAATCAACACAAATCATATTTGCATTCCTCAGAAATATTTGTGTTTCTATTTTACTTTCAGTACCAAATATTCCAAGATTTTCTATTGTAGAAGTTGGCCGAGACTTTATCAACGTCAGTTGGTGGAGGGACCCTTACGTCTCTTCTGGAAGTGTGATAGGAGTGGAGTTTAGAAAAGAAGGTTTGAATCATTTCTAGGTAAACAGTTCTTGTTACTTACAATAATGACGTCAGCCTATGATGCTTTAAGGCTGTATTTCTCCACTTCTAGATGGAGCTGACTGGTTGAGTACAAGTCCTGAGGTGTCACATGATTGGGTTCAAATTAAAGGCCTTCAACCTGGCTTTACTTACGTTGTTCGAATCGTTGCCACAACTGGCCTCATCCGTAGAATATCTCAAGAAGAGCAAGTCAGGACAGACGGTACAGGTATCGGCTTAATGTCATTTTATTTTTAGGGAAAAGTAATATCATTGGAAGAGACTATCAATTTTGTCAGATTTTTTAAACGCTGGCCGCGATATCCCGCCATTAGTTGTAGTTTCATTGTAGTTATCAATTCACGTGTAACATAGTAACATAGTAACGTAACATGATCACCAATATTTAAATGTGTGTTTTTAAATGTGTAAGAACCGTCTATATAAAACACTTTTGAAAGTTGACAGTTTTCGCAAGAAGCGTCTAGAATACTATCGACTCCAAACTGGAAGAAGAAGACATTTCAAAACAGGATTCTTCTATCTTGCTTGTGTCAGAAGGTTTGAAATTCTTCGAACTGTTAAAAATGTCCGCGGCAAATCGTCGTATTTAACACAAAAATTATCTTTCAACCATCACGCCCATTACAGACGTACGAGCGCTATATGTACCTCGAATGTCACTCGCATAATATTATTGGCTAGTGCTGCGTGACTCTTGACTAGACTTGATTTAAAAAGTGCGCTCTGATTGCAAGAAAACACTTTCTAGCTTCCAGTCCTAACCTTTTTTCTACTTTAACCTTTGATGACATGCGCTCTTCTGACTTAAAGATCAAGGCGTTGTGGTCGCCAGGAGAAAAAAATGTTGAATATTATAACAAAGTCAAACGCTTGTTGCAGGCTTCGCGATGGAGTAGCTTACAGGGTGTGAAATGAGACACTGCTGCATCTCTTTGACTAACTCCATCAAGAATTTGTTCAATGTACACAAACAATAATGAAATGATCTTGTTCACTTTCTAGTTGAGCTACAATAACCAATAAGAAACGGATTCTGGTCCAGACATGGTCGAGCAGTCAACGTTATCGAGATATAGAACTCATCAACATCTACAGTGTTCATTGGTAGATTTCCGCTGAGAGTCATGGGTTAGGGTATTAGCCAGTAAAATGTGTCCAGGTATTAGCCAGTAAAATGTGTCCAGGTATTAGCCAGGAAAATGTGTCCAGATATTATCCAGTAAAATGTTTCCAGGTATTTTCCAAGAAAATGTGTCCAGGTGTTAGCCAGGAAAATGTGTCCAGGTATTAGCCATGATGTGTCCAGGTATTAGCCAGGAAAATGTGTCCAGGTATTAGCCAGGAAAATGTGTCCAGGTATTAGCCAGTAAAATGTGTCCAGGTATTAGCCAAGAAAATGTGTCCAGGTATTAGCCAGGAAAATGTGTCCAGGTATTAGCCAGTAAAATGTGTCCAGGTATTAGCCAGTAAAATGTGTCCAGGTATTAGCCAAGAAAATATGTCCAGGTATTAGCCAGTAAAATGTGTCCAGATATTAGCCAGTAAAATGTGTCCAGGTATTAGCCAGTAAAATGTGTCCAGGTATTAGCCAGCAAAATGTGTCCAGGTATTAGCCAAGAAAATATGTCCAGGTATTAGCCAATAAAATGTGTCCAGATATTAGCCAGGAAGATGTGTCCAGGTATTAGCCAGTTAAAAGTGTCCAGGTATGACATCCTTATGTCACTAGGTAACTGAGGCGAGTGTTCCAATCACTTCTGGAGCCATCCAATGTTCAAATTGAACCCGTCTTTATGGCGTCACTTTGAATTTTAAACATTTTGTAAATATTAATACAATTCTAAACATTTTGTAAATATTGATACAATTCTAAACATACATATTAATGGAAACAAGTTAAAGTTGTTGTTTTTTATTTCAAAGATAATACCTCGTATATGAAGCTGATAATGTAGTTCCTAATGAAAATAATACTAAGGCTTGTCTTCCTGCTCGAACATTAATGAAGAGTCTAGGATTTCCCGTGCTACAGCAGCCCCACCAACCGGTGGTCGAGTTAGATTCTCGTCTAAGTCTGTACTCGGCAGTGGATTTGTTTGGGTCTCAAATATGTATCCCGCAGTTTTTGTTAGTGATCTCCATCTGTCTCATTCTAAAGCCTCCTGCTGCCAGTTAAAGCAAGTTGACTCCTAAGTTGTTCTTCAAAGTGTTTGCGTGGGGACGACCACCTTTCAGTTCACCATCAAGACATACGCATGCCCCATATGTGGGATATGTGCTCTTCCCAGCGTAACTGTCGGACTTTCAGAAATTCACAAGAACATCGCTGTTAGTAGTGCAGTCTTGACACATTCTTGTAGACAGCTCAAGGTCGTTCACAAAGCTTAGGACACTTTGTCTCTACTCAAATTATGTCACACATTATGACACTTGGAAAGAAAAAAAAAAGCCAGACAGACCTTGATAGAAAAGTAGTTCAAGGCTTCATCAGGGAAACATATTGAATATAGGTCAAGGAAAAAGGAGACAAAGGATACAATTTAAAAAAAGCCAATTTGAAGGTTGTTGAGGTGGCATGTTGGTCCTAGAGGATTCTATGGAGGAGATATAAAAAGGAGAGGAGCTGTTTTGTGGAGTAGGAGCTTAAAATTATTCGAATAGAAAGTTAGATCTAGAAGTCTCTTGTTTGGAAGTAAATAGTTGGTTACTTTGTTATGGTATGGGACAGTAGACGTCAAAGATTAAAAACATTGCGTCTGAACGAAACCTGACGTCAGCAGTTGTCAAGTCTTAGGTGCCCTCTCTCTGGGTTTAGTACAATATTGACTTAGATTAAATAGTCATAACTAGTCATTTATATTTGCATGTTTTGAATGTCAAATACATATGTCTTTATATGTCCAATGTTTTCTCTCTAGCGAAAGCCTACGACATCAGCGATAATTTAGGATGGTTGCTCTCTATGCTTGCCTCCCTTGTGGTGTCTAGTGCACTTCTGATTGGCTTGTGGGTTTGCTATCACAGAGGATTTACATTTAAGACTCAACAAGAAGAGATTGACGTCACAACATATCGTGTGGGAGATGAGACTTACACTGGTACACAATATAGTAAGACATGTCACACAATATAGTAAGACATGTCAGACAGTCACACAGTATAGTAAGACATGTCAGACAGTCACACAATATAGCAAGACATGTCAGACAGTCACACAGTATAGTAAGACATGTCATTCAGTTACACAATATAGTAAGATATGTTACACTGGTACACAATATAGTAAGACATGTTACACTGGTACACAATATAGTAAGACATGTTACACTGGTACACAATATAACAAGACATGTTACACTGGTACACAATTTAACAAGACATGTTACACTGGTACACAATATAGTAAGACATGTTACACTGGTACACAATATAACAAGACATGTTACACTGGTACACAATATAACAAGACATGTTACACTGGTACACAATATAACAAGACATGTTACACTGGTACACAATATAGTAAGACATGTTACACTGGTACACAATATAACAAGACATGTTACACTGGTACACAATATAACAAGACATGTTACACTGGTACACAATTTAACAAGACATGTTACACTGGTACACAATATAACAAGACATGTTACACTGGTACACAATATAACAAGACATGTTACACTGGTACACAATATAACAAGACATGTTACACTGGTACACAATATAACAAGACATGTTACACTGGTACACAATTTAACAAGACATGTTACACTGGTACACAATTTAACAAGACATTAAGACTATACACAGAAACATTATACAGTCAATACATTGTTTGTAAGATACCACTAGAGGCTAAGACACTATGTGAGGTGATGTAGCAAACATAGACGCTGTGATCTAGTGTGTAGGACAAACTGACGTCTGAACAAAAAGGATCGACATTCACCGAATGACCACACATACTTTTTTGTAACTACTTATAGGACCACACATACTTTTTGTAACTACTTATAGGACCACATATACTTTTTTGTAACTACTTATAGGACCACACATACTTTTTGTAACTACTTATAGGACCACACATACTTTTTTGTAACTACTTATAGGACCACACATACTTTTTTGTAACTACTTATAGGACCACACATACTTTTTTGTAACTACTTATAGGACCACACATACTTTTTTTTAACTACTTATAGGACCACACATACTTTTTTGTAACTACTTATAGGACCACACATACTTTTTTTTAACTACTTATAGGACCACACATACTTTTTTGTAACTACTTATAGGACCACACATACTTTTTTGTAACTACTTATAGGACCACACATACTTTTTTGTAACTACTTATAGGACCACACATACTTTTTGTAACTACTTATAGGACCACACATACTTTTTTTAACTACTTATAGGACCACACATACTTTTTTTTAACTACTTATAGGACCACACATACTTTTTGTAACTACTTATAGGACCACACATACTTTTTTTTAACTACTTATAGGACCACACATACTTTTTGTAACTACTTATAGGACCACACATACTTTTTTTTAACTACTTAAAGTATTAGACTCGACAATAGTTGGGATGTTTGAGTCCATCTCCTTTTGACTTACTAACTAGACCTTTCTCCTCTTCACTCTATTCTTCGTCCTTTTGTCTTACTAACTAGACCTTTCTCCTCTTCACTCTATTCTTCGTCCTTTTGACTTACTAACTAGACCTTTCTCCTCTTCACTCTATTCTTCGTCCTTTTGACTTACTAACTAGACCTTTCTCCTCTTCACTCTATTCTTCGTCCTTTTGTTTTACTAACTTGACCTTTCTCCTCTTCACTCTATTCTTCGTCCTTTAGACTTACTATCTAGACCTTTCTCCTCTTCACTCTATTCTTCGTCCTTTTGACTTACTAACTAGACCTTTCTCCTCTTCACTCTATTCTTCGTCACTTTTGACTTACTAACTAGACCTTTCTCCTCTTCACTCTATTCTTCGTCCTTTTGTCTTACTAACTAGACCTTTCTCCTCTTCACTCTATTCTTCGTCCTTTTGACTTACTATCTAGACCTTTCTCCTCAACACTCTATTCTTCGTCCTTTTGACTTACTATCTAGACCTTTCTCCTCTTCACTCTATTCTTCGTCCTTTTGACTTACTAACTAGACCTTTCTCCTCTTCACTCTATTCTTCGTCCTTTTGTCTTACTAACTAGACCTTTCTCCTCTTCACTCTATTCTTCGTCCTTTTGTCTTACTAACTAGACCTTTCTCCTCTTCACTCTATTCTTCGTCCTTTTGACTTACTAACTAGACCTTTCTCCTCTTCACTCTATTCTTCGTCCTTTTGTCTTACTAACTAGACCTTTCTCCTCTTCACTCTATTCTTCGTCCTTTTGACTTACTAACTAGACCTTTCTCTTCTTCACTCTATTCTTCGTCCTTTTGACTTACTAACTAGACCTTTCTCCTCTTCACTCTATTCTTCGTCCTTTTGTCTTACTAACTAGACCTTTTTCCTCTTCACTCTATTCTTCGTCCTTTTGACTTACTAACTAGACCTTTCTCCTCTTCACTCTATTCTTCGTCCTTTTGACTTACTATCTAGACCTTTCTCCTCTTCACTCTATTCTTCGTCCTTTTGTCTTACTAACTAGACCTTTCTCCTCTTCACTCTATTCTTCGTCCTTTTGACTTACTAACTAGACCTTTCTCCTCTTCACTCTATTCTTCGTCCTTTTGACTTACTATCTAGACCTTTCTCCTCTTCACTCTATTCTTCGTCCTTTTGACTTACTAACTAGACCTTTCTCCTCTTCACTCTATTCTTCGTCCTTTTGACTTACTAACTAGACCTTTCTCCTCTTCACTCTATTCTTCGTCCTTTTGTCTTACTAACTAGACCTTTCTCCTCTTCACTCTATTCTTCGTCCTTTTGACTTACTATCTAGACCTTTCTCCTCAACACTCTATTCTTCGTCCTTTTGACTTACTATCTAGACCTTTCTCCTCTTCACTCTATTCTTCGTCCTTTTGACTTACTAACTAGACCTTTCTCCTCTTCACTCTATTCTTCGTCCTTTTGTCTTACTAACTAGACCTTTCTCCTCTTCACTCTATTCTTCGTCCTTTTGACTTACTAACTAGACCTTTCTCCTCTTCACTCTATTCTTCGTCCTTTTGTCTTACTAACTAGACCTTTCTCCTCTTCACTCTATTATTCGTCCTTTTGTCTTACTATCTTCTCAATGTCTAATCGTAAGGATATAGTTGGCACACCCTAAAGTAAGCGTAGTCTATATCCTATGTAGCTATAGTATGATTTAGTAAACTTAGATGATATGGTAAGCTAAAAAGAATATAAATGTTAACTATCTATGCAATAACAGTTTCATTGCAATATTTTAATTAAATCCTAAATAGACACTGAAGAAATTTCTTCCCATTCTAAAGAAAGACAGGAACCTGTTGGTCATATTAATTTAATCTATCACGACACATATAGGTAAGTTTCATTTGCAGCTATTCTCGGGTGTATTTAAATATCTTTATACACACCTCACTCCCAGGTCTTACACACACATCTCTCCCTAGTCTTACACACATGTCTACCTAGTCTTACACACATGTCTACCTAGTATTACACGGATCTAGGAACTTTAGGCACTGGGAATTTAGAAACCGGAAATGTAGCCACTTTTTGACAAGGCGGAAAATTAGAAACCGCAAAATCAGGGACTCTTTAATAGCGACCTTAATTTTGAACATAATTCAAAGGTTTTACTGTATATTGTATCATGAGGCTGGCTATGTGCTATTGGTGACGTTATCAACAAAATAGCATCTATAACAATTTCTTACTGTATTTTCATGATACAAAAAACAAAGTTGACAAAAGGGACAAGAAGTAGGATCATGGCGCACTGAGAAAGCTAAAAGCATGAAATTGCGCTAAACAAAAATACTCACTGAAATATTTCTAATTGCACAGATTTATTATTGTTAGTCTAGATGTATTACAAATTTATTTACATACATGATGTAAAAACAAATGTTACAGTTAATAAGAGCTTTGTTTAAAAACATTTTTTTTTGTTTCCTAGTTGTCTTTTCCCAATCTCTTAACTTTTTCTATAGTCAAGTTTCCCTTTAAACCTTACAATCTATAGAGCAGATGATGTAAAGATCTGTGGACCGAGCAGATGATGTAAAGATCTGTGGCCCGAGCAGATGATGTAAAGATCTGTGGCCCTAGCAGATGATGTAAAGATCTGTGGCCCGAGCAGATGATGTAAAGATCTGTGGCCCGAGCAGATGATGTAAAGATCTGTGGCCCTAGCAGATGATGTAAAGATCTGTGGCCCGAGCAAATGATGTAAAGATCTGTGGCCCGAGCAGATGATGTAAAGATCTGTGGCCCGAGCAGATGATGTAAAGATCTGTGGCCCGAGCAGATGATGTAAAGATCTGTGGCCCGAGCAGATGATGTAAAGATCTGTGGCCCTAGCAGATGATGTAAAGATCTGTGGCCCGAGCAGATAATATAAAGATCTGTGGCCCGAGCAGATGATGTAAAGATCTGTGGCCCGAGCAGATGATGTAAAGATCTGTGGCCCTAGCAGATGATGTAAAGAACTGTGGCCCGAGCAGATAATGTAAAGATCTGTGGCCCGAGCAGATGATGTAAAGATCTGTGGCCCGAGTAGATAATATAAAGATCTGTGGCCCGAGCAGATGATGTAAAGATCTGTGGCCCTAGCAGATGATGTAAAGATCTGTGGCCCTAGCAGATGATGTAAAGATCTGTGGTCCGAGCAGATGATGTGGCCCACGGTTAATGAGGGTGGTGTCCATCACAACGACCAACCACCTTTACTTTTCCTCAACCAATGTCAGGTATCCATTAGAGCTAGGTGGACTCAGTGGCGCTCAAGGATCCCGAAATTAAAAATCCTGGTCTTCTCCAGGATTCAAATTCGGGACCCCCGGTTCAGACGCCATGCGCTTTGCCGCTCAGCCAACGCGCCTCCCAGATTTTTCTTTTGTGTAAATAACTTCCCCAACTTTGCGTATTGGCGTACTTTCCCTTTCCCCAACTTTGCGTATAGGCGTACTTTCCCTTTCCCCAACTTTGCGTATAGGCGTACTTTCCCTTTCCCCAACTTTGCGTATAGGCGTACTTTCCCTTTCCCCAACTTTGCGTATAGGCGTACTTTCCCTTTCCCCAACTTTGCGTATAGGCGTACTTTCCCTTTCCCCAACCTGTGTGTGTCAGCGCTTGGCAAGTCTACTTGTAGTTCTGCAACAAAACAAACTTTCATACAGATTTTTGTGTACAAAATTAAATATTTAAATAGTAACGTTTTTTACAGGCCTCCGAAAGGAGAAAAGACGCTATTAGTTTTGTGTGGAATGTCTGTCCGTCCGTCCGTCAAGTTTAGATCTCGTAAACTAGAAAAGATAGTGAAAATCCGACATCATAATATTTTAGACCATTCAAAGTTCTGATGCAACGGCTACTTTTTTCTTTTTTGAAAGTGAAAAAACTAGTTTTTTAAATCACTTATGCAAGCAGTTTTTTTTTTCATTAAAGTACACCACTTTTACAACTATTCACTATTCATTGTCTTTAACACAGTGGCGCTTTTGTAGAAACGTCGAGCAACGTTCCGTCCGGTACTAGAAGGCCAGCAGGGACCCTATATAAAGAGCGGAGGTATCGCAGTCAAGACGGTTCACGAGAGAAGGTTCACGGCAGGGGTTCAGAACACGGTCGACTACAGCACAGTTCAACGGTTTGGTTCTGTACGGAGCATTACGACGGTTCAGTGCGGAGTACTGTAAAGTACAGTTGAGACGACTGGCGTCTTGATCTTGGTCTGTGATCGAGTCCGACACAACGAGCCCAGTGTGTGAAGTCAGTCCTAAACTGTTGAACCCAGTGCATGCCCGGAACGAGACGGAGAGGCCAGTGCAAGAGTTGATAAGGCGGTACGGTGTTATTGAAGAGATATTTGTACAGTGTACGTGTTGCCAATTGTACAGTATTGGCTGTTCAACTATTTATTCAACTATTAAAGTGTTACGTTACTCTGGAGCCCTGAGTTGTCAAGTTCTTTACGTTGGTGGTGTATGGTGCAGTTTGCAGAGAGCCTGGATAGTGAGATTCGTAACACTATGATCACGTCTAGATTATAGACTACCACACGCTATAGATTTAGTTCTGGATCTTTATCTAGAGTCTATTTAGTCTAGACCAAAACCTAGAGCTAGTCCAGGATGGCTGCCTGGTCGTGCGGTTTCCGCGCTGGACTGTCGTTTGGATTTATCGATGGTCCTGGGTTCAAACCCCTCGCTCCCATCTCCCGTCGTACTGCGGGAGATTTGGTCTAGGAAGTAAACTATCTTCAACTCTGAAGGAACATCCGAAACATGTACAAACATTTCCTAGACCTAATCTAGATTCTAGATCGAGAACTACATTCTTGATCGAGATCTAGATAGATATAAATCTTCAAGAGTCTACATACAGATCTAAATTAGATCTATATCTAGAACTAGTCAAGAAATCGTGTAGATTTAGTCCAATTCTAGTTCTAGTCTGAATTCTAGTTCTAGATTTTAAATCTAGATACTAGTTCCATCTAGATCAAGTCTAGATCTAGATCAAAAACTAGTCCAGAGATCTAGTCTAGATGTAGATTTAGATTCTAGATCTAGACTATATCATATCTAGAACTAGTAAAGAAATCTAGATCTTGTCTAGGTCTAGATTCTATATTTATTCTATATTCTGGATCTAGTCTAGACCTATTAAGTAAATATAGTATTGTAACTCTCTAAGGCAGGCACTCAACGAAAGACAGGTCGGCAACAGTAAACGATGTATTTATTTATGATAACTAGTATAAGCATCAACAAATAGTAATAGTTACTAGAATCTAGTTAGACTTGGACTTCTGCTATAAAGTCACAGGGAGTAATATGTCTAAGTTCTAAGAGTCCTACTTCATACCAGAACACAGAACAGACCACCGACACACTTCCCAGTGTCGCTCCAGGTCTCAGACATAGTTTCCTAGTATCACACAGGACAGCACTCAGCACCAGACTGTTCAGACTCCCATGACTTTTAGCCGGCTCACAACAGTCCTTCTTCCTGTCTCTATATGTCTTTCACTAGTCGTGTTCAGTAGTGCTCAGATGCGCACCATTAGTGTAGCGCGGGAGCGGGGTTACAACAATAGTCTAGAGCGATTATGATCAGGAGTAGTAGGCCTATTAGTGGGTAATAGTGTATTAGCCTATGCTGTTCGCATGGGAAACCTGTTCAGTTGTGCAGGTCCCTTTTTTATTTCTTACTACGTCTACTTCAATATATTAATCGAAATTGTTGGGAAGAAGTAGATATCTTGGAGCAGTGGCGTCATTGGGGGAGTGGCAGGGCGAGGGTGCGATCCGCACCAGTCGACACCATTTTGGGGGTGACAACCAAGTTGGAAAAATTATAACTTGGTAAAAGCTGACACATGGGAAAAGATAATAATAAAATCTCTAGATATATGCCAAAATATACCTTGACATATCTAGATGGTAGTTTAAGTGTACTGTAAATGATACAGCACAACGTTATACCATTTAAAGTATAACGAAAGAAACCTGTTCACATGATGTTAAGTCTGTTTATAATTTTAATTAAATATTATTGTAAAATGTGCAATAACATTTGAATAAATGTAATTAACATTGGGATTTTACATTTGAGTAAAAATCAATAAAAGTAGGTAATCAGCTCACTGTATTGGTTAAAAAAAAAACAACTAGCAATAGTGTTTATTGGAACATTTCAAGAAAGTTGATGGGGAGGGATGACAGCCTGAGCTACCGCACCAGGTGCCACCAACACTGTATCGGGAGGTTTCCATGCTGATCTTAGGTGATCACTTAACGTTACTCTACTTATTCCAGAAGAGTTAGAAGAGTCTTATCAAAGACGACGTGTTGCACTGTTTGCCTTTATTTGAAAAATAACGCCAAATTTCTTTAAACGATCAAAACATTGGTGAATTTGATGGGGGCCACCTCTTAGTTTGTGTGATAACACAAACTCTCTTTGTAATCTTGTTTTCTTGAGGATTTGAATAAGAGATTGACACTTTACAAAAACAGAGAGATCAATCAGATATTCATTATAAGACATCAGTTAGGCCAGGTTCACATCTAACTTCACATTAACTTTCACCTATACTTTGGTCTGCTGGACCGCTGGGACACCACCCAAGATCTGTCAACCTTCTTTCTCTATTCTTCTCTGTCATTTGTCTTTGATAAATTTTCATTCTGATGTTCTTTCTGAAAATATTGAAACCTGCCTTTTTACCTGCCTGGGTGGACCACTAAGGGGCCGATTTTGAGTTTGTGTTTCTACACATACTGGCTTTGTAACCTTGTTATATATTATTGTTTTTTAAGATAATTTTATTTTCGGAGCGACGCTATAAACTCTTCTCAATCTAAATCAGCTTTTCTTAACCTCTGGGCCGCAGTTCACTGACGGGATTGAAGGTATCTTTTTAATTTTTCTAGGGAAAATCGAATATATTTCCAAAGTAGTTTGAGCCTATAAGTTCATATTTGTATATTTAACAAGTAAAAGTATTATAGTATTATTGAAAATCTTCTTACAAATTAGACATTTGTATATGCATCGGCTCAACTATTTCTACACTCAACTATTTCTACACTCAACTGTTTCTACACGTTTAGACTGTGGTTATTTTCCAGAGCTTTTACCCATCACTCTGTTGACGTCTTCTGGTGACTAGAACAATCCTGCTACAAGAGGTTTCGCTTCAAATAAAGATAACCTTCCGCACCAAATAAAAACCTCCTTAGGCTACATGTCCCTCGATTGTCTCTCACACTGGAGTGTTCTCCCCTTCCACTCAGATTGAACTGCCCTTTTTTTTTAGTAGGATAGTGCACTGTAGACGTCATGGGAATGTGTTGGTGCATCTTAGAATGCAAGAGAACGCTAGCTATCGAATAGGAGACCACCAACATAATTCCTTTTTTCTGCTGAAGGTTTAGAAACACTACTCATGTGTGTGTGTTTGCGTTTGTGTGTGTGTTTATACTTAGGGTTAGGGTTAGGTTTTACGTGAGATTAGGGGTTTGGGAAAAATCGCCACTTCTCAAAAGTTCCGCTAGTGACTAGTCTCACACACACACATGTCTATGCCTTGTTTCATACAAATGTCTATGCCTTGTTTCATACAAATGTTTATGCCTTGTTTCATACAAATGTCTATGCCTTGTTTCATACAAATGTCTATGCCTTGTTTCATACAAATGTCTATGCCTTGTTTCATACAAATGTCTATGCCTTGTTTCACGCACATGTCTATGCATTGTTTCATACAAATGTCTATGCCTTGTTTCATACAAATGTCTATGCCTTGTTTCATACAAATGTCTATGCCTTGTTTCATACAAATGTCTATGCCTTGTTTCACGCACATGTCTATGCCTTGTTTCATACAAATGTCTATGCATTGTTTCATACAAATGTCTATGCCTTGTTTCATACAAATGTCTATGCTTTGTTTCACGCACATGTCTATGCATTGTTTCATACAAATGTCTATGCCTTGTTTCATACAAATGTCTATGCCTTGTTTCATACAAATGTCTATGCCTTGTTTCATACAAATGTCTATGCCTTGTTTCATACAAATGTCTATGCCTTGTTTCACGCACATGTCTATGCTTGTTTCATACAAATGTCTATGCCTTGTTTCATAAAAATGTCTATGCCTTGTTTCATACAAATGTCTATGCCTTGTTTCATACAAATGTCTATGCCTTGTTTCATACAAATGTCTATGCCTTGTTTCACGCACATGTCTATGCCTTGTTTCATACAAATGTCTATGCCTTGTTTCATACAAATGTCTATGCCTTGTTTCATACAAATGTCTATGCTTTGTTTCACGCACATGTCTATGCCTTGTTTCATACAAATGTCTATGCCTTGTTTCATACAAATGTCTATGCCTTGTTTCATACAAATGTCTATGCCTTGTTTCACGCACATGTCTATGCTTGTTTCATACAAATGTCTATGCCTTGTTTCATAAAAATGTCTATGCCTTGTTTCATACAAATGTCTATGCCTTGTTTCGTACAAATGTCTATGCCTTGTTTCATACAAATGTCTATGCCTTGTTTCATACAAATGTCTATGCCTTGTTTCACGGACATGTCTATGCCTTGTTTCATACAAATGTCTATGCCTTGTTTCATACAAATGTCTATGCCTTGTTTCATACAAATGTCTATGCCTTGTTTCATACAAATGTCTATGCCTTGTTTCATACAAATGTCTATGCCTTGTTTCATACAAATGTCTATGCCTTGTTTCACGGACATGTCTATGCCTTGTTTCATACAAATGTCTATGCCTTGTTTCATACAAATGTCTATGCCTTGTTTCACGGACATGTCCATGCCTTGTTTCACACACATGTCTATGCCTTGTTTCATACAAATGTCTATGCCTTGTTTCATACAAATGTCTATGCCTTGTTTCACGGACATGTCTATGCCTTGTTTCATACAAATGTCTATGCCTTGTTTCATACAAATGTCTATGCCTTGTTTCATAAAAATGTCTATGCCTTGTTTCATACAAATGTCTATGCCTTGTTTCATACAAATGTCTATGCCTTGTTTCACGGACATGTCTATGCCTTGTTTCATACAAATGTCTATGCCTTGTTTCATACAAATGTCTATGCCTTGTTTCACGGACATGTCTATGCCTTGTTTCATACAAATGTCTATGCCTTGTTTCATACAAATGTCTATGCCTTGTTTCATAAAAATGTCTATGCCTTGTTTCACACAGATGAAGAGGAGATAAAAACTTATTATTGCAAACAAAAAAAACTTTGAAACCTTTAAATCTAAGAAAATAGAATGACCTTCTAATCTAAGAAAATAGAATGACCTTTAAATCTAAGAAAATAGAATGACTTGTCCATGTTTACAACGTGTTTCATTGCAATAAATATTTTGTTTCAGAAATGATTCCGACTGGGATGATGATGTCAGCATGCCAGAGACCTTAGAACAGGAGAGTGTTGATGCTAGGCACTACCGGTAAGCTTCTTGTTTACATGTATGCACCACCTGAAGACATTGAACTCATTTAAAAACATTAGATTTAGGAGATCATAAAATCTGTCCGGCACAGTAGAACGTCAGTTATCCGGAACGTCAAATACCCAGTACGTTAAATCATGGGCGTAGCCAGCATTTATTTTTCAGGGAGGGTTGGGCCCTCATATATACACACTTATATATAAATATATATTTTATTTTTATATATACTATATATATATATATATATACTATAAAGTAGAATGTAAGGCGTATGTATGTGCCGAATAGAAATCAAAACCGTTAGACCAATCTTGATAAAACTTGGCAGAAATGTTCCTTTGGTACTAACTTAGCTTAGACCGTAGTGTATATAGTGTAGCCCTAAAACAACATTAAGACCCTCAAAAAAAAAAAGTTGACTAACTCTATTAAAGATATAGTATTGTATGGATCAAGGCTTTGTTTACCATGTTGACATGAGAAAAGATCGAAAGGATTTAGATTTATATCTAATTTTAAGAACTACACTTTGCACATATAGTTTTTTACTTTGACACATGAACATAGTATTTATAGTCCATTCATTTCATATTTTATTCAAATTAACATTCAAATTTGTTTTTCTAAAGCATTTTTACATGAGTGCAACTCTATTCTTTATATCGCGTTAATTCAGGTCAATTAGCTATTTTTAGCTCCATTCATAATATTTTTTTTATTCATGAATTCATGCATTTACCCATAACATTAATTATTTTCTAATGCACTATATCAGTATACGTATATGTCATTTATCTTCTATACATCTGCCCTTCATTCCTTCGGACGTTTTTTTGTATCCTAGAATAGTTATTCCTGGAGTTAGTGGAAAAGCATTTAAAAAGCCGCTTTTGACAGCAAGGGGGTCTGGATCGAAGCTTCGGTGCCAAGCATTATTTCCGGTATTTGAAACTAAAAAAAAAAAAGCTTAATGCTTATTCTGAGGTATCTTAGCTAGTGCATTATACTGCTACCCTTGTATTAAAAAATTCTTAGTCAAAGGTCAAATCTGTCACTCAATGCACTTTATTAATGATACCCAGAGACTGGTAGAAATTCGTAACTTTATTTGTGCTTTAGTTTATTATTGGTCGGGGAAGGGTAACCAAACAACTTCTTTCATGGCATTTAATGACTTGAACTTTTTTTTCTTTGTATTTGAAGAGGGGGTTTTAATATCAAGAAACTCCTTGGCTTCGATCATCGAATTTTTTTTATTTGAGAGTTTTTAACATCAAAACTCTCTTGGATACCCTCATGCATTATTTCCGATATTGAAAACTAAAAAAAAATGCACATTTTGAGGATTATTATCCTGCTACTCTTGTAATAAAAATGAACTGTCGAAAAACAAATTTGCTATTCATTGCACTTTATTAATGAAGCCCAGCGGCAGAAATTGATAACTAGAGTTTTACTGTAGTTTTTTTAAAATTATTATTAGAAGAGGGAAGGTGTCAGGGTTGAGTTAAGGCCTTAGCTCGTTTTCCCGGGCCCCTGACATTCAACCAGGCACCTTCGTGCTTGCAATAAATAAGTGACTCAGTGTTGACTATGTAAATGTTTAATGATATGAATTTAAGTTATGATGAACATTCTAATATTGTGGATCTAGTAATTAAACAATAAATTCTACACCTTGCTGTCCCACAACGTACACATTACTGTTCGAAACCACAACACAACACACTGCTGTCTCTAGTCACCAGCGTAGACTTCCAATCCCATACTAACTCCCTGTAGAGACATAAATAAAGACAAACTAAAAGGTCTAGTATACTATGGCATCGAAAACAATTGCGAAATGCAGTCATGCCTTAGATACTCACCCTAAACAGGGGAACACAGAAGAATCTCAAAGAAAACGTTTCACCAGCGTAATAACAAAAAAAACGCTCCACCAGCTTACAAGCAAGGCAACAAAAAGAAAGTGCGTTCAAAAATTGTGCACTTAATACACATTGGTGCTAGAATGCCATAATCTACGCACCGACATTCCCCCTCTCCCCCCAAACTGGTTCTTACAAAGTATGGACCAGTTTCCGTACCTCAAACTGAAAGAAAAGTAAGAAGATATGGCAACTACAAGGTAAGCACATCCATCTAGGAAAATTCATCAGCATTAACATCACTCTTCCAAACATAACAACTTAGAAGAAAAATTACAAGCAAGGCAACAAAAAGAAAGTGCGTTCAAAAAGTGTGCACTTAATACACATTGGTGCTAGAATGCCATAATCTACGCACCGACAGAAGGGAAAGGAGGTTAACCTTAAAACCCCTCTTTGCTACGCTCATGGAATTTGGCGACTGTAGTTTGTTTTAGTTTTGTATTGAGGATGGGGTTTTTAACGTCAAAAAACTCTGGAGGGGAGGGGTTAAATTGGTGACTGCTGGTGTTTTAATTTTTGTTTTATTGAAAGGGGGGATTAAACTTAAACTTAACCCCCCCCCCGGCTGCGCTGGTGACAAGTGATGTATTAACATTAAAATGTTACCTACCCCCCCCCCCCCCCCGGCTGCACTGGTGCAAGTGTTTTAACATTCAAATGTTACCTAAAAAAAAAATTACGAAAAAACAGTAAAAATTTCCACTGGGGGGGGGGGAATTCAACGCCGAACACACCCCTAGCTACGCCCATGCTTCAAATATCCATACTGTATTTTTTTGCTTTACAATAAGTTATGTAAGCTGATGTGCAGCTAAAGATTAGCGATTATTAATATGGTAGTACTACTAATGGTATGTTAGTAGGTACAGCGCTCTGTTTTGTTTATTTTTTTCTATATGTGATAAACAAGACCTAATATAGTTTTCATTATGTTTTCTTACAAAAATCAATGAGGTCCCCAAAACAATTGAAAGCATCAGACGACTATGAAGAAATGGATCTACAGACAAACCAGGTAAAACTTGTTTGTTTCAAAGTGGTATTAGACAATGGAAATGTACAAGTGTCAATGAAGCAATCAAAATACTTATAGAAGGGAAGAATTGGACATTTACAGTACTTTAAGATTTAGGCCCTATTTCCCTTTTTCTATAATAAACAAAATTAATTAATTACCATTAATCAATCTAAATATTTGTTATATGGGTTTCAGTCAAGTGTTTCTTTTTTTTTTAGAATATATGCAAAATGAGTTGTATTTTAATATTTACACATTTCCGCTGCTATCCTGAGCTGGTTGTGTGTATTTCAATAGGCTTCATATCTGATTTTTGTACCTTTTGTTCTTTTGTAATGTTCACGCTTAAATCCATTCTCTCAAGGACTAAATCCATTCATTCCTGGACTAAATCCATTCATTCCAGGACTAAATCCATTCTCTCAAGGACTAAATCCATTCATTCCTGGACTAAATCCATTCTCTCCAGGACTAAATCCATTCTCTCAAGGACTAAATCCATTCATTCCAGGACTAAATTCATTCTCTCAAGGACTAAATCCATTCTCTCAAGGACTAAATCCATTCATTCCAGGACTAAATCCATTCTCTCAAGGACTAAATCCATTTTCTCCATGACTAAATCCATTCTCTCAAGGACTAAATCAATTCTCTCAAGGACTAAATCCATTCTCTCCAGGACTAAATCCATTCTCTCAAGGACTATTTCCATTCTCTCCAGGACTAAATTCATTCTCTCCATGACTAAATCCATTCTCTCAAGAACAAAATGCATTCTCTACAGGACTAAATCCATTCTCTCAAGGACAAAATGCATTATCTACAGGATTAAATCCATTCTCTCAAGAACTAAATCCATTCTCTCCAGGACTAAATCCATTCTCTAAAGGACAAAATGCATTCTCTAAAGGACAAAATGCATTTTCTACGGGACTAAATCCATTCTCTCAATGAATAAATGCATTCTCTCCAGGACTAAATCTATTCTCTCCAGGACTAAATCCATTCTCTCCAGGACTAAATCCATTCTCTCAAGGACAAAATGCATTCTCTACAGGACTAAATCCATTCTCTCAAGGACAAAATGCATTATCTACAGGATTAAATCCATTCTCTCAAGAACTAAATCCATTCTCTCCAGGACTAAATCCATTCTCTAAAGGACAAAATGCATTCTCTAAAGGACAAAATGCATTTTCTACGGGACTAAATCCATTCTCTCAATGACTAAATGCATTCTCTCCAGGACTAAATCCATTCTCTCAAGGACTAAATGCATTCTCTCCAGGACTAAATAAATTCTCTCCAGCACTTAATCTATTCTCTCCAGGACTAAATCCATTCTCTCCAGGACTAAATCCATTCTCTCAAGGACAAAATGCATTCTCTACAGGACTAAATCCATTCTCTCGAGGACAAAATGCATTATCTACAGGATTAAATCCATTCTCTCAAGGACTAAATCCATTCTCTTCAGGACTAAATCAATTCTCTCAATGACTAAATGCATTCTCTCCAGGACTAAATCAATTCTCTACAGGACTAAATCCATTATCTACAGGATTAAATCCATTCTCTCAAGAACTAAATCCATTCTCTCAAGGACCAAATCCATTCTCTTCAGGACTAAATCCATTCTCTCAAGGACTAAATCCATTCTCTCAAGGACAAAATGCATTCTCTCCTGGACTTAATACATTCTCTCCAGGACTAAATACATTCTCTCCAGGACTAAATCCATTCGCTACAGGAATAAATCCATTATCTTCAGCACTAAATCCATTCTCTCCAGGACTAAATGCATTCTCTCCAGGACTAAATACATTCTCTAAAGGAATAAATCCATTCTCTTCAGCACTGTATCCATTCTCTTCAGTACTAAATCCATTCTCTCCAGGACTAAATCCATTCTCTCAAGGACTAAATCCATTCATTCCAGGACTAAATTCATTCTCTCAAGGACTAAATCTATTCATTCCAGGACTAAATCCATTCTCTCCAGGACTAAATCCATTCTCTCCAGGACTAAATCCATTCTCTCCAGGACTAAATTTATTCTCTTCAGAACTAAATCGTGGCGCTGGTTGAGACATGAAGTGTGGCGCTGGTTGAGACATGAAGTGTGGCGCTGGTTGAGACATGAAGTGTGACGCTGGTTGAGACATGAAGTGAGACGCTGGTTGAGACATGAAGTGTGGCGCTGGTTGAGACATGAAGTGTGGCGCTGGTTGAGACATGAAGTGTGGCGCTGGTTGAGACATGAAGTGAGGCGCTGGTTGAGACATGAAGTCTGGCGCTGGTTGAGACATGAAGTGTGGCGCTGGCTGAAACATGAAGTGTGGCGCTGGTTGAGACATGAAGTGTGGCGCTGGCTGAGACATGAAGTGTGGCGCTGGTTGAGACATGAAGTGTGGCGCTGGTTGAACATGAAGTGTGGCGCTGGTTGAGACATGAAGTGTGGCGCTGGTTGAGACATGAAGTGTGGCGCTGGTTGAGACATGAAGTGTGGCGCTGGTTGAACATGAAGTGTGGCGCTGGTTGAGACATGAAGTGGCGCTGGTTGAACATGAAGTGTGGCGCTGGTTGAGACATGAAGTGTGGCGCTGGTTGAGACATGAAGTGTGGCGCTGGTTGAGACATGAAGTGTGGCGCTGGTTGAGACATGAAGTGTGGCGCTGGTTGAGACATGAAGTGTGACGCTGGTTGAGACATGAAGTGTGGCGCTGGTTGAACATGAAGTGTGACGCTGGTTGAGATATGAAGTGTGGCGCTGGTTGAGACATGAAGTGTGGTGCTGGTTAAGTTGAGACATGAAGTGTGGCGCTGGTTAAGTTGAGACATGAAGTGTGGCGCTGGTTGAGACATGAAGTGTTGTGCCTTTTAAATTGAGACATGAAGTGTGACGCTGGTTGAGACATGAAGTGTGGCGCTGGTTGAGACATAAAGTGTGACAATAGTTGAGACATGAAATGTGACGCTGGTTGAGACATGAAGTCTGGCGCTGGTTGAGACATGAAGTGTGGCGCTGGTTGAGACATGAAGTGTGGCGCTGGTTGAGACATGAAGTGTGGCGCTGGTTGAGACATGAAGTGTGGCGCTGGCTGAGACATGAAGTGTGGCGCTGGTTGAGACATGAAGTGTGGCGCTGGTTGAGACATGAAGTGTGGCGCTGGTTGAACATGAAGTGTGGCGCTGGTTGAGACATGAAGTGTGGCGCTGGTTAAGTTGAGACATGAAGTGTGGCGCTGGTTGAGACATGAAGTGTGGCGCTGGTTGAGACATGAAGTGTGGCGCTGGTTGAGACATGAAGTGTGACGCTGGTTAAGTTGAGACATGAAGTGTGGCGCTGTTTAAGTTGAGACATGAAGTGTGACGCTGGGTGAGACATGAAGTGTGGTGCTGTTTAAGTTGAGACATGAAGTGTGACGCTGGTTGAGACATGAAGTGTGGCGCTGGTTGAGACAGAAAGTGTGATGCTGGTTGAGACATGAAGTGTGGCGCTGGTTGAGACATGGTGTGTGTCGCTGGTTGAGGAAAGCTACTAAAGCGTGCTTGTTTTAAGACAGGAAATATAAATATTTATGACGGATAATTAAAGAAAGTGTCTCAACTGAACGAACCCTGATGGTTGTGGGATTTAACAGTTTTATGCAACGTCTGAATGAATGCAACAAACAAGGCAAATACAAGTTGATGTTTAGGCTTAAACGGACGAAATCACCTTCCAAAGAAAATAGCTACTTTTCATTCAGCAGGCGGAAAGGTTTAACTATATTCTACTTCCCAACATCTGACCAGCTACTAATTGACCAGGAATAACGTTTTCCAAGATCCAACTTCAGAGGCTCTTGAAGGAGTAGTTTAAAGAATTTCAAGCTGAAATTTTGCACAATTATTCATTGGCATAGACAAGACATGAATCAAAAAACAAAATTAATTTTTATCTGACAATAAATTTAACAAATTAATTATTTATTAATTAACTATGGTAAGTTATTATTTAGGTTTGTATTGAACAAGGAAAAGAAATTGTAATTGATTGATGTGGTGGTATAAGTTGAATTAGTACCTAAGTTGCCGTTTTGTAACAATAACACTTTCTATTCTCATAACTTCTTCACTGGCACAGTGGTTAGTGTGTTTGCTTGAGGAGGCTTGAACCCTTGAGTTCGAATGCAGGTCTTTCAACTTATTTTTTTTAAATAAGATCATGGTAACATTCAGCTGGATCCCCCCCTCTTTTCAGGCTCTTTCTCCCCACACCCCTTTCCTAACTGGCCCAGAACATTGAATAGGATCATTGCATAGCAAGAAACCTAACAGCATGAAATTGAGCTAAACAAACAATTGATCAAAATATTTTTAATCGCTCAGATTTATTTTTGTAAGTCTAGATCTATTCCAAATTTAATTACATGACTGATCTTAAATAATTAATACAACTACACTTCATTAAATATATAAAATATATATATATATATAATTTTTTTTTTCAAAAAGTATTTTTTAAAAATTCTCTTGTATAATTTTGTTGATGTGGTCTGCGTGTCGAAAATTAAAAAAACAAAACGAATACGTTTTGGACTCACTGTTCCACACTCGAATATAAATAAGTCTATTGGTCTTTTCCACACAGGTCCTGAGGGATGAGCAGAATTATCCACACAGGTTTCGGACATCTCGTTCTAGCATTGAACGGAATGATGTGTATTCTGAACCAAGTCAATCTGAAGAAAACTATCATGAAGACAAACCTAACATTTCCTCCCACGCACACAGTACATTAGTTTAACATTTCCTCCCACGCACACAGTACATTAGTTTAACATTTCCTCCCACGCACACAGTACATTAGTTTAACATTTCCTCCCACGCACACAGTACATTAGTTTAACATTTCCTCGTAAGCACACAGTACATTAGTTTAACATTTCCTCCCACGCACACAGTACATTAGTTTAACATTTCCTCCCACGCACACAGTACATTAGTTTAACATTTCCTCCCACGCACACAGTACATTAGTTTAACATTTCCTCCCACGCACACAGTACATTAGTTTAACATTTCCTCCCACGCACACAGTACATTAGTTTAACATTTCCTCGTAAGCACACAGTACATTAGTTTAACATTTGCGCCCACGCACACAGTACATTAGTTTAACATTTCCTCCCACGCACACAGTACATTAGTTTAACATTTCCTCGTAAGCACACAGTACATTAGTTTAACATTTCCTCCTAAGCACACATCACATTAGTTTAACTAAGACCTACATTGACAGTTTACATGTTGCTGTTTTTAAAAACATTTACACCAACACTTTAAAACAATACTTCCTGAACACTGACTTCACGCTGTGTACCTACTACATAAAAAAACAATTACACTGTCGGAGAAACAGTGATTCTCAAAACACATTTCTAAAGAGACAGTTATTCACAAAACACCTAACCCTAACCCTAACCCTAAAGACACAGTGATTATCAAAACAAATTTCTAAAGACGCAGTGATTCTCAAAACAAATTTCTAAAGACGCAATGATTCTCAAAACACATTTCTAAAGACACAGTGATTGTCAAAACACACTTCTAAAGACGCAATGTTTTACCAAGAACTGACAAAGTAGGAATGATTTTTGTGTCTAAATTTGTCTTCTATAATCATTTCTTTACTAGACACCATTCTGTCTTATACGTTTTACCTTGTTTTTATTATGGACATTCTACACAGTTTTATAAATCATTTTTGTTTACATCTAAGTTTTTAATAACAAATGTTTTGATAAAAAATGTGTTTTTGTATATGATTGTGAACCTATATATGGCTGCTTGGTCGTGCGGTATGCGCGCTGGACTGTCATTCAATCGCCTTGATGGTCGCGGGTTCACATGATGCCCGCTGCCATCCCCCCTCCTATTGATTGAGTTTTGGACTATGTCACTTGGCTCTAGAGCTCGAGATTATCTTCAACTCTGAAGCAACATCTGAAACATGGAAAACAAACAGTTGAATCGCGTATTAAAGGTTTCACCCATCTTCCATGCGATTACAGGGGGGAGGGAGTAGGTTGGATATGGTACAAATTACGATCCGCGGGTCACATGCAGCCCGCCGGAGTCTTTTTTGTGGCCCGCGGGCTATCTATAGGAATAATGTGAGCCGACAGATTATACATATAAAAAATGCAAATATATTCAAACAAAATAATTTTATTTAACATCTATATATATAGGCCTAATTCTCTTCATGGCTCAAGAGTTTAAACACCACGTAATGGAAAGATCACTCTTTTATTTTTGCAAGTCGAACGAACTAAAGTTACCCTACGAAAAAAAAGGGGGCGGGGGAGAACAAGTAGTATTCACCCGTCATAAAATAGCAGGGCCGGACTTAACCGTTGTGACCATGAAGTCATGGAAAGATCACTCTTTTTTGTTATTTCTACCCCACGTAGTTTTAGCGGCGAAAAAAGAGGGGGCGGGGGGAAACAAGTCATCTGCTTTGTATTCACCCGTCACTATATAGGAGGGCCGGACTCCTTTGTGGCGCCCTATTCGAAACGGATTTCGCGGGGCCAAGTTTGGGTAGGGATACGGATAATAAGTGAAATTTAAAAGATTTTATTAGAAAATAAATTCGTATTTGCATTCTATTCATTCTTTACTACATAGAGAACTACTTTTCGAGCCTTGAGTGTGGCGAAGTCATACAGTATATCATAAAAGTTTTATTTCTACACAGATCAAAGTCAATAGCAAGAATTACCAAATGTTTCAATCTGTCTACGAGATCTGTTGACCTCAAGTAATTCTTCATTAGTTTGAGGCGCGAGAAGCTTCTTTCACTAGATTCTAGAGTATTGCATAATGCCGTTTTTTTTTATCGCGCGTAGGAATGGCGTTTTCCATATTGAATGACAGCCCAAAATGACAATTTTTGTGTATATATTTCAGGAGATTTGTATGAGTTTTCAAAAGATTTTAATGATTTCCGGAGATTTCCAGGACTTTTTCGTATATTTTGTAAATTAAGGAGATTTCCAGGAGCTCCTGGTAAATCAGGAGGATGCGGAAAATCTGTTATAAGTTATAAAATGGTTTCATTGAATAATTTACACCTAGGATTAGCGTGGGGCCTATGACAGTGCGGGGCCCACTGCGGTCGCATAGGTTGCGGTGCCCTAAGGCCGGCCCTGCAAAATAGCGGCTTATGTTACGCCGCGTGTCAACTAGTATTCTATAAATTATTGAAACTTCTGATTCTTATCACTTATGATGAAGAGGCTAAAGAAACTTTGTCTCTACATGTCATTTTAAAAAGTTTAAAGTAAAAGAAGATTATTCTTTTAGCCAATATGTCGCAACATTCAATCAAAAACACAAACTCAGGCCAGTATTTATTCAATACTATGAAGAACTGTGTTCAAAGTGTTGGGTTGGCATGGAGCAAGATGGCGAGTGTAACAACTGATGGCGAGTGTAACAACTGATGGCGCCGTATTTTGACTGAGAAAAACTTTTTAAAAATAAATTAAAGAATTTAAAGAACTTTGTTACTAATATTTCTAATGAAGAGTGGAAGACCGACTTCATATTTTTCATCGGAAGTTATTTGCACATGAAATGTAAGTGCATGTTAAAAAATGTTTCAAACAAATCTTCCCATTTCTCTAGGTAAGCAAGTAAAAAACAGGTTTTATCATTTTTCTTTGCTGAAAGGTAAAACTATTTCTACTGAAATTGTTGAAAAGTAAAAGACTAATTTGATTGTGGAATTTGAAAGCAAATTTTAAGGCGTCAAGAACTTGGAGCCAAGTTTTCAATACCCTCAGCTCACCATTTAGTGTAGGGGCTGATTCAGCTGCAGAGGACATACCTCCAAGCAAATTATGACATGAAAGAGAACTTCCAATCAGTTCCTCCGCGGGACTTTTATGGTTAAACAAGTGTAAGAACAGGTTGATGCTGACTGATAGCAGTCACAAGGATAACAACTAGTAAGCTAGTTCCACAATTCCGTAACATTATGCACGAATGTAAACAGCAAAATTTTCACATTAAGTAGGCTACAACAGTACATTTGTGGAATTGTAGCAGTAATGAAATGCAAAGGTATATACGCAAAATTAGTTTAAGAAATTGCTAAATCTCATTGTAAGTCTTCAATTTGGAGTGTACAAAAATGTAATGTAAATGTGATTTAACAGATATTATGCACAGTTAGATAGACCATTTTTCTAAGTTGTAAGTACATATTTTATATTCATATATGCGGCCCCCCTTCCCCAATTTTCTTTACGGCCCTCGATATTAAACTGTTTGCCCACCCCTGTTCTAGAGAGCTAGAACTAGAACAGTGTAAGTGGTGTTACTCTCCATTGAGTCTAACTCTTGAACTGATGAAACATAGAAATGTCTGCAACTGTGGCCGACTTAAAACAATGGCCTAGGTAACTTAGAGCTGGTCACTGAGACAATGATTTTCTCAAGGACAGCGGTACTTCACCCCTCCCCCAAAAACAAATATTTCGTTACATAATGTGTGTGTTTAGGTGAGCTACCCATTGTACAAACATGGGAGAAAATGGAAACTTTTAGTTTCTAAAGTAAAAAATGTTTGGTTTCTAGGAACGTAATAATGTCTTCTATCTGAAGTCAAACCGCCACTATCCTATTTAAAACAAAGAAGAGAAATCTGACCTAAGAAACTACAGACCAGTACCAGCATCACATGAGCAATCTTAGAACACAATTTGTTGTAAACCATTTAGACCAGTTATGTCCAACTTAATTCGGTCTGCGGGCCATTTTGATTTCTGACACTCGCGTCGCGGGCCACACCACCGACCTTTGTTTTAAAGCTCTAAGATTGACTCGAAATCAATTGTATTTAGTTCTACATTTATGTATGACATGTTAGCAGTTGATTCGAAACAAACTTCTGCATATCCGGCTGCATAGAACACATGAGCCACCAAGTCACGCCCATAGACTGATATATTATACTAATAGACATAGATAATATATATCTACTGTCCGATAAAAGAGTTTTATGAAACGAAAATTTGTAACTTGCAATTTTGTGTACTTTATTATACAGCATTTATGAGCAGTATAAAAGTTAAGTGTTCCATATCTATTTCAGCCATAACCTATATAAGTATTATCATATTTTCGCTAGTGTTTTTTTTAAACATCTCTAAGCGTGACTATAATGTCAGTTAATCATAATGTTCATTTTTTGTTCTAAAACTGTTTTAATTTTAGCTTATTTGGACATTCTGCTAAAAAAAATCCCTAATTTCACTAATTCAAAGTTAAGGACTGAATCTTTTTGATGAAATCGCACTTTTCGTTTCATCAAAAAGTCATGTAGTTTAAATTTGGGCTAGTAGAGTACTTACAATTAACAAGACTATAATAACAAGGTGACTAACACACAATCTATTACTCTGAATGAGACAGTAGAATCTGTAACCAACAAGAGAAGTATCATAGATGAAAAGCTGCTGTCAAAGCAATGATCAGTAATGCAAAAGTCTCCTAAATACAGCTTAATAGAGATTTCTTTGTCAAAAAAAAAAAAAAAATTATACTTAAAATTTGCTAGATGATATAGCTGAGAAAAGCACTTTTTTTTTTTACCTTGTAAAATCCTTCACATCCTCTGTCCAGACACTATTAGCAGCAGGGACATAGTGCATTGAAACATTCTTATCTAAGAATATAAGCCTACATTACAGTATGTCTCTCGCAATATTGTTCATTATTTTGCATTTTAGTGATTTGCAGAATTTCAAGTTTTATCTTAATTGTTTAGCGCAAAACAATTTGTCAAATATTTTTAGAGCTATAAGCAAATGCAATGCATTTTTTAGAATATAATGTAACAGCTCTTCTTTATGGAGCCTTCATATATAAATATTTTCTAAAATAGTAAATGTAAATGCATTTCCTCAATGACAATTAAGATTATTATTATTATAACTGGTATTATGAAATAAAAAATAAAGAATTATATTAAGACATATTTATTTGGAAGCTCTTCAATATCATTCAATAAATGGTAAAATATACTGGAAGAAAGAGTGCAGCTTATTTGCTACTCAGAAAGACCTAAAATCATCTCTAATATTACAAAGTAACTTCATTTTTCTTTATATAACACAACAATTTCTAATAACAAACTACATTCAAATATTACATAGTATTCTTACTACTGGTACCTAAAAGTAATTCAACTATTATTTAATACAATACAACAAACTTGACCACCATTTTATTAACTCACACACACACTCTCTCCGTCACTTCCATGCCTTTTGTGAGCTTAAATGAACACTATTAACTCTTCATAATGCTTTAGTCTTTATATTGAAATATTCTCCCAGAATGAAGTATAGGCAATTAAAACAATTATTTTATAAGACACACATAAAATGTCTTATTTGATAAGACACATAAAATGTCTTAAATAATGTTTGTTTTTTCCATCATAAAAAGGAGGTGCAGTAGCTGAGTGATAAAGTGCTTGGAATTTGAATCAGGAGTCCTGAGTTCAAATCCTGGTTAAGACAGATCTTTGGGATGTGACTGAGTCTACCCATCTCTAATGGGTACCTGATATTAGTCGAGGAGAAACATAAGAAGTTTGTCATTGTGATAGCCAGATGTTACATCTAAAGCATTTCATGTGTCATTTTAGTCATGCATGTTAATCAATAACTTAAACTCTGCTAAGTCGTTGGTTTTCCTGGCTGATTCAGGCAACCCATTCCATTGTCTAATGGCAAAATGGAAGAAGGAGCACTTGTACAAATTTAATCTGAACATTTTTAAAAATATATAACCCATTTTCTTAAAGCCACAAAAATAAATATAACCCAAATATTTACAAATAAAACAAAAAAGCATTAAAAAATATCTTTATTAGTAAATTAAATGAAAGGTCATCATCCTATTATTTAATGCACTTAAAATTCTTTCTCTTTCATAATCTAGCTTTTTCCAAGGCATACTTGTACTGTAATAATCATTCTAAAGGAGAAGTCATTGTACTGTGTTACTTTCGTAGTTATTGTAGCATCTCAATTCAAAATGACGAGATACTGTTATTATAGAACTTAAAAGGTTCTCTTTCGCTAGTTTGCACTGTAGTAAAAAAAAAAAAAAAGCCACATAATGTAAGAAGCATTTCTTCATTATAAACTGAACAAAAATCTTGAATGAATAAAATTTATGTTAATACATATCACAATGTCAATAGTATGTAATGAATACAAAAATAATTATTTATTATTAATTAAATTTTAGCAGAAGTAAACAAATAATTATTGCTCATCAAACAAAATAAATAAATGCTGATTTCATAAAAGATTAAAGAAGCTTATCAAACAGAAGGCAAACTATATAGATCTAGAAAATGTCAAAAAATTAAACCAGCAAAAAAAAAAAATAAAATGTATATTGAAATTAAACACCAAACCCAAACAGTAGCAGGACAATGCGTTAAAAATAACAACCAAAAATAAATAAATACATTCTACTTCTCTAGATCACTAAAACAATCATTTAGATGAAGAAGATGGTCAGTAAGGCCAATAGAGACTAACTTTAACAAAGTTATCCCTTGTTTTTGTTTTGTCTGCTGTGAATGTACACTTTGGTTTCTTAGAGTTATAATGTTTTTTTGTTTGGTGTGAATGTACACTTTGGTTTCTTAGAGTTATAATGTTTTTTGTTTGGTGTGAATGTACACTTTGGTTTCTTAGAGTTATAATGTTTTTTGTTTGGTGTAATGCACAAATTGTAAGACAAATTTCCATACGGACAATAAAGATTATTATTATTATTAAATCGACCTATTGGACAACGAACGTGAGAGCATTGTATTTCAAAATCTGACCTATTGATGTAATGACTTATACAGTTCTAGAGTCTAGGTCTATAGAGTCTAGAGTAGATCTGACATTTGGTCAAAATGTAATTTTGAATTTACAATACTTAATATTGTTAACTAGTTATAAATCTAGTAACAATTAACAATTGTACTCTGACTCGTCAAGGCTCTACGCTATTTACCCGTGTTGATTAGAAAATGTTTTTTAGCTCTTTATAAACAAATTCTTAAGAACTTCATCCATTTTCAGACAAGCTGTTATGGTAGATATATTTTTTTAGAGTAAGAGATCATCACAAAATTATTTTATGTTTAATCATTTTACTTAAAATTATATTTTTAAGGGATTCCCACGTTGGGTTTTTTCTACTAGATCTAATGCAGTTTTATGTGCTACTTGCAGATGAGCCTACTGTTCCGCATTAAGCGGAACCGTCCCGCTAGAACAAAATTAATTAAAACTCAGATGTTACGCTGTTCCTCATTGGCACTTTTATTTTGTTCCGCGAAGTCTGAATTCCGACAAAATAAATCGTCATTATTTTTTTTATTAATATAAAATGTCTTTATGTTTACATTTCGTCCTATTGTGGCCCACATTTGGTTAAGCGCTAATGCTTCGTTTATTCAATGACAAGGGTCCTTTATAATCATGTCAAAACATTTTTCCGACATGTCTCTAACACATTGATTCCTAAGAAAAGAATATATTTTAATAAGGACAAGGATTTTATAATATGTCTAAATTCTAGTACGGACTTATTTGAAAACTTTGTCTTGAATGTAGATACATATATTTTGCCTATTTGATCTTCAGGTCTAGATCTAGATTCAAGTCGTAGTCTTCACTTAAATCTTGATCTAGATCTATCTATACATTTAAATCTATTCTAGATCAGATTTACATCTACACGAGATCCAGTAACTAGTAGATTTCGGCTGAATCTAGATATTATATTATTTTCTAGATCTAGATTATATTTAAAAAATAATCTAGAGTAGATCTAGAGTCCTAAAGTGTCTCTTTTTCTCTTTCTCTATCTCTCTGATAGATAATCTATATATAGATTAAGAAATGTATTCTATATCTAGAGTAGTAGATCTTGTAGTACTACAGGCTAAGTTAAGACAGTTAATAAGGTCTAAAATCAATTTGAATTAGAATATTTAGGCCTACTAAGAGGCTAAAGCTTACATTTTACATCTACAATATATTTTAAATTATTATACATCTGGATTGAAATTCTTGATCTATTTCTGAAATTTGTAATGTAGATCTAGATTCTAGATGACAACGTTAGATCTAGATATAGATGTGTATGTAAAAGGATTTTTCAAAAACTGTTAATTAAGGCAGTCAAACTGAAAACTCTTCATTTCGATTTCAAGCATTTATGGGACATAATTATGATACTTATATTACTTTTTTTCCCCTTTTTTTCTAATTCAAGCTCTCTCTCTTTCTCTCTCTCTCTCTTTATATATATATTGTATATATTTATTGTAGGCTAGGTGTAGATAGAAAAAGGGGATAGATACATTCTTTCCCTACGTTAGGACACTCACTCTTTCTTAGATGAATTGGTACAGTGGCATTGAACACTTAGATTAAAATCTACCAGGACAAGTGAATGGATCTTTACTTTTTGGGGGAACATGCTACTAAGCCAATCTATTTGTTTTATCAAGAAAATGTGTCTGTTTTAAAAACAAAACAGTACTATTAACTATTAAACGGATATATCAGATACCACTCACCTCTTGGTGTTCGCGGTATAAACAGCAATATTGAAATAATAGAGCCGTAGTAGCTATGAGGAGGAGGCATGAGACCATCACCTATTTCAACCATCATGGAGGATATTTCTCTTTCTTGTGAGACATGTATTGGAGTCACTACTGGTGGCGCCAGGATTGGATGTCACAGTGGACTAAATACAAGAGTTATTAGAAAAGTTGTCGTTTGAATCTGATCCATAGGATGAGGTACTAAATCGTTGTATTTTTAATTTGAGACATGAAATGTAAATATTAATGACAGAGCAATCAAAGCAAGTATCTCAAGCTGTAGCACTCACTAGGCTAGTATCTCAACCTGTAGCGCTCACTAGGCTAGTATCAGTGAAAGACTTCTGGATTTTCCTATTTTTTAAGACTGAAATATGTCTTTACGAAAATTCATTCCTGGGCGATGTGTCAAGTGCCCTGACATACCTGTAACTGGAAATGATTGACTTACAAAGTCAGACATTCCTGATTGATAAATTTCTAGCGATGCAGACAATTGATGATTATAAAAAAAGTAAAGTTCCCCTTTCAAACCTTGTGGTCTATGAGGCAGATGATGTAAAAGTCGACAGTTTCTGTGGCCCACGGTTAAAGAGGTTGTCATGTGACCAGAACAACGACCTTTACTTTTCCCCAACTAATATCAGGTATCCATTAGAGGAAGGTGGCTCCCAAAAGTAAAAATTCTAGGATTCGAGCCGGGTTCCCGATTCGGAAGCCAAACGCTTTACCACTCAGCCACCGTGCCTCCCAAGACTGAATAGAAGCTAACGTCATTCCCCTATTTAAAAAAGGAGAAAAATCTGCCCCTGAAAAGTACAAACCAGTCTCACTAGCCAGCATCGCATCCTGGAACATATAAAAGGAAGCAACATCATAAACCACTTGTCCTTACTCCATACCAACATGGCTGTAGGAAATATAGATGATAATGATGTCTTACGAGAAAGAAGGAGCCATACAAGGTAAACTTTGTCTTCCGAGACAGAAGGACTGAAAGAGTCATACAAGGTAAACTTTGTCTTCCGAGACAGAAGGACTGAAAGAGTCATACAAGGTAAACTTTGTCTTCCGAGACAGAAGGACTGAAAGAGTCATATAAGGTAAACTTTGTCTTCCGAGACAGAAGGACTGAAAGAGTCATATAAGGTAAACTTTGTCTTCCGAGACAGAAGGACTGAAAGAGTCATATAAGGTAAACTTTGTCTTCCGAGACAGAAGGACTGAAAGAGTCATATAAGGTAAACTTTGTCTTCCGAGACAGAAGGACTGAAAGAGTCATACAAGGTAAACTTTGTCTTCCGAGACAGAAGGACTGAAAGAGTCATACAAGGTAAACTTTGTCTTCCGAGACAGAAGGACTGAAAGAGTCATATAAGGTAAACTTTGTCTTCCGAGACAGAAGGACTGAAAGAGTCATATAAGGTAAACTTTGTCTTCCGAGACAGAAGGACTGAAAGAGTCATATAAGGTAAACTTTGTCTTCCGAGACAGAAGGACTGAAAGAGTCATATAAGGTAAACTTTGTCTTCCGAGACAGAAGGACTGAAAGAGTCATATAAGGTAAACTTTGTCTTCCGAGACAGAAGGACTGAAAGAGTCATATAAGGTAAACTTTGTCTTCCGAGACAGAAGGACTGAAAGAGTCATATAAGGTAAACTTAAATCAATGTTGCCGAATTAATTAAAAGAGAAGAAAAATGACATAGTTGTTGCTACTAGCGAAAGAAATTTGATATTAAAGTGTTTAAAAAAGTGAAAAAAAATCATATACCTTTTAAAATGCATAACTTATCAACACTAATTATATTGGTCCACCAGAGACATATTGAATTATTTATCCGTCATAGATGTAAGTCTCCATATTATTAAGTTAAGAAAGAATAAACAGTAACCAAAAAAAGAAGCACTTATTGTTTCAAAAAATCAACTTTCGTTGTTAAGAAATAAATTATTTGTTTTTTTTCACAATTTTTCTGAGATAGTATTTTTTATTTCCTCCCAGCTGTAAACATTTGTTCCAATTGTGCATTGACGCTTATTATTATGTATTGGACAAACAATAATGTACACTCCTCCCCTTCCCTCAGTACACAGACAATCAATGGAAAAAAGACACATTCCTGACTGGTGTCAATATAGATTTACCCAAAGGTCATGCTAGCAAGCAAGAGAAATACATTATTGATATAGTCGCTGACATTAAGAGATAGAGAGGTTTGTATGTTTCATAGAATATGTAGGAAGAGGTTTTATTGTAGGCTAGGTGTTTATAGAAAAAAGGGGATAGATACTAGCTAGGAGAGTTTTTAGATAGAGACTAGCTAGGAGAGTTCTTAGATAGAGACTAGCTAGGAGAGTTCTTAGATAGAGATTAGCTAGGAGAGTTCTTATACAGAGACTAGCTAGGAGAGTTCTTAGAGACTAGTTAGGAGAGTTCTTAGAGACTAGTTAGGAGAGTTCTTATATAGAGACTAGCTAGGAGAGTTCTTAGAGACTAGTTAGAAGAGTTCTTAGATAGATACTAGCTAGGAGAGTTCTTAGAAAGAGACTAGCTAGGAGAGTTCTTACAGACTAGCTAGGAGAGTTCTTAGATAGAGACTAGCTAGGAGAGTTCTTAGAGACTAGTTAGGAGAGTTCTTAGATAGATACTAGCTAGGAGAGTTCTTAGATAGAGACTAGCTAGGAGAGTTCTTAGAGACTAGCTAGGAGAGTTCTTAGAGACTAGCTAGGAGAGTTCTTAGAGACTAGCTAGGAGAGTTCTTTGAGACTAGCTAGGAGAGTTCTTTGAGACTAGCTAGGAGAGTTCTTTGAGACTAGCTAGGAGAGTTCTTAGAGACTAGCTAGGAGAGTTCTTTGAGACTAGCTAGGAGAGTTCTTTGAGACTAGCTAGGAGAGTTTTCGTGTTACTACTGAAATACTTTCTATTTTGTCTAGTTTTGTTTATAGAAACTGAAAATATCGATTCTGTAGCAAGCTGATATCCTGTAAGATATGATATGTCTAGATCACACTGCGTGACAGTAAATCTCTGATCATTAGAATATACCTTAAATCAATAACAAGCAAATATAGCCCTACATATAATATATGAGTATTCCTCGACTTTTTAGCTTTTTATCGAAATATTTCAAACACCATCAATTTTTTAATCAAGTGTTAAAAACTTATCTTAGAATCGAGATTAAAAGTCCTGTTTCAACTTTTACATAGATCGAATTACTGAAATTAATTTGTGCGAAAAACACAAAAATCAAATGGAAGTTTAATCTTGTACTTTGAAAAATGTTGGATTTAAAAAAAAAAACGTGTCGAAATTGCGAATAAAAAATCTTTTCGGTAAATTTTACCGCTGAGGTTTCGATCATGAAAGTTGTCCTAGGCACACGGAAAATAAAAACTGGTTAAATGTTCGTATCTTTTGTCCACGGCAAGTGGGAGAATGAGTGATTATGTCAGTCCATCTGGGCCGTTCTAAATATATTATAGATATGACAAAACAAAGAATTCATTAAGAAATCAGCTAATCGTTTGGTCATCGCTTCATAAGTTTGACTTTAGGCTAATGTTTTGATCTTTATTTGTATTGTTTTGTAAATCGCCATTGCATTGCTTTCAGGAAATATATCCCGTTTCTCTGTTCGGGTTAATATGTACTCTGGTACACTGCACCAGTGCAAATCTCATCTAGTCCAGGGTGGAGACATCTCTAGTATTAAAGTAAAAATTTAAATTTGAGCCCAAACCAAAATATTTAGGATATGGGTATACATTGTAAGTTATATGTCCAAAGTTATTTATACAATAGGAAAACCTCAGATTGAGAAAAGGTTGGGAAAAGGCGACTAGGAAACAAGTAGACCTATTTGGGTTATTCTTAAGAAAACAACTGCTCTAAATACAAGTAAAATGTAAGTCAGGTTTGTTTGTTATTGTTTTTACTTTTAGGCACGATTCCAATGTGTCATCTTTAAGTCGATCACTTAATTTCCAATGAATAAAGTTCATGCTTGAAAATGTTCCTGTTGATATGTTGCGCAAAGGTGCACGCGTTCAATATAATAAAGTATGATTCTCCGCCATGACACTAATGGTTGTTGTTTGTTTATTGCTGACTGTGAACCTAGATCTTAATTAACATGGTGGCAGCGGTGTATAAACGATCAAAGGTAATCATTAATCAGTATATAAAGGTTTATTGTTTGCAATAATAAATAGGCAACAATTCAAGGCTACGCCGTGCAATGGCAGCTAGAAATTTCCTTCCTGTACCCGAGCCGCTCGAGTGATGGCCGCTAATTGGCAAAAGTACATAACAAATCTGAGAAGACTAGCAAAAACGTGTAGTTTTGAACGCCTGGAAGATAGCTTGTTTGGGGACAGAGTAGTTCTTGGTATTAGACATGAATGCCTCAAAATGAAATTGTTACAAGATAGTAGTCTCACATTGGAAAAGTGCAGAGACATTTGCAGAGCATACGAGACCGCCAACAAACAGTTGAGACAAATACAAGCCAACCCTCCAATCATTGAGAAAGTATCAACACCCTCAAGAACAAACATTCAGAAAGGTAAATGCAGGTATTGTGGAAGAATTCACGAATACACTAAGGAAAAGTGCCCTGCATGGGGTAAAATGTGCCTAGCGTGCAAGGGGAGACATCATTTTGCTGTGATGTGCAAAAAGAAAGTTCAGCAGGTATCAGATGATATGTCTAACGATGAAAGACAGCTGCAGTCGGACACAAGAGATGATGTCATGATGGTAAAAAATGAATGGGTGATGTCTTTGAAGAACCACAAAACGAAAAGGATGACAGCAGTTATGACAGTAAATGGTCACGGTGTAAGGTTTCAAATAGATAGTGGAGCTGATGTAAACACCATCCAGGAAAAATACGTAAATAAGAATCAGATAGAAAAGGCAACGCAAAGATTACTAATGTGGAATAAGACTGAAATGAGACCCATAGGGAAAGCCACTCTAACGACGAGAAATGAGAAAACTGACGAAACATTTGAGGTGGAATATATAGTTGTACCAAATAATCTAGCATGCCTTCTAGGTCATGAAACTTTAACAAGAATGAAGTTAATCAAAGTCAATAAAGATAGGTTCATAGCATCAGTAGTGAATAACCAAGAAGAAGACTGTTTTCCAAAGTTTACTGGTGATTTGGGTGACTTGGGAGAAGTGTCTTTAAAGATTGATAGCAGCATTAAGCCCAAGGTTCTGCCGTGTAGAAAGATCCCTATTGCTTTACAAGAAAGAGTTAAGGAGGAGTTAAAGACCCTAGTGCAAAGAGGAATAATAGAACCAGTGATAGAGCCTACAGTGTGGGTGAGTCAGATGGCAATTGTGGAAAAAGCTAATGGAAAAATTAGGATCTGCATAGATCCACAAGCCCTGAATAAAGTTTTACTAAGGGAATTCTATAATCTTGCTACTTTAGATGACATATTGGCAGATTTGAACGATGCCAAAATATTCAGCAAATTGGATGTGCAAGAAGCTTTCTGGCATGTCAGACTAGACACAGCATCATCTAATTTGACAGCAATGATAACCCCTTTTGGTAGATACAAATGGAAACGATTACCATTTGGTCTGAAAGTGAGTTCAGAACTTTTTCAGAGAAGATTAAATCTTGCACTAGAAGGACTGAAAGGCTGTTTCAATTAAGTTGATGATATTATAGTGGTAGGAAGAAGAAGAACGAAAGAAGAGGCACTCAGAAATCATGATATTAACCTAAGAGAGCTGATGAAGAGATGTCAAGAAAAGAAGATTAAACTGAACCACGAAAAGTCTGTTTTTAGAACAGCTGAGATTAATTTTTTGGGTCATATTATTACAGAAGCAGGAATAAAACCAGACCCGAACAAAGTATCTGCGATTTTGAGTTTGAATGCTCCAAAAGATATTTCATCAGTCCGAAGATTCTGTGGCATGGTTCAATATCTTGCAAGATTTGTTCCAGACTTGTCGACAGATTTACAGCCCATAACAGAGTTGATCAGAAACAACACACCATTTGTTGGGTCTGATCAATGCACACCAGCTTTCAACAAGATAAAACAGATAATATCGACTCCCATTGATATATTTGACCCTAACAAAGAGCTTACGTTACAAGCAGACAGTAGCCAAAATGGGTTGGGAGCAGCGTTATTACAAGATGGCAGTCCAATAGCATATGCTTCTAGATCATTAACTGATACTCAGAAAAGATGGGCACAGATTGAAAAAGAATTGTTAGCATTGGTTGTTGGTTTGGAACGTTTTGACCAGTATACGTATGGCAGGACAGTTATAGTTCAGAATGACTATAAACCACTGGAAAACATCCTTCAAAAACCACTCAGTTCTGCTCCGAGAAGGCTACAAAGTCTAATGATGCGTCTTTATCGTTACGATATCCAGTTTCAATATGTCAAAGGCAAAAATTTGTTCATAGCTGATACTTTGAGTAGAGACCCATCAAAGGAAAAGAGTGATATCCCTGATGTTTGTGTCAATACTGTGGAACTGGCAATACCAGATGCAGTGCTGGAGAAAGTCAGAATCGAGACAGAGAAAGATAGAACAATGCAAACACTGATTCAGTATATCCTAAATGGATGGCCAGACAAACATAATAGTTTACCTGAACTCAAACAATATTTTTCGCTAAGAGACATGTTAACATACGAAGACGGACTCCTGTTGAAAGGAGAACAAATAATCATACCGATATCACTTCGCAAGGAAATAGAAGAAAAACTCCATGCAGCACATCTGGGAGTAGATTCAATGAAAAGAAGAGCAAAAGAAACAGTTTTCTGGCCTGGATTATCAGCTCGAATACAGGAAATAGCCAACTCATGCTACATTTGTCAGAAAAATAAACCAGCAAATCAGAGAGAAGAATTAATACATCACGAAATAGATTCTAATCCGTGGGACAAGATTGGAATTGATTTATTTCAAATGTGTGACCAACAATATCTAGCCATAGTGGACTATTATTCAAATTTCATAGAGGTAGAAAACATGCAGTTGACAACAACACACGCAATTATAAAGAAACTGAAAGTTTTATTTGCAAGATATGGGGTGCCCAAAGTTTGTATATCTGATAGCGGACCTCAGTTCACATCGGAATATTTTTCCAAATTTATGATGGAATGGGGAGTGACTCATTTGAAATCTTCTCCAGGACACCATCAATCCAATGGAAAGGCTGAGTCAGCAGTTAAAATTTTGAAGAACATAATGAAGAAATCTAGAGAATCAAAGTCAGATGCTTATGAAGCTCTTCTGGAATTTAGAAATACTCCAAGGCAAGACACAAATCTAAGCCCAGTTCAGATGTTTTTTGGTCGGATGACTCGAACACTGATACCAAACAAAAGGAGTAACATTAAGATTTCTACATGTCAAGAGAACATTATGAGAAGGAAAGAAAAACGTCAGATGAGTGTAAAAACATCTTATGATAAGAGGTCAAGAAATTTAAGTCAGCTGAAAACTGGACAGATGGTCTATTTCCAATCTCCTAATGACCCTACATGGAGACGTGGAAGAATCCAGTCTCAAGTCAATCAGAGAGCTTACATTATTCGAGGTGACAATGGTGCAGTGTACCAAAGAAACAGAGTGCATATTAACCCGAACAGAGAAACAGAAGAAGATATATTTCCCGATACTGATAACAACATACAGGACAATAGAACTCAGGATCAACACGTTCGCCACTCATCAACTCATCATTCCCTGCGACCAAGGGATCAGTTGAAGAAACCGACAAGATTCAATGACTATGTGTCTTAATGAACTAATGAATGTTGATTTTTAAATGTGATATGTTTCATATTGATTGAAGCGTATACATTTATGTTATGTTTAGTTGTTTATGTTGTGGTTTTGTTTTATTTTTTTTTTCTATGATACTCCCCGAAATGTTTTATTTTTTTTTTAAAGAAAAGGGGATGTTGATATGGTGCGTCAAGGTGCACGCGTTCAATATAATAAAGTATCATTCTCCGCCATGACACTAATGGTTGTTGTTTGTTTATTGCTGACTGTGAACCTAGATCTTAATTAACAGTTCCCATGCCCCATATGTAGACAACCAAACAAGAAAAACATAAAAATACTTTTTTTTTTTTTAAAGTTAAAACCTTTTTTATCTTTTAGAGTGAATTAGTGAATACTTTACTCTTACTAACTAATGAATGTTAGATTTAAAAAAAATAAATTTTTGTTTTATTTCGCACGAACCTGGTTTCATAGCTCAGTTCTATTCAGTACAGCATCTTTAAATGAAGAAAAGTCCATGATTAAAAAACTTTTTCATCCAGGATGTAGGCCGCTTTCATTTTGCTACCACGAAAACTAATCCCACATTTCCCAATAATTTTAAAAACAATGCGTTCCATTTCTACTATTTCTAACTTGATCACGTCTCAAATTCATCTGATTTGAAAAAAAAAAAAGTTTTGACATCAGCGACGTTCGCTCTTAGAAAATATGCTTTGGAACATTTTAATGGCCATCTAACTGTCCATGTTCTTCTATTCTTTGATGATCATGACATCTATCATTGATAAACATGACATCTTTCTTGCCTTCAACAAAACGCATTTTTAGCGGCCCCCGAAAAGGAAAAAGACGCTATTAGTTTTGTGTGAATGTCTGTCCGTCTGTCCCGTTTAAATTTCGTAAACTAGAAAAGATATCGAAAATCCGACATCTTAATATTTTAGACCATTCAAAGTTCTGATGCAACGGCTACTTTTTTCTTTTCTGAAAGCGAAAAATCTACTTATGCAAGCAGTTTTTTTTTCATAAAAATACACCACTTTTACAACTATTAACTATTAAATACTCAAACACTTGACGCTCTATATCAGGGGAGACTATAGTTTTCCATATTTTTAACACATTTATGCAAACGGTTGTAGATTTTTTGTCAAAAAATTTTGATGTTATATTTGTATTGTTAAGTTATGTCAGTTCTGTTATATTAATTACTATATTTATACAAAAACAAATGTTTACAATTTTTTAAAGAGAAAAAACTATTTATTATGCATTATAAGTTAGACATAATTTAAAACGAATAGTAATTTTGTAAACTTCGAGTTCTTGTCCATTTTCCATGACCATGCAGCATTCCATAATAACCCCCATTCTTATCTGTCATTTGTCCTTGATATAATTTCATTCGGATGTTCTTTCTGAAAATATTGAAGCCTGCCTGGGTGGACATTTCGGGTTGCCGATTTTGAGTTTGTGTTTCCACACAAACTGTCTTTGAAACATTGTTTTTATTTCACTTGGCCAATGCCAAACCAACACTATAGAATAAGTCCATATTTTCTTGATTGAAAGTTAGTTGCCCAGCCACCCAGACTTGTCTTTGTGTCGAAAAATTTCAGTGAAGAACTTTGAAGAGATGTCCAGTTTCTGGCATCTTATAGTTTAATGTCTCTGTTACTACCGGATCAGGTCGTCAGATTCATCATGCTTTGGTGTCTCCTTGTCAGCTTATCTGGCTTATCATAAGAAATAACTAGTATAGTGCATTTTTCCATTTACACTTTATCGTCAAGATTTAGTCTTTCAAAAACATCCATCCAGACCAGGGACACTACATCCCATGGAGGGCTCTGTCTTTTTTTTTTTTTGCCGGTATAGGCCTACAATTTTCGCTCCTCTGTTTTCTAACATTCTTTCGACGTGACCCAACGTAGTCTGTTCTTTTTTTATTTCTGTCACTATCGGTGGGTCTTCATACAATTGATATATCTTATGCAGGGCCGCCGCGAGGGTTGTGGCCGCCTGCGTGCGAAATTAAAAATGCTGCCCCCTTATTTTCTTTTGATTTAATGCCATTTTTTTGTAGACCATTCCATTTTTTCCTTTCATATTCGCCCCGTTGTTGTATCCCTCAAGTACAACTAGGAACCATGCACCAGGAACACTATCGGATATACATCTTGGTTCTTTGTGGTAAGCATAAAGGTCTAATCTCGTTCTGACTACTCGCTTATGCTCCTATATTTGCGACGATTATAATTGATGAGCTGCATGTAGGTATATTACAATGAACAGTGTAAATGATCATGATCTATAAACGATTTCTGGATAAGTTTGACAGCTCAACAGTATTACATAGACTGGATGTGGAGATGTTCACTTCTGTGATATTGGTTGTCGAAGAAAAGTCCGAAAAAAAACACAAAAAAAAAGCTCGAACTACAAAAGCCATTGACAGTGAAACTTTTTTAACGTTCTGTACACTTTCATAATAATTATCACTATTGTATTTTGGAGAGATGTGCATTGTATCCACAATCATCTGACATACACAGATTCAGAGTTGCCTACAATTTTATCCAACAAATGAAGCAATTCAGAGCTGAATATTTTTCTTGAGTTTATTACAAAGTAAATAATCCAATGTACAAGTCACAATGACTTGAAATAAAAAAGAGTAAGACAGTGTTTCTCACATTCCCGGGCAACGACTCCCTAGATAACAATGTTTTCGTTCGAGCCCCTCTAGAAGCTGGAGCCCAGAGGAATGATGTGGGATTCCACAGTGAGGTCGTTAAATTTTTAAAGAATGTAACAAATAAGAAAAGAAACTTAGTCATAATTTTTAGGTTTTATTTTTCATTTCTATTATTTTACACTGTGTATAGTGACGTCATGACATTTCACTAAAATGTTGCTGTTGTTGTTTTCGGGAATTGTGTTGCCTACGTCATTTTTAAGCGTTGTCAAAAGTTCTTTCTAGAGGTAGAATTGAAGATTCGGTAGGTTTCCGCTCAAGTCTGCAAAGGGTCTGAACATTTTTTTTCGCCGGTTGTTGGCTTGTAGCGCCAACAGTTAGTACAACTAAACCGATGTAGGCGTTTTATACGTTTGAATCAATACACTTGTGAACAAAGACTCAATGTAACTGTTATTATTTACAGAATTAACTTGAGATGAGACATAGATCTAATTGTAATGAAATAAACTGATTTTTAAACAAAATCTAGCTCACAACAAAAATAAAGTTTTTACTCTTTCATGTCTTAAGATCGTCTCACATTTGTACTTGGTAGGCTACGCTAATTTCATCAGTGTCACTGCATAACCACCAATCAACCGCTTAACCTCTTCTCAACGCCGCTTAGGAAACACACTCCATAACATCCCTTTTTGTCAGGACGTTGCGCCCTAGCCCCTCCATATGAAAGGAACTAGAGCCCCCCCCCCCGTGAAAATGTTTTTAAAATTGACTTTAGATAATATATCTACTTACAGTGCAGGCTATTCAACTCAAAACAAATATTACAAACAACCCGCGAAAATTCAAGGTCAGAAATGAGTAGGCCTCTATGGAAAAACTCGTGGGAATCCCTCGCACGCTGCTTTTTTTTTTTTTTTTTTAGTTTCCAAAATAATTTCTTATTTACGAATATCGTTTATATTTTCGAATGATAATGGAGTAATTAGAATTTATAATAATAATAATAATAATCTTTATTATCCGTAAGGAAATTTGTCTTACAATGTGTGCATTACACCAAACAAAAAACATTATAACTATAAGAAACCAAAGTGTACATTCACACCAGACGCACTCATAATTTACATGTGACAAAGTTTATACCAGATTGTTCTTATTTAATGATTTGATTGCCAGGGGAACAAAAGAGTGTTTGTGTCTGTTTGTCTTTGCTATCGGTGTCTTGTATCTCTTTTGTGATGGTAAAATCACAAAATCCTGACACAAATATAACATATTTAGTATTTTTTTTTATTTAACAAATTATTTTTAAAAAATATCCTTGAAATAATGATTTGGCCACCCCCTAAAGACGGCAGCCTGCGTGCAATGCACACATTGCACAATAGGCAGCGGCGGCCCTGATCTTATGGTTAGTGGGTGTCCTCCACTCGGTTTCATATTTCAAAAACATTTTTTTTCTGTGTAATTTTTTTGTAAGCCTTATAGATCTATGTTGTATATATATATATATGTAGTGTAGTGGATATCTTGTCAGAAAATACCGGCCACTCCGATATCCACGTGACCCTTCACCCTAGATGGCACCTTGTGTCCGCGCATGACAAGGCAGACCAACGTGGGCACTGTCCATTCGACCGGCATCTCTGGTCGCTGTAATGTCCGTATGTTACTGGACCTAAGTCGTCTCCACTCCCTTTTGTGCTTGGTTCTACACCATGTGTTCTCGTATGGCTGCAGGTCTTTAATGCATAATAAACAGTTTTGAATCGTCCTACGAGTCGCCTTGTCCTTTAGTTTGTTCTGTGCCAAACCCACCACAGAAACTTGGTAGCACGAGTGGGGTCAGGAAGAGAGACTACACTGTGGGATCAGAAGACGTCTCAGAATCTGCTTCCTGACAACCGAAACTAAGAAAGTGACAACCAGACGTAGATTTCTACAAGTAACAGTTAGTTTTTTTTCCTGTTTCTGTACTTTCAAATATTTTCTATTTTTGTTTTCTTCTTTTTGTTTCAGGGTAGTTAGATTTAGTTTTAGTTAGTTTTTAAGGTAATTTGCTTATATTTTCTTAATTGTGATTTTACTTAGCTTGAAAATTGTTTCTGTTGAGATAGATTTAGTTATTAGGTTACTATTATTGTTAGAGTTTCTTAAGACCTGCAGCCAGATGGAGAGAAATATGGTGGAACCTAGTTCAGTGAAGGGGAGAGACGTGGGTCCCATGTGCAGTGGAGGAGAGCCGGAGGAAATGGAATGTGTCACTAAGGGGATGTTGACTCGACTACAAGCTGAACTTGAGGCATTGAAGCTGGCCTGTCAGCGCCCTCATTACATCATAGAACCTGCTAGAAAAATGAGACAGTTCAGTGGGGATGGCAGAAATGTTGAGGTTTCAATTGAAGATTTCGTCAGAGAAATAAGAGATTTATGGGAACTTCGGCCTTACCTCTCGCCTCAAGAGAAGACAGCAACCATTCTTGCGAACATAAGTGGTCCAGCTCGAGTAGAGGTAGATCTTCAGCCACCTCATATCAGAAATAATCCAGAAGCGCTGCTCGATGCACTTACCTCTGCTTTTGAAGTAATCATACCTGTGCGAGAGGCAGAGATTACATTTCTGATGTCGCAGCAGAGAAGACGCGAGTCACTTCTTGAATTTTCTCACCGACTATTTAAGGAGTTTACAACGGCCATCAGACAAGAACAAAGAGAAGGCTTAGATTGCTTCAAGGAGGAAAGATTGAGGGATCAATATGCCTATGGAATCAGTGATCCTGACCTACGTAGAGAGCTGTTTAAGTTCATGGCGCAACATCCCCAGACAAGCTTTCAAACGCTACGAAACTATGCGTTCAAGTTGGAGAACCAGAACAAAGATGCAGTTCGAGCCCAAGAAGTTCTCTTAGCACAGTTCGCCAAACTAGAGAAGCAACCTGAAGAGATAAAGGGGTCAGGCTATAACAGTCTGCCAAGTTCAACTAACCCACTCTCTAGTCAACCACATAGTCAACGCAGACCCACACAAAGACACACGAAACATAGCAACCAAAACAGAATTCGACCAACAGCACCGCCGGGTCTTGTATGGTCAAGGACGAAGAGAGGATTCTTCCCATACACTGATGATGGATCACCAGTCTGCACCCAGTGCTGGGAAGTTGGACATGTAAGGCGTCACTGTCAGCAATCACCACAACTCACAGCTGAGGTTCAATCTGTGAGCAATAGTGAACCCATTGTTTCACAGCCAACCCACCAAGTAGAACAACGAACCAGTGAGCAACAAGCTGATGCAATGTACAATACAGATGCAAGTCACTCAATTCAAACATCGAGAAATAGAAACTTTAACTCTGGGCAGCCAAACAAGAACAGGCATAACAGAGTCCAGACAGACAAAGAAGAAACTACAAGCATTTTAACCAGCCACAAAGACGATTTCGCTCACTGCTCCCTATCACACTTTCTACAGCTTCCCAGACATTATGGATAGAGAAAGACAGACCACTTTGTATGGCCGATGGTACCAGCACGTTACAAACTGGAAAGATGTTTGTGGTTCCAGAAGACACTGACAAGAAACAATTGTTTCAGTTTTCAGGAACCTACTAGGCTAAACGCCCCGGGACGGGTCGTTTCAAGCTAGGGGCTCTGTAGTGGAGTGGATATCTTGTCAGAAAATACCGGCCACTCCGATATCCACGTGACCCTTCACCCTAGATGGCACCTTGTGTCCGCGCATGACAAGGCAGACCAACGTGGGCACTGTCCATTCGACCGGCATCTCTGGTCGCTGTAATGTCCGTATGTTACTGGACCTAAGTCGTCTCCACTCCCTTTTGTGCTTGGTTCTACACCATGTGTTCTCGTATGGCTGCAGGTCTTTAATGCATAATAAACAGTTTTGAATCGTCCTACGAGTCGCCATGTCCTTTAGTTTGTTCTGTGCCAAACCCACCACATATATATAAAGAATGCTTACTTTGTTCATTGCAAAACGCTGAAAGTAGATTGAGCTGGTTTGCCATAATCAGATGTGTCTTAAAGTTAATTCATATTAACTATTGTTGAAGAACTAATTGTTACCCCAATTTTTTTGCTGCGTTACATCAATGTTTGTAACTTATCATCCCTCTTTTTTGGAAACACTGCCAATGGATCCATTGAAAGACGGGGGAGGAAAGAAACAAAACCGAGTGCCATCAAACGTCTATGCCGAACAGCAAAATGATTAGACCAAACAACAAACTCGAATACATCAAAGCAATGTTGAAGTCTATGTCGCTGGGACATAACAAAAAGTACGCCTAACGTTTTGCAGATGCTATTCAGTACAGTTTGTAGAGTGTCAAGTTGTTCACAGTTTGTAGAGTGTCAAGTTGTTCACAGTTTGTAGAGTGTCAAGTTGTTCATGTCGTGATACAATTTCAAACAAAGCTAATGGTCAAAAAAAAAATGTGTTATGCTATCAGTATCAAGCTACAGCCATTTTTCTTTAAAGTTGCTAAAAAGTTGCTTTGCTAAAAAATGTATTTTTCTTATACGGCGATCCGACCGGCCCATTGGGTATTTGCCCGGATGCCACATAACAATTGTTAAAGACTGTGACATAATGGGGAAATTACTATTTCTGATTACTTGTATAGTTAGGAGTGATTCCCCTTATGTAGTTTATAAAAGGCCTTGCAAACTGTGTTTAGTTGCCACTTGCTCCTGAGTTACCAGCTTGACCACTTGACCTGTGTTGTGTATAGTATTTTTTCTGTTAGTGGTCGTGTGTCATGGGGTACTCGGAGAAGTGTGCCCTGCTCTGGAGATCTTTGGGCTAAGTATGTCTTTAGTACTATTGTATTTTATATAATGTATTTATTAATAGATATAGCCCAAATGATTTCCAGGCAGTATATTTTTACCCTGATGTTCTGCATCCTGGGGTACTCCTAAACGTGACATATTTTTGTAACCTTTTTCTGAGGGATTCAACCTGTATTGAATCATCAGATGGACTTTACATATTTTTATAGCCTTGTCTCTGAGGGATTCAACCCGTATTGAATCATCAGATGGGCTTTACCAAACGGATGGCTATAGGTGGGATTCTATGAAGCTTGTAGGCTCATAGGTTTCCCTGAAGCCTATAGTTCATCATGACCATTTTGTTTGTTGTTTTTTTGGCTAAAAGTGGCTAGTGTAAGCCTGAAGCCTGTAACCATAGTGTAGCCAAAAGTGGTCGTGTTTCGACCTGAGGCCTGTGACCTTCAGTTGGCTGTGTAAGCCGGAAGTTTGTAACCCAATGGTCAAAAGTGGTCATGTGTTGACCTGAGGTCTGTGACCTTTATTTTTGATAACCAGAATGTGACGATAATGTAACATATGACTAGGGCTGTGTGCCATATTATTTTTGAGTATCTTTTGTTTACTTTTTGTTGTGTCGGCCTGTGAGTTGATGGCCATTTATTTTTCTCATGTAAATAAACGTTGTAAATATGTTTACCTGCGACTTTGTAAAGTCTTTTGTTGCATACATTAGTTGAATTGTATACCTGGAGGTTATACTTAATAACCTAGGCAGTACAAGAAGGGACCAGTACACCTCTGGACGAACGTGCCAGCACACTTTTAACACTGATCTGTTGATCTAAAGTACCTAAGTCTAGCTATAATTCTAATTGAATATTTTTAGCTATACCCGCTAATAGGTAAATTAATTGATCAAAATTTTGTTATATTGAGTGGGGTGCTCTTTTAGAATCAATCCCCATTACTATGTAACATGGGGTACTCTTACAAGCAACCTCATTTCATTTGTAACATGGGGGCTTGTCTTAGGTATTGTCCAACGCATGTGTCACATTGTTGGCCCGGTTGATAAATTTGTACCTTAGTTAGTAGACCTACTGAGTCTAGATTTAAGTCTTTTGACAAAATGTAATGTAGGTCAGGCATGGTTGGCCGAGTCGATTACGGAAACGAGCACTTGAAATAATTTAAGTGCAATCGAATTGACTTTGATAGCAAATGGCTTCTTGGAGGATGTTGTGGTCTTCTTAAGTACATATTGCCATCAGTGTAGTTACTTGCTAGAATCTATCTTTACATGGTGGCTGCAGCATTTCAGTTGTCAAATCAATGAAAATTAAGTGTTTTTTTTTTTTTTTTTGTAAAAATTACTTTTCAATTATCTAAATCACAAGTGTACCACAACGACTATTTGACAATACAGTGCTCTAATAGGATGTATACATTGAAAATTAATACATTTTACAGTAAAACAAAAAAAATGGTCATGATGAACTATAGGCTTCAGGGAAACCTATGAGCCTACAAGCTTTATAGAATCCCACCTATAGCCATCCGTTTGGTAAAGTCCATCTGATGATTCAATACGGGTTGAATCCCTCAGAGACAAGGCTATAAAAATATGTAAAGTCCATCTGATGATTCAATACAGGTTGAATCCCTCAGAAAAAGGTTACAAAAATATGTCACGTTTGGGAGTACCCCAGGATGCAGAACATCAGGGTAAAAATATACTACCTGGAAATCATTTGGGCTATATCTATTAATAAATACATTATATAAAATACAATAATACTAAAGACATACTTAGCCCAAAGATCTCCAGAGCAGGGCACACTTCTCCGAGTACCCCATGACACACGACCACTAACAGAAAAAATACTATACACAACACAGGTCAAGTGGTCAAGCTGGTAACTCAGGAGCAAGTGGCAACTAAACACAGTTTGCAAGGCCTTTTATAAATTACATAAGGGGAATCACTCCTAACTATACAAGTAATCAGAAATAGTTATTTCCCCATTATGTCACAAAGACTTAAATCCGCCCTTGCTTGGATCCCTCCCATACATTATTTCAGAGAGAGGAACTTCCATGAACCTAGAGTTTCAAGAGACTTCGACTCAACTCTCAGGACTATTTTAAAAAGTCAATAATTTATTCCTACTTGGAATGAAAAAGTCAATCAGTTTATTCCTACTTAGAATGAAAAAGCCAATCAGTTTATTCCTACTAAGAATGAAAAAGCCTGTCACAAGGAGAGAAGGCCTAACCCCGACCAGAGAGGTGTGAAGGCATTAGATATAGCTTACATTAATTCAGTCCACTATTTAATTTTTCTTTTTTCTCCAGTGTCTCAACGCTCTTAGTTGAAAAAACAACAACAACAAAATCTGTAAACTGAACCAAATAAGACAAAATTGATAACAAGTGCTCAACAGAACTATATTCTTTACGGAATGTGATATAGAGGCTTACAGCATTCAGTGTGCTATCACAAGTGGGTCAAACAAATAATGGCTGACATCCTATAACCCAGATTACACTCACCACTAAACGTTAGCAGTGACGTGTTGCACGCACGCGCCTCGCAGCCGGGTCGATAAGTCGTCAATGGGTAATGCTCTGTGCCTATTAGTGAGCAAATCAAGGCACCGAGAAAGATTGTTGGCCAATAGTGTCGTGCTACTGTCGTGAAATCAATTCTTTCATCGACAACTTCTTAGGCTTGGAAGCAGAGCAATTATCTGAGAATATCTATAAATATGATGGATAAAGATGAAACCAACTCCACTTATCGTACTAACGCGAGTCAGAGTGCTTCGAAGGGACCCACCTTTACTGCAGACAAAAGTAAAAATAAAATGGCTGCCAAGACAAACAAGAAATGGGTTCGTTTGGCTACCGTTTTAGCCTATGTACTGGCCGTCTCACTAGCGGCTATTGTATTGGCTACTTATTATAGCCTAATATGGGAGCCCAGACTAAGGACAAAGACTCAGCCAACACCAGGTGACACTCTCAACAGCACTCTAACACCCATGGCTAATTTCAGCACAACTGGATCTAATTAACATTCAGGTACTGTAGGCTAGTGCTCTGTGTTACTTTGTTTCCTGTAATCTGTAATCTAGATCTACTGTATTTAACTAGACCCCCATACATTTATTTGCATATGATATTAAAAGCAGATTTAAAAAATAATTGTTTAAAATGAATAATGTCAACTAATTTTAAATAAAACAACCTAGATTAAATGCAATAATAAAACTAATAAAGAAGAAATAGCTAAATCAAATTCTAGATCTATTCTAAAAAAGAATTACAAATGCATTTAAAAAAACTTATACATTCTAAATAATCAATATTGTCCCCCCTGTTTTTATGCTATTTCAGAAAAGAAAATATTTTTGAAAAATGCTTTTTTAAAAAACAATGCTTATATTAAGTGTGCTTTTATCTATTAGTTTGGATCAGTCATGTCATTAAATTTGTAATGGATCTAGACTAACATAAAAAGCATTTATAAAAATATAAAAAAGGGGGAATGACCTGAATTCAAACTCATGGCTAAAGCTTTCTCAGACTTCTCAAGCCAACATGGTAACCACTCTGCTTGTGGATGATTTTATAGTTATATTTTGTTTCTACAGTCTCAACCTGTTTTTCAGGTTTGTCTCCACTACGACTCAGACAAAGACCTATAAAAGGGTCTAATTCAGCTTATACCAACTATTACTTTTACCTGACAACACAAGAATCAATTTAAAAAAATTAACCAATTAGTTAATTAACTATTTACAGGGGTTGTGGTGGCTGAGTGGTTAAGCGCTTGGCTTTTGAACCTGGGGTCCTGGGTTCAAATCTTGGTGAAGACTGGGACTTTGATATTCTAGATTTTTAGTGTGCTCAGCTGTAATGGGTATAACTGAATTTAGTTGGAGAAAGTATAATAAAGGCGGTTGGTCATGGTGCTGGCCACATGACACTCTGCTTGTTGGCCAAAGAAACAATTGACCTTAACATCATCTGCCCCATAGATCGCAAGGTCTGAATGAGGATACTTACTTTTTACTTCTTTTCACTCTTATAAATTTAATTACATGACTGATCCCAACTAATTAAACTTTGTATAAGCTTTGTTTGTTTTTTTAAAGTTGTTTTTATGTTTTTCTTGTTTTTAAAGTTCCTCTTATTAGCTTTCAAACTCCTCATTAGTGGAAACAGGGTGGAAATGGATTTTGATAAGGGCTCTAATGGTTTATCAAATTTTGTAATGATTTTACATTCTATGTGTATCTTTGGGAAAAAGGATTACCTAATTGGCTACACAGTGTAAATTATGGTTTCACCATTATAATTTTAAAAAATATAATCTTAAATTAATTTATTCTGTAAAGAGTTGAATAAATAGACAAAGATGAACATTTTACACACCATAGAAATTAGTTTTACTATAATAGAAGAACTTGATGATGTCATCTGACTGCAATATGGAAGCATTACAAGAAATAAATAGAATGAGAAATTATAGACCCACATCAAAAGCTTAAAAAAGGAAGAATCGATATAACAAAAATAATTTTCAAGTTACTTTTTTTTCAACATATCTCTTTTAAGTTAAAAGCTTTATTTTCTAGTACAACTAATATTAAGATCTCTGAAGCAACTAGTTAAAAAAGAATGAACTTATTCAAGACATTCTATTTGTGAAGAACTCAAGAGTCACTGAGGCTAGACATCAATACATTAAGCTTACAAATGCTATATAATGTTGTCTGCTTTCAAAGCAGCTTCCACAGTCTTCTTCTTCAGAGGAAATGAGATCTTCATAGAATCTTTTCAACAACTGCACACAATCATCATCATTATCATCAAACTTCATTTGAGTGAGGGCTTAAGAGGCTCAAATACTCTCTTGCAAAAGCCCTGGACAGAAACCCTGCCATCCTGCGTAGTGCATACATGTCACCATACAGGTAGAGAATTTTAGGTTTCCCAAACCTGTTGAGATAGAGATCAGCAAGACTGGGGCAGTCAAAAAGAATATGAGACACGGTTTCCTCTTCTTCTCCGCAGCGGGGGCAGACAATAGCGCTAAACATTATTGTTTATGTTGTTTGAGATTCTCAACAAAACAAAAAGTTTACTTGTAGATGATACATACAGAATCAACGTTAGAGTCTATGAAAAAGAAAATATAAAAGTTTTGGTTCTTTTTTTTAAAAATTATTTCAACGTTAGACAAAGTAAGTCAAAACAAAGAGGTTGGGTTAAATGAACATAATTTTAGTAAGTCTATAGCTTCTTTAAGTATTCATCTTTGTCATGTGCATGTGCCATTTTGAATCTAGTTCTGTTGCATACTTCATTTTGTCTTTTCTTAAGAATTTGAAAAGGCAGTCAACACAGAAATGGTTCTAACAGACATTTACTTCAGAAAACCAAAGTTTTGAAGGAAAGACTTGGCTTTGAAGTACAGTCTTAAAATTGTGATTTTTATGGAAGTAGAGGAAACTTATTTATTCAAGCATTCTGAAGAGATATGAATGTATTTAATTATAAAACTTTGTATATTGTATATTATATAAATGTACTCCTTTTTTCACTTGAATTACAGTATTTGCTTTCTTTTATATTCTCATATACTTACAATTGTGCAATCAAAATGTTCTGTTATCTATATATAGAGAACACTTCAATCAGATGTTTCAATAATTTGAATAATATATATATATATTTGTGTGTGTATGTTTACATGTATTTCACACACAAAATGAGTATTGCAATGTCTTAGTTTTAGTAAACTATAGTTAATTTCAATTTCTATAATTTTTTATCACCTCTTGAAGGTTAATTAAAATGTATGTTCAGGTTTAAGTTGTTTCCTCTCTGATTGGGAATTACATCAAAATTTTTTTATTTATTTTTTTTATATTCCTAAAATCTGGACTTTTCTTTTTCATATTTGATATTTCAGTTCAAAGTCTTTAAGTTCTTAAATGTAATTTCAAAAAGATAAAATATTGCTATATTCGATTTTGATTGTAAATGAAACATGAAAGACTGAATGATTTTGTTTTCTGGAAGTCATAGCACCAGAACAATTTTGTTACATTTTGAGAATAAATGTTTTTAAAGATGATCAATTATTTGTTTATTTTATCTCCTTTGAGGTATAAAATACAATAAACATACATAGGCCTATAGGAAACCTGGACAAAAGTAAAAACCCAAGAATGTGTTGGACCCATGAGGTTGTCATCAGCTACAAAAAAAAAAAAAAGACAGTTAACACAAAATAGACTTTTAGTTTACTTTATCTGTCTGATGTTGTTGTTGTCTATCATGGCAGACAAGAAATGAACTCTGCTGGTATAAAAGCATGCAAAATCTAGAGGGGGCAATATTGTCTTGCTAAGATAAATGTGTGTTGTTTGTATTGCATTGTTAAGATCAGTGGTACCCCTGTGTTGTGTGCTAGCAAATTGAATAGAAACAGGCTTAGTTTCACAATTTTGATTGTCTGTAAGTTGTATTAAAGTCATATTTTTAGGTGCTGCCTGTGATTCCAATGTAAATCATTTGGCACTTTGAATATATTATTGCATATATGAGCTCGCTGCTATTACAATTCAACTTTCCACTAATCTTGAGTGTTATGTTAAGACAAGATGGTGAATGTCGCAAGCATGTATTAGCAGGTCCGACAGTTACTTGGCTCACATGTGTTAATTATCTTATTTGTTTGTAGCTGATGAATGCCTCACTGTCCAATCATCTTTTGATCTTTACTTTAATCCAGCATGGTTTCCTATATGTAAATTTATTGTATTTTCTATACAGTTGTTTCTCCCTTCGGCTGTCTTATTTTTTCTCCTTTGGTTTACATAGGTAACTTATTTGTTGTACATCCCCAGTAAGTCAAATAGAAAGAAGACACTATAATCTTTTTTATACAAAAATTCTTTACAGCCATTTTGTTTTGGTTATATTCTAATATCTAATGTTCAATGTGAAAATATACATGCTCTTAAAAAAAAGAACATTTTATCAGCTGTGTATTTTGTAGCCATTATTTATTTGTCATTGTTTTTTTACATATAAAAAAAATTTTGTAGACAAATTAAAGAATCTTATTTTATTATCCAGTTTGGTTCACATTCAGTAAAAATGGGTACATAACTATTTTTGTCTTTTATTTCTATGCATTAGTCACATAGATCATTATTGTCTTTTTATTGAAAACTACTATAAAGGTAAAGACATATGCAAATTCATTGTATCTTAATGATAGGTTACATTTACAAATAACTGATTGATTATCTCAAAAAAGTAACAAATGTCCTCAATGTTGTTAAATAGACAGAGTAAAGTTTTAAACTAACACTCCTCAATACAGACAAGCTCCACATATTGGTGAGTATAAAACAATATCCCTTAATGTTAACTCATGTAAGTAAACAATCAAAAACTATCACCTATAAGCCTTTGTATGCAAGTTTATCTTCCAGAGGTGATAGTTTGTTGTTTGAATTATGTTTATATAATGTTTTTTGTATTTATGACCCTGTATTTAATAAGGAAATGTTTCTTATGTTGAGTAGATTTAGAATTTCTATACTGTAATGGTACAGCAATTTGTTTTTCTTAAAGATGCTATCACTGGAGTTCTAGAATCATTTTCAAACATCTCAACAAATTGTAATGTGTAATAACCAACATAACAATCAACATAAGAATTTTCTATCATTTCATGTAGTACTAATCTAGTCTTAAGAATAACCTGGTACTTTCATTCTATTGTTACATATTTGTGATTTTTGCTGATAATTAACTCTTTCTCTCCTAATTGATGATTTTACCCCATTCTCTCAATCAAATTGAAGATATTATTGTTGATGCTTAAAAAGTCAGTTGTTTTGTTTTCTTTACTTCCAAAATGTTTTTAATTTAATCTTGAATGTTTTTAAAAAGAGGGGGCTAAAAAAATGTAAAGGCATATACAGAAAAAACATTTTCTGAAAACAAACAAAAAAAGTTATTGAAGTTGAATCACAACAGGGGAGTTAAATACAAATAAGCAAAAGGGATGATTCCATTGTAACAGAAAATAATTAGGGAGAGAAAGAGTTGAAAGAATTGTAATACATCCTCATAAGAACTTCAAGGTATTACGAGAAACATTACAATAGATATAGATACAAATATAGATATGTTCTATTTTAATTTGTGTGCATATATTTTAAGATTTATACAACTATTATTAGTCGTTTTTTGTTTATTTTGTACAATGAACAAAAAAGCTTACTTTCTATACAATTTAATGAATGAACAAATGTTATGAATTAAAAAAAAGAACAAAATTTAACAAGGCATTAATATGCATGAACATTTATTAAATAATTGTTTGCTAGTGAGAACATTGTAAAATGCTCAAAAATTCATCATGAAAATCTTAAACTAAATAGATAAACTAAACTACTTCATTGATGCTTGGATTTTTCTTTGTGGCCAACTTTTGAAGCTGTAGCATCAACTCTAGAAATGAAGTCAAATAATATGTTTATTCTATTTCTTTGACTCTATGCCTGCATTTATTACATCTTCCAACCTTGAAAAGTCAAAATAAATGAAGGCGAAATTGGTTTAAAAATGTTATTGTAGACCTTCTATTAAAAACTTAGTAGTTTTTTTCGAGGAAGAAATATGAACCAGACTGCACAATTACCTGCTTTCTTTGTATTTTAGGAATGTTAAAAAAGTCAGCTATTTCAGTTTGACCAAATAAAGACCTACCCAGTGGTTAAGTAGGCCTATTAGTAATCAATCATTTTATTTTCAATACATATTTTCTTCACTTCAGATGACCTAAGAATTGAAATAAAGACAAGTTTTAGGCAAGTTAGCTAATTGACATTTACAGCTTTTACTAATCAGTGGACAGTAAATAAAAATTTCTGAAATTTAATATAGTAAGTTATTTCCTATTTGTAATTAAATAAGAGTGAATCTGTACTAATGATAATTTAAAAAAAAGAAAAATCATTAGTTTTCTTGTGCCATTGTTTCAAAATTCAAATCTGCAAGACTGTTGATGTATTATTGTATTGTGTTCTTCTTAGTTGTGATAAGGATTTCTTAGAGCACTTTTGTCATGTGTAATATTTGGTTAGTCTCATTGTTCCTGGTGGTGTCAGAAATAGTGTGACATACTGAATATGTGAATAATTTTTTTTTTTTCCATTTGGCTGGACCAACTATCATCTTCCATTCAAACTTTTCATGCTGCTGTATCAATATAATACAGCTCTGTTTTACACATGTTCATTTTAGCATTGTTTGTATGTAAGATATACTTGTGAATTAAACTAAATATTTCAAGTCGGATCTATTGTATTGAATGTTATAGTAGCATTGGCTTAAAATTATTAATCATTTATTATAACATAAATTACCACCAAAACATTTGTAAAACATTACAAATGAAAATGTGCCCCCCCTCCCTTAAAATAATTAAGAAGGGATTAAATCATCTAGAAGGATTCTCAGTGGGCAGTCATGAATAACCAATTGGGCACCTAATTGTAAAACTTCTCTTACTGTACAAGAGATCAAAGGAGAAAGTCCACAGAGGCTAATCACCCTGAATAGGTTCTGATTAAAAAGTGGATTTCAAAACTTGTATGTAACCACTAGAAGGTGTGAAATATGACATTTACAACTCGATGCCTAAATTGTTGAATGATTGAGGGAAAAAATAGATTGGTAGGTGAAAGAGAATTGACCAGTATCTGCTTTGGAGGTCATAATATCAATATCTATCGTTTCAAGATTAGTTGGAGGATTTATTCTTACACTATGAATAAAATAAATACTTTCACAAATTCAGTCGTCTCTAGATTAGTTTTGCAAAGATTTTCTAGCATAAAGAAATGTGAAACATGTACACTAAACTAAAGCTAAATTGTAGAATTTTAAGCTGCAAAATAAATACTACATTTTTTAAAATTCTATTAACTCTATTCAAAATCTAAGCAAGTTCAATATGACTTTCAAGTATCATTCTTTTGATGAGGCTATTGTATACTTTAAAGTGTTGACTGCTAGAATAGAAATTGAATTAGTTTATAGTTGAGTTCAAATCAGCATTAACACTGTAAGCTAAGCAGTTAAGCGGAAAAATAAGATTTGAATGTATAATATATATATGTATTCAGATTGAATTACTCACAGGGTATAAGACTCACAGGGTATAAGAAGCCAGGTTTAAGCAAAATAGTTTGAACAAAATAAACACATTTGTTATGAACATGGTATTTAAGTTAATTTGGATCTTAATATCTATTCCTTATTAAATTTTGTGTTTTTAGAATCAATTTATGCATATATAAAATCTATCAAAAATGATCGAAAAGAATATTTGTTGATAAATTTGACATTTCTTCATTTGATATGTTTACTTACTAAACATTGATCTTAATAACTCCATTAATGTGATGTTTGATGTGAAAGTTCTACTCCTCTTTAAGTAAACCAGGTAGTTATAATTTAATTTGAAATGGAGATGTATGACTATTCTTTACATTCATATATACTGGCTATACTATATATATATATGTGTGTGTGTGTGTGTGTGCGCGAAATGTCGTTCATTTTTATATATTTCATATATATTTTTTTGTAAACTGAAATTGTAACAATTTTTCTAAAAAACAATCTATATCCAAAAAAAAAAAACAATAAAATAAGAATTATTGAATAAACAAGGTCATGAGTATTGTTTTTACTTTTGTGAAATGTTTTTCAGTTTTTTTTAATTTTTATTTCTATGTTAGATGGATTTATATTATACAGCCAAAAAGACAATTACAGACATAGGCCTACCTTAATTGTGATTGGTCAGATGTGTAGCTAGACATCACTTAGGCTATTATATGGCAGCTGTGTTGGTAGACATCACTTATTATTTGGAAGCTGTGTATCACTTATTATATGGCAATGGCAGGGCCGGCCTTAAGGTAATGCAACCTATGCGGCCGCAGTGGGCCCCGCACTTTCATAGGCCCCTCGCTAACTCTAGTTGTAAATTATTAATTAAACCATTTTAACTTAGGTCTATAACAGGGTTTCCGTGGTCTCCTGATTTTCCAGGAGCTCCTGGAAATCTCCTGAAATTATTAAAATATCCTGAAAACTCAAAAACTCGAAAATAGACAAAATTGTAATTTTGGGGTGTCATTCAATATGGAAAACGCCTATCCTACTCGCGATAAAAAAAAACGGAATTGTCAGCTTTCATTTAATAAAAATAATAGGGCGAATTTTAATCAAAACAGTAGGCCCTAAGTTCTAATATTTAATTTAGGCCTATAAATCTAAAAGACAGATCTGCATGAATATATATCGGCCTTATGTTGGAAATCTACCTTCTATTGTAGATGGCTCGTAAAGTTAATTTTATCGTGATTTTGCACTTAGTAAAGTAGGCCTATGAGTAAAATGCAAAGACGAATTTATTTACTAACGAAAAATCTTAATTTTCACTGATTATCCTTAGACCCCCTATCCCTACCCAGACTAGGCCCCGCACAATCCGTTTCGCATAGGGCCCCGCTATCTCTAGCACCGCCCTGGGCATTGGCATAATTATTAATTAGTCTTTCTTAGTGTGTACAAAATATCTAATACATGGTGTCAGATGGACCGACTTCACCCGCCACAACCGCTGGAATTAAATGGCAACGTCAGGTAGGTCTATACGCTAGCAAGTGGACTGGATACAAGAAGCAGAGAAGTTCAGTCTATGACATTAGACATTGTGATCGAGTACAATTCTAGAACACCTTCCAATGGATGGATAAGGAGTGTAAGGTGAGTTCAAGCAGGTCCTTCCACACAATTCACTGCATTCTTAATTCGAGAAATAGGGCCTACTGTCTGCCTAGATAAACATGTTACCTATGAATGACATGTTGTTTCCAGTGATCTCAGTACAAAGGAGAATCATTTGACAACTTAGTCACTGACATCAAACTCAAGGCAAAGACATGTGAGCTTGATTCGCTAAAACATTTTCTAATAAATGATAATAGGATAGTTGGTGGAATAAAGAATGAGAACACCCGAGCTAGAGTTTTAAGAGAACCAGGCTTAGAAAATAAATGCCGGGCAGCTAGACTGGCAGCTTTAACTCAAACAAAGAATGTGGGATACAAGTGGGGAATTCAGCTACCACTAACCTGAAAAGAACAAAAGGAAATGTGAGTTGTAGCTAGTGTGGCAATCAACACAAACCACGTCACTACCCAGCTTATGGCGAAAGATGTCACAAGTGTCATAAAAGAAGTAATTTTTGGTCGGTGTGTACATCAAAGCCAGTAAGTGAATTCAGAAGATCAAGATGACTCTATGGACAATTTTTTTTTCATTGACTGAATTGGCTCAAAGTAACTAATGAAATTCATTACTGTTGAACATAAATAAGTTACATTTACGTTGGATACGGGAGCACAAGTCAATATTCTCCCATATAGAATTTTCAAAACAGTTAAAAAGAAACAAACTTACAACTTACATCGAGAAAGAATTTTGTTGGTATTTAAAGAAATGTTAAAAGGAAAACAGCCATAACAGAATTTCAAATAGTGGAGCCATTCAAAGCCAATTATGGGTCCACATGTTGCCAACACATCAGAAAAGTAGATTTTATACACTCTTCAGCTACGCTGATGTCTGGCCTAGGCTGCAATGGACCTCAATTTGCTTGAGAAGAATTAAAAAAACTGGGTTTTTAGGCACATTGCGGCTAGCCCCAGATATCTACAATCTAATATGTATGGCAGAACGAGCTATACAAACATTGAAACAGCTTCTTAATAAAGAAAGAAGGTTGGATCAAGACCCATATATGACCAGTGGCGTAGCACCCATGGCGGAAGGGGTTCAATGAACTCGGGCCCACGACCATTTAGGGGCCCACACCCAATGGCATAACAAATAGGCTATGGGACCAGGGCCAGATTTATTTATATGCAACATAAGCTATAGGTTAGGGCCCCCAAGAAATATATTTAGTAGTTAAATATTATATCTGAACTAATATTGGGCCCCTTATCTTAAATAGCTTAGGGCCTTTTAAGTCTAAATACAGCACTGCATGGCGCGTGATTAATGATCAATTGTGACCTGCCCTTGGGGGTGACAAAAAAGTGGGGTAAAAATAACTGCAAGTTTGTAAAAAAAAAAATTAAAAAATTAATTACAAATTAAAAGTTTCCTTAAAATATCCTTAACGTCATATCAAACTTTATTAACTGCAAAACATTAACTCGTGCTTTTAGTTAGAGCATGGTTAGAGTCTGTAAACAAGCCGCTTGGATGGTTTTGATGAAAAGAACTGCTTTCATCGGGTTTATTGTAATGGTGTGACGGTGTGTTGGTGGTGACGTTTGGGTCCCATTCTTTTTTGGGGGGTTATTTCCCCTCTATATTAATTAAACACATCTGAAACCAAAAGAAAATCCGCTGCCAAGGACAGACGCAGACGGCCGAAAGAAAATCTAAATCGACCACCTGCGGACAATGATTAGGCCCTGGATGTGGCAAAATATGTAGGTCACAGCTGGGGCTGCGTAGCCACGGGTAATACTGCATTCCTCACTAATCTTCGGACTCGAAGACAAGCCTTATTTGTTTATAATTAAACCGTTGATAGTTTTTCCTTTTTTCTGCTCTTTTTTAAAATAAAAAGTAATGTATATAAGATATTCAACAAGCTTAGGAAATGTTACTTATGAAATCGTTAAAGTGTTAAAGATGTTGACTATTTGTGCTACTTATCTTGACTTCGTAGACTGAATTGGAGATCTAGAGATAAAGCGATCATTACATTTAGCATGGAATAGTGTCTTTCACTTCAATAGCTGCCTTGTCGTATGGTATGTGCACTGGACTGTCGTTCGGATGCTCTCGGATTTATACCCCGAGACAGCATCAATGTTGTTTGTTTTCCAACCGAATTGTTTAAAAAAAATAAAAATAATAATAAACAAGTTGACAAAGACAGTTTGTAAAATGTTTTACATGTTTCGTATGTTCCTTCAGAGTTGAAGATAGTTTACTTCCTAGTCCAAACCTCCCGCAGGACGACGGGGGATGGGAGCGGGCAGGGTTTGAACCCGGGACCATCGATAAAATCCGAACGATAGTCCAGCGCGCAAACCGCACGACCAGGCAGTGTGGAAACACAAACTGAAAATCGGCCCCCGAAGTGGTACACCCAGGCAGGTAAAAAGGCAGGTTTCAATATTATCAGAATGAAATTCTATGAAAGACTAATGACAGAAAATAATGGAGAAAAAAAGGTTAACAGATCTCGTGTGGTGCCCCAGCAGACCAAAGGATAGGTGAAAGTGAATGTGAAGTTAGATGTGAACCTGGCCTAACTAAATGAATATTTAATTGATCTAATTGTTTTGTAAAGGGCCAATCTCTTATTCCTCAAGAATAAAACATTTCCGTAAAAAACGTTTTTTTCTTTGGTTAGGTGTTCTATCCTTTCCCTTGTCCAACTCTTCAAGCTTTGCACACAAGGAGCACATTGAAGAAGTTGACAATACTGACGGACATTTCATCGCGTAGTGAATGTTTTTTTTTTTTTACTTAAGCACGCACCAGACTTTTATTTAGAGGTCATCGTGAAGAGTATCGTTTAGGTGACTCAAGTAACAACGACAATTTCTTAGCAGTACAGAAATTCTTAAGAAAACAACAACAACAAAAACACAACCTCTGACCTCAAAGCGATATAAAAGACCTGTTGGACAATGCAGTTTGACCAAAAAATGCGCCATTTTTCTCTATCATGGTTGGTAACACTCAAGAAATATTAAAAGTTGATTAAATTAGCATTATTTCCTGAAATTGTTTTGTGAGCTCCGATGACAAAATACCCAAAGATCATTTGTAGGTGTTTTATATTTGTGAGAACCAGAAGTCTGCAACATTGGCTGAACAAATACTCCAAGAAATACAAAATCATCTTTCTTTAAATGAGTTGCGAGGCCAAGGCAATATGAGCGGACAGGATGCAAGATATTTACACAGTTCTGGAAGAGTATGCATGTGTGAAAACAGTTCAATATTTTACATTAAATTACATCCTCGTGAGTGCTTTCTAACAACAGTCAGCATCGATCCGTTCTTACACTTAGTTTCAACAAAAAAAAAAAAATACTAGTATGTGGACACAAATAATGTGACTTTTTTTAGCTGCAAAGATTTTTAAATGTGGAAATGCAACTTTTGGCATCCATAAAACTCCTGTGGAAGAACTGACTTGAACTTCTCTTTCTGGTAATAATTTGCTTGAAGCTATGTCCTCTGGAGCTGAATCATCTTCTGCACTAAATGGTGAACTGTGGGTATTGAAAACTGGTTCCAATTTCTTAAAATTTGCTTTCTAATTCCACAATCAAGGAATCCAAATAAGTCTTGTATTTTTCAACCATTTCACAAAAAATAGCTTCACCTTACAGCAAAGGAACATGACAAAACCTTCAACACTTGCTGGCCTGGAGAAATAGGATAACTTTGTTTGAAAACTTTTTACATGCTTTTACATTTCATGTGCAAATAGCCCATTGAAGCCTGTTTGCCACTCTTCCTTAGAAATATTTGTAACAAAGTCACAGTCAATGTCCTTCAAGTAACAATTTCTTCCTTGAGATCTTCCTTCTCAATATCTTGCAGATGTCAAACCAAATCTTCAAATACTCCACTGCCTGTGTAGTGACCATCTCTAGCTCTGATAAGTGTGATCCTCGAAGTAATTGGGCCAATTACGTTTGGCATTCAATGAATGCTTTGCAGAAACTTTCTTTTGTTCTTTAAGTTTCATTATCAAACTTTTGTTTTTCCTAAGCAGAGCGCCATCAGTTGTTGCACTTGCCATATTGTTCAATGCAGTTCAACACAGTTGTTCATAGCATTGAATAAACACTGGCCTGAGTTTGCGTCTTTCACTGACTGTTGTGACTTATTGCCAGTGAGAATATCTTCCTTTACTTTCAACTGTTTAGAATGACGTTTCTTTAGTGTCTTCATCAAAAGTTTCAATAGTTTATATAAATAGTTTAAATTATTTATTTTTTAATATATAAGCATTTTGTGTGTGTATATATATATATATATATATATATATATATATATATATATATATATATATATATATATATAAAATGTGAGAGCACACCTAATATTTGTATCCGTAATTTGTTCACCCCTGTAACTAATTGTAACGGAATGTCAGGATAATTAAGTAATTAAGTCTTAGTGTGTACGAGATATCTAATACAGCACCTCTTGTAGCAGCTGTGTTAGTAATAGACATCACATATTATTTGACATCTGTCAATAACATTTCATGAATAAACATCTGTCAATAACATTTCATGAATCAACATCTCTCAATAACATGTCATGAATCAACATCTCTCAATACCATTTCCTCAATGATCAAATGACACAAAAAATCATCAAATGACATTTTAATTCATATAGCAAAGGATGTTACAATTTATTGACAATAGAACAAAACACAAGATATTTGAATTCTTCACTAATTGACTGTGGTTTCATTGCACCATGCTGTGTATTAAGTCTACACAATTCTGTGTATAGTTGCTAGTGGAAACAAGAATCAAACTTTGACTAAACTATTAAACTTTTATAAAATATGCCTAGAAAAAAAAAAGGGTTACACCAATTCTTTGCTATGTACATAGACTCTGACTTAGTGGTTTATGGAGAGGATGTGGTCAAACTGTGATGAGAGTGTTCTAAGGCCAGAACTATGACCAACCACCTACATTTGAAGGCAAGGTACTAGGTGGAGTGAAGGACACCATCAAGCCTTCTTTCCCCTTAGTCCATGAACTCCTCAGTTTGTCCCCACACTGTGACACCACTACAGGGACAGTAGCACACCACTAGTCAGCTCCAAGGCAAGAACAATACAAAGAGCACAAAGTAAATGATTGACAAGTCTCCAGAAGTGTTTCCCATTTGAAAGAGTTCTAGCACTGAACACAAAGACCTGGATACAAACAACCTTGTGATCATGGCAGTAGACATGGCAGTAAACAAGTGTAAATAGAGAGTTCACATTCACACCAAAAATAGCGTTCAGCGTGAACCAAACACTGCTGTGATCATGGCAGTAGACAAGTGTAAATAGAGATTCAGCTGAACCAAACACTGCTGTGATCATGGCAGTAGACAAGTGTAAATAGAGAGTTCAGGGTGAACCAAACACTGCTGTGATCATGGCAGTAGACAAGTGTAAATAGAGAGTTCAGCGTGAACCAAACACTGCTGTGATCATGGCAGTAGACAAGTGTAAATAGAGAGTTCACATTCACACCAAAAATAGCGTTCAGCGTGAACCAAAACACTGCTGTGATCATGTAAAAAGTGATGTGTGATCATGTCAATAGAAAGATCTATACAAGAGTCATGTCAGCTATTTGTGTCAGTCACGCTCAAAACATATTGACTTCAAGGACTATCAAGGTCATGTCTGACAAACATTTTCATTTCATTAAAGATCTGTATAAAGTTTTGTGTGTGCATGGTTCTTAATTGCTTTGAAATTATAAATCGCAATTGAACATTCTTTGCTGTAGCCTATTTAACTTGAAAGCATACTGATAAGACACCACAAACTGACATAAGTTAGAAAAGTATCTTTAGTGCTCATGCACATAGACACCTCAAAAGTCTACTCATAGAAAATGTAAAAACAAAAAAGAAAAATGAATATTAGTTGATTTTTTTTAAAAGGACTCTTTAGCAATGTTAAACTTGAGAAAACCCAGACTACAAACTAAAATACAATAAAATATTATGATCAAGGACTTAGTTGCTATTGGACAGTGACACAAGGAAACAGCATGTCAGAACAAAACAAAACCACTGAATATGTTACAGAAAAATAAAAATTCACTACAATTTGGACAGTTGCTTTGGTTAGAAACTAGTAGTTTCTCTTCACAAGGAGGTCAAGAGTTGAGTGTGGTTAAGTATTCCAATAGTCTCTTCTTGATGAACTCCCATGATATTATGTCGAAAACAATCTTGTCCCCATGGTGTGGGCCTTGGATCTGGGGAGAGACATTCAACAATGAAAGAAACTTATAGAAAGTGTTGGGCCATGCTTCAAATGACATACATTTGATTTAACATCAGTATTAGATTGTTTATTAAACCTTGTTATATGACATACATTTGATTTAACATCAGTATTAGATTGTTTATTAAACCTTGTTATATGACATACACACAATATCAATTCCAAATCCTATTTTCTTGTAAAAGTTCTAAAGAAGACATTCTTCAGTAGGTTCTATATTTCTAATTTACAGCTGGCTGGTCACTTTCCAATGGAATCAACCAACTCACTGTGTGTATCAATTGCAACACTCAACAAGGTTTTGTGATTTGCTTATTTGATACAAACATATGTTTATTATATACAAGTTTTATAAAAGATAAGGTGAGGGTCAATCAAGATCAGTCATTGGGTCACTGTTCAAATTAGTCATCTAAATTTGTCTGTTGAAATCAGATACTGAAGCTCGCCTGATGAAATTAGTCATTGAAGTGATTCTGTCACTGGAGATGGTCAAAAGAAACATGTCCTAAATTATGAATGTTTGTCTCTTTCCATTCATTCTTGACTGTATTCAACATGTTCAGAATTGGATTGTGAAGACTCTTTCAGCAAGTCAATTATTAAAGAAGGCAACATCCTTAAGTCAAGGTTAAGTGAAAGATTCTTACTAAAGTAAAAGAAATAAATATATTTAAGTTAAATGTTCAAACAACTAAAAACAGTTATTACCAAGATTGGTTCATGAAGAAGATGATTCTGTTTCAGCAGTGGAGATGGCTGATACTTGGGGGGTACACTTTGTGTCATCTGGGGTACAAGCATTGATATCCTTTATGCTTGCACCATCACAAGATTTATCTGAGCTACTAGGAACCATGTCCTCAGTATTTATTACATCAGAAATTTCTGTAGCAGGTTGACTTGACCTGATTATCTCTGTGGTTTGACCAGAAGAACAATTTAGGTTACTAGTGATGATATCCTCTGTAATTTTACCAGACTTTCCTGGGATACTATAATCAATACTCTTGGTAGTTTCACCAGATGAAATTTCTGGAGAATTCATATTGATATCCTCAATTTTATCAGAAGAACTTCCTGGGGTATTGGCAATGAGCTCCTGAGTAGTTTGACCAGAAGAACTTCCTGGGGTATTGGCAATGAGCTCCTGAGTTGTTTGACCAGAAGTACTTCCTGGGGTATTGGCAATGAGCTCCTGAGTTGTTTGACCAGAAGTACTTCCTGGGGTATTGGCAATGAGCTCCTGAGTTGTTTGACCAGAAGTACTTCCTGGGGTATTGGCAATGAGCTCTTGAATGGCTTGAGCAGAAGTACTTTCTGAACTATTAGCAACAAAATCCTCTGTGGTTTCACCAGAATTGAAACTCTCCCTAGGTAAGTGTTCTTCTGAGGTGCTGATTGATTGGTTAGGCTCTATTATACTACTTGGTATTTTATCTTCAACTAGAGTTACAATCTCATTGGAAGCTTGCTGGAATATCTCTTCTTCTACCTAAATAATGAGACATGGGATAGTATTAGTTGACAATGGAATGTGTATACAAAAAGAGGTTTACATACAGTAAGCAATTAGAAAAAAAAATTTTAAGCTTCATAAAAATCTTGTCACTAACTAAATATGTACAAACACATGAACATACTTATGTGACAGACATATCAAATGATTGCTATTATGGTTGTAATTGTTCTGTTTTCTATCTCTTTAGTTAAGAAAGTATCTGAGAAAAGATGGATATTGTTATCAATTATAAATCTAATGTCATTAGATTAGAATCTTGGCCAAAGTTTATGTTGAATTCAATGAGATTTTGATTCCTTGTGAGCATTTTCCTAACCAATGAGTCAATGGGAGGGAAGAGCTAATAAGTATACAGTCACAGATTTCTTGTGTGCTAGCTACAGAGTGTGCAAGCTACAGAGTGCTAATAGCTTTGGTAGCACTAAACTTCCATCTATTACATGACCTTGTATCAAATATTATTCACAATTTAGTTCTGCAATTGCTATCCCAGTAGTCCATGGTCTAGCCTAGCTCCACCCAACCTTTGTATTAGTTCTTTGATAACAGTGCTTTAGTCAGATTGGGTTCATATTCGTGAAGAACAAGAGAAAATACAATGTGCTGTAGGTAGTATTGTTAAAAAACAAAAACAAGTTCACATGAAACAAACACAAACAAACATTGAAAAAGGCAATATAAGTAAGCTTTGAATAAGTTAGCTTTGAATAAGTAAGTCTTGATGTTCTTCTTGAATGAAGCTTTTAATTTATTTTAAATTTATCATTTTATTTAGCTCATGTTGAAATTTGATCTATCTATAAAAATGTATAAATCAGTTTACCTTGCTACTTTCATGTGAATCCTCAAACTGATCTTCTTCTTCATCATTCTGACTAGTAGAATCACTAGTTTTAAAAGGCTGATCAGACTCTTTCTCTTCCAAGGCCTGGACAGAAGCAGAGCCTTCAGGAAGACTACAGGAAGATTGTGAGGTTGCTCGAGGAGAAGTGTCACTTGCCCAGTTCAATACCTTCACATGACCTGGTGGTGTTTTCATGAAATCAGGGGAAGTAGGGAGAAACTCAGGGGCCTCTGGATTAAGTCTGCACTCCAAATGAAGATCTTGTTCAGGAACTTCAGCTTCTTCTTGAGCACCAGATGATTCTGTACAATCTTCCCACTCCTCACTGTCCCCAAAACTTTGTGAGTATGAAGAGGTTCTTACTCGAGATGTTTCAAGTTCTGGTAAAGGCACTTCATCCTTAGCTTGGATCACTATGGTATCAGCAGGCACACCATTAGTAGCATTTATTTCTTTGGATTTTTGACTTTTTTTTTCCTTGTGTGCTTTTCCAGGTGATTGTTTCTCCAGCTGATTGGGTGTTCGTCCAGTAGGTCCTCTGCGTGAAGTTGTAGAAGTGTGATTAAGTGCGGGAGCTGCTCTGTGGGATGCTTTATGAGGCACATCATCATACTCCACCTCAACACTGTTATCACCAGCAGTGTTATCAAATTTAACTAGAAGTAACTCCTTCTGACATTCCACAAAACGGTCATCACCACCTGACCAGGTTCTAGGTCGTGGAGACTTTTCTCCAGGTGTGTTTCCATGGCCTCTTCCTCTACCTCTACCTCTTCCCCAAGAACGCACACTTTTAGCATCAGGGCCAGTCACTGGCTCTACATGGTGCTGAGGACGTGCTTGTGGTACATGTTCTGTTGGCTGCAGACCACCTATAGCAGAGACTGGCAAACAGTCAAAATGAGTTGAAATGAAAACAAGATATAAAAAAAAAATGTAGCCCTAAGTTTTAAATTTGTTCACAAAATCTACATGCAGCTATTAAGTCTAAAATTTAGCATAAAATCTACATTCAGCTATTTAGTCTGAAATTTAGCATAAAATCTACATTCAGCTATTTAGTTTGAAATTTAGATATTAAATCTATATTAAGCTATTAAGTCTAAAGTTAGCATAAAGTCTACATTCAGCTATTTAGTCTAAAATATAGATATTAAATGTACTATCCAAAATATAGCTATATTAAGTTTACATTCAGTCATATACATTTAGCAAATGAACATATTTCTACAAATTGTTAACTGAAAAAGAAACCAAAAAGTGAAATGTTAGAAACTCAAAAGAAAATAATTCATAAGCTTTTCAAAAAAACAACAACAAAAAAACAAAACAAAACAATACTACAAACTAGTTGAAATAAAAATTGGTCAAACAAATTACCTTCAATGTGTAACTATAGGTAGCAAAATCAAACAGAATTACCATATGACTTGGGTACATAATCATAGTAAGTTTAACTAAAGAGAAAGAAACAATACTTTTATTTCTCCCCCCTCTTCCTGTCTAAGCAAAAATAAAAGCATGCACTGGAAAAAAGAAAAGACTAGCTTGGCTAAGCATGACCCCTTCAAGTCAGGAAATAGGGATCCAACTTTTTAAAAGTCACAAATGATGTAGTGAAAGCATGTATGTTATTACTACACAAAATACTGTATTCTTTCCTAATGTTGAAACTTGAAAGGACAAACTTAAATTATTAGCATGCAGGAATGTTCACAGTACATACTTAAGGCAGGCCATAAACCAAGAAGTCAGTATGAAGTATTAGGAAATGAACAGCACAGTTCAGATTGCACATACACACTCCAATCCCCCTACACATTTTGTTAGATAATGCCAGTTAAACTTTTTATAAACCCCCCCCCAAAAAATGCATCAGCCAATGCCAAGAGACCTAGCAGTGAAAATAATATACAGAAAGTCAATAGTTAATTATGCAGAGCAGCATGTCAGTGAAGGAGATAAAACTAAAGTGACACATTAAGCTAATGTTACATCTATGTTTCTCAGGCCAAGAAAGAGGGAGATTTATTCACACCAGAGGTTTCACTGACAAGATAGAAGGGGTCTCACAATATACACATGATACACTCAAATTTTCTAAGATTATGGAGGAGGGTTTTCAATTCTTGTTTTACATGTTTCAGATGTTCCTTCAGAGTTGAAGATAGTTTACTTCTGTCCAAACCTCCTGCAGGTTTTGAACCTTGGACCATCGATAAGTCCGAACAACAGTCCAGTACGCAAACCGCATGACCAGGCAGCCATCCATATACAGAAATCTATTTCCAATTCAACTTCATTCATTTTTGTAAAACCACTTACAGCTGTTGAACCTTACCTTACAGATCCAAACATAAATGAAGCATGCTAAAAACCTCAAAGAGGAACATGCAATAAAAGGACCATCCTAAAAGGTATCATTAACATTCAATTAAAAATAAAAAAAACAATGTAAAACAAAGGTAAAAAGCACATTTACAAGTGGCCAGGGCTACACAGAATGCTCATGCCATTCTACCTTTCCCTAGAATGGCACTTCTTGGACGTTCATCTCGCTCTCCCCTGTCAAATCGACCACTACCTATTCGACCAGCTTTCAAATGCAAATAATAAAATATTTAACTTTTTATGAAATATATGGAATACATTTATGAAACATCTGAACCAAAATGTGATCAATTACTATAAAATTACTCATGAAATGTTCCACGAGGGTATTTAACATTTGTCTAGTACTAAACCAATAGGTTAGGAAACATGAGTTCTGTCTCTACACAATGAACTTTCAATATCAAAAACAAAAAACAAAATTGTAGTTTGTGAGTGACACTCAAGGATTTTTTAAAATATTTTTTTTTTTACCTTTGTCAATGTTTTTACGTATGCTTAAAAAACTGAAAAAATAAAATACACAATAAAAAGCACACAATCAACATTCAACCAAATACTAAAAAACTTGAGAATAAAAATAATACACAATCCTCTAGGAGGAATACATTGTTAAATGATTTTTTTTTGTTTCATTACTCTATGTTTTAATGTAGAAATCACACAAAAGTAATCTGTCCCTATCCCACTCAGATAAATCAAATCAGCTGCTAGCATGGCAGAGAAAACCAAGTCAAAAATATTAAGTGGCAAATCTACTGTTTTTTAAGTGGCAAGTTAGTAAGACAAATTTCCTTATGGATAATAAAGATTATTATTATTATAATTATTATTATTATCCAAGAACATCAATTAAACATCTGTTTGTTTTGTTTTCAATCAACATTCTAATTCCAAGAGAGTGAACACAATTGCCATACCATTTCATTTTGGCCAAACACTTGAATAGATACCGTCTGTTTAGAATCAACGAGACTGTTTCTCTATAATTGAAACATACATTTTGAGATTGCAGAAAAATATTACCTGTCTCAGGCAATGTTCCCTATAAGGATAGTTGCCAAATTCCTTGCAGCTTTAAAAAAAATAGTCCAAACCCATATTCATCAGAACAGCATTTTATGTTCATATTGGCACATTTGGAGGCATTATTCTAGTAGCTTTAGTTGTTTTCTTTAGAGCTCCAGTCTCAAAGCCATTAAGAATGTTATGAAAACCAATGAATGGTAGACTTGAATTTTTGTTCGAGAAAAAGAAAAAGACACTAAACTGCACTAAAAAAAAAAGAAAATTATTTCAGCACTGAAAAGAGTTAAGATCCCAGAGAAAAATACTGTCAGGTCCAACAAGCTCTGATAGATACATGATTTCTGTTGCGTAGAGTAGAAATAGATTTAACATTGTACTGACTGCAACACATTGCCATGAACTGTTGGATTAGGAAAAGTTGAAACTTCTGTTCCTGCCCTATAGACATTTTAAGTCTTCTATAATATACTAAGACCAAAGTAATTTTTACAGGTCAAAAATAGTAAAGTAAAGAATTTCTATTCACATTGAACACATTTGGGAATATTAATAGATGGTGATAAACATTGTTATCAGCCTCTAGTTTTACATAAGGCAGGAACTCAGGTGGCTTATATAACTACAGAAATATGTATTGATTGATTTTTTATTTGAGGCACAACGGCACAATTTAGGCCATGTCGTGCCTGCAGTCCCTTAAGGACTACTCTCTCTCTAAACAACAAGGGCCAGATTCTATACAGTCATATAATTAAAATCAAGGTCTATTCACAGTTAAAATAGTAAAGGTAGTAAAAATTTAAATATTTGGTAAAAATCTAATGTAAATAGTGCATGTTCACAAATTCAGAAATCACATCTTCGTAGATAGCCCCACTTCCCGAATAAAGCCCAGTACCTTCCCAGGGTCGACATTATTAAATAGTGTTTTTAGATTAGTGGCTCTAAAATATTTCGCCCTGACATCCTGGTATCTGGGGCAATCAACGAGGATATGTTCCACGGTGAGGCGAGAGTCACAGTACTCGCAAAGTGGGGGCTCCTCTCTCTTCAGTACAAAAGAGTGCGTGATGTAGGTGTGGCCAATCCTAAGTCTGGACATGGTTGTGCTACCACGCCTTGTCAGACCCTTAGATGTGGGCCGCCACCTGACATCCGCCACAATCTGCCTGAGTTTACTGTGAGTCTCAGCCTCCTATCGGTTCTGCCACTCTCGACAGGTGGCAGAGGCAATACTTTGTCTCAGGTCCGAGTAGGGAATTTGGGTTCCTGACACCGCATGATTTAGGGCTCTCTTTGCTTCTCTGTCTGCGGCTTCGTTTCCCTCAATGCCAACATGGGAGGGGACCCAGATGAAGGTGACATGCCTACGGTCGGCTGTTATTTGGTCCAACAGCTTCAGGCTCTTATGTACCAATGGGATGTCAGTCTTCATCCGCCCCAAAGCTTGCAATGCAGATTTGGAGTCGGAGCAGATTATAAATTTACTCCTTTCTGATGCTTTTACGGCCATAAGTGCAAGCAATATTGCGTGCAATTCGGCCGTAAAGATGGAGCAGCCATCGGGGAGTCTACGGGAGATTGTTTTGTTCCGAAAGGAGCAGGCACACGCGACCTTTCCCTCCATTTTGGATCCGTCTGTGTAGATGGTGCCACAATCTCCGTAGCTCTCCTGCAGTTCCCTAAAGTGGACTTGTAGTATGCTTGGGTCTGTATTTTCTTTTTTGAAATTAAGGAGGGATAAATTTAATTTGGGTTTATTCATTAGCCAAGGAGGATTCTGAGGGGTTTCTATTTTAGAGATTTGGTCAATGGGTGGGGTTAAATTTTGGATGGGTTCTCTCATTCGAAGGCCCAACGGCTGTATGACGTTAGGCCTTCGATTGTATAATTCTACCTCTGTGGGGTTAAATATGGAGTCAAAAGCAGGGTTCGTGGGGTTGGATTTTAGCTTGACTATATACTGCATTGCAAGCTTTTTCATTCTTATATCCATGGGGAGTTCTCCAGCCTCCACATGGAGACTTGGGATAGGTGATGTACGAAACGCGCCGAGACAGAGACGCAGGGCAGCATTTTGTATTGGTTCCAGTATTTTTAGGTACGACTTCCTTGCTGCTCCATATATTATGGATCCGTAGTCTAGCTTGGATCGAATTAGACTCCGATAGAGCAGCAGCAAGGTATCTCTGTCAGCTCCCCAGTCCGTATGGCTGAGTACTCTTAGTATGTTTAATGACTTTTGGCATTTCTTCTTAAGTTCCTTAATGTGGGGGAGAAAATTAAATTTGGAATCTAAGGTGCGGCCTAAAAATTTTGTAGTTTTCACGACAGGGATCTTCTTTTTGTGTATAAATAGTTCAGGGTCTGGGTGGAGTCCCCTTAGATTACAAAAATGCATACTAACTGTTTTGGAGTCTGAGAATTTGAAGCCATTATAGTTTGCCCAACCCTGAATTTTGTTTAAACATAACTGTAATTTTCTTTCTAAGGTGTTCATGTTTTTCCCATAAGTAAGAATGACAAAGTCATCAACATACAAAGAGCACTCTATGCCAGGAGGCAGCGCATTTATGATGCTATTTATTTTAATGTTGAACAGGGTGACTGACAGAATGCTGCCCTGGGGTACACCCATTTCCTGGTCATGAGTGTCAGAAGCGGAGTTGCCCACTCGAACCTGAAATTTTCGATCTTTCAGAAATTCCTCCACAAAACGGGGGAGGTGTCCCTTAAGCCCCATAAGCGCCAGGTCACGTAGAATGCCATGTTTCCAGGTTGTGTCATAGGCCTTTTCTATATCGAAGAATACAGCTACTAGATGTTCTCTTCTGAGTAATGCATTTCTAATATAAGCTTCCAGCCTTACCAGGTGGTCAGTTGTTGTCCGCCCCTGCCGGAATCCGCACTGGTAGTTTGAGATCACTTTATTCCTTTCCAGGTACCAGACCAGCCTACTGTTAATCATTCTTTCCATGGTTTTGCAGATGCAGCTTGTTAGTGCTGTTGGTCGATAGTTAGCTGGGTCAGAGCTGTCTCTTCCCGGTTTAGGTATCGGTATAACTGTGGCTTTCCTCCAGCTGTTTGGGAAAGCGCCTGTTTGCCACACACAGTTATAGACCCCTAGCAGGACTGCCAATGAGGGTTCGGGAAGGTGCTTGAGGAACTGGTAATGGATTTCGTCTTCTCCAGGCGCTGTGTCATGTGACTTGTCCAGCGATTCCCTCAGTTCCTCAAGCGAGAACGGTTTGTTGTAGTCTTCATTGTTCTCTAACCTGAAATCAATGGGGTGTCTTTCCTCCCTGGTTTTGACTTTTTGGAACTCTGGCGTGTAGTGTGCAGTGGATGATTTTTCTGCTATTGAGGATGCAAGGCAGTCAGCTATTTCTCTGGGGGACGTGACAGTTCGTCCTTGGTTTTTCAAATGCCCTATTGCATTTGATTCTTTCCCTTTGATTCGCCTTACTGCCTTCCAAACCGCTCTAGCAGAAGTTTTGGCATCCAGACTGCCAACAAAACTTCTCCAGGAATTCCTTTTGGCTGACCGTATGGTTTGTCTAGCCTTTGCTCTAGCAGAAATATGTATAATAATACTGAATGTATCAACTGTACATATTTTCACACATTGTCTATACTAAATGTTTCAAAAGAACATCTGCTGCTGAGGACAGACATAGATGGTGAAAAGTAAATCTAAATCGACCACCAGCAGACAATGGTTATACCTGCGTTAGATATGGCAATATATGTAGCTCACAGCTGGGGTTGTGTAGCCATGGGAAATACTGCATTCCTCATTGATTTTCAGACTTGAAGACAAGCCTTATTATTATCATATGTTTCATCTCTAGAGATATTCATAGTGTCAATATTAAGGTATATATAATAGCTTCTCCTTCGTGATCGAAGATGAGTACATTTCTCATTTTCTATGGACTCAAAGCCGGCCACATACGAGGCATGGGTGGGTTTGGTCAGTTGCAGATAGGCCAGCGTCTTCTCTCAGCTTTTTGTTGGTTTGGCACTCTTTCACCCTGGCCACTCTTCTTGCTTCAAATCTCGAGACTCCAAGACTCACAGCTTCACGCCATGAGGAGCGATCGAGAGCTAGTGCTTCCCAGCCATGAATGTCGATATCGCATTCCTTGAAGGAGCTCTTGAGAGTGTCTTTATAGCGCTTGTATTGACCTCCCTGGGAGCACTTTCCCGCACACAACTCCCCTACAGAAGTCGTTTGGCATGCGGACAACATGTCCTGCCCAATATTAAGGTATAGGCAGGACAGTCCATCTTTCAACTGTTCCATTATTCCTAAATGTCCAGGCTGGAACACAGAACTTCCCACATTCATCTAAAAAGTCTAAATCCACTTCTATAAAAAATCTAAAAGTAGAACATTGCATATTGACTAATACTATCAAGTTACCCCCACTGGGCATTCCCTTGTCAATCCTTATGCTTCCCATAGAGTCAACTCTACCATAAAAACTACAGCAAATATTTAAAGACATGGAAACAATGTGTATGAGAATTTATATCTTCTGCTTCTAAATTTTCAGCATGGATTATTGAAACAAATTCAGAGAGTTTATCAATGTGAAATATAGCAGAAGTTTGGGCTATGGAAAGACCAGATGCAGTGATCCTATTGGTTATTTCTGATGCCTGCAGTGAAGAGTCTACTAAAAATATTTCCAATTTGAAATTATATTTCTTGTCTCAGTAGATGTCCCCCATCATAATCAAAAACTTCTTTGAAAGCTTGTGATCTGAATTTTGGCAAAATTTTCTCCAATGAATATCAATGATAATGGGTTATTTCACAAGATTTTCTAACTGGCAATGTGTGCTTCCTCAATAAGATTTTGGGTTGAAACTCACACAACGTAACCATCAATGATTGATGTGTTAAAATTTTCCTTCATTTTTAGAAGAATTGTGTGCCCTGCTGAGAAATACAAAAAGATTGTTGAGTTCATTTTGTTTCCCAGGAACTGAGTCTGTTAGTGGAAAAGTCCATTATATTGCAAGAACAAAAACTTTCAAAGGAGATTTATGTGACCATGAAGTACATCTTTTTTTTATTGTGCAAGAACATCTGAAAAACATCTTCCTTAGATCTATGGTGCTGAACTAGTGTATACTACTGATATCTAGGTCTGATTTACAATCTAATAGTCTACTCAGAGCATTACGATAACCAACCACACTCTCTCCTGCCCAAAAAGTAAATAGGCTGCATGTCCAACTGATTTTAACAACCTGGTCAGAAATACGTACACGTCCTGCCTAGTATACTATTGAGTGTAATCTACCACTCATGACATCACATAGAAAACCAGTGAAATCTGACCATTTTGGATGCGCAGAAAAATTATATCAGAACAAAATCAATCACTAAATTTTCATTAAAAATAAAATACAAAGAATAATATATTCATTATCTGTAAATCAAAACACATTACATCAAAATTTGTCCAAACCATCAGTTTGAAGTTGAAATCCAACTCATACAATTTCAAAAATAAAAAAAGATTTACCGCTACAGGGTTAAACAAACTTTCTAGTAAATGCAATAAACATGCATACATACAAATGTCCTTTGTTTTGACTTGGTCCATAAGGGTTTCCTACATACATACAAATGTCCTTTGTTTCCTAAATGTATGTTTTATTGTCTTTCCTAAAATGTCCTTCTGTAGCTAATATCTGAATTCTTCCATGTCCAAATTCATGTCATTGTTCACCATGAACATAGAGTTTGGGCTATGTCCCCTTCATTTCCCTCAGCCTTAACCTCAAACTGGAAAGTATTGGTCATCCCCATCTTCTTTCTGGCATCTCTCAGCTGATATCTATGGACTTCTTTCTTTACTGATGCTGTGATGTCCAACCTCTTTCATTCTTTTTATAAATCTGAAGCTCATTTAGATAGCCATGTTGGTAAGCCTAGTCAGCAGTCCTCACTTCGACACCAAGTTGTTATGTTGTTAGGGTTTTATAGAACTGAATTAGTCACCTTCACAGGATGCACAATTCAAGAATATTAATCCAGTGAAACAAATCAGGGAGGCACTGAGGTAGAGTGGTAAAGTGCTTGGCTTCCACTGGGGGCCCCAGGTTTAAAATCTGTGGAAGACTGGGAAGACCTTAGGGCACCTCTGAGTCCACCGAGGTTTAATGGGGACCTGACATTAGTTGGGGAAAAGTAAAGGTGGTTCATCATTGTACTGGCCACATGACTACCTCATTACTATCAGCCACAGAAACAGATGAAACAGTGTTACCAATGGGAACAATTAATCCCCCAAATTCACATAAAAGTCCTATCACTCTGTATATGTTAATACTTCTCTGTTCAATAAAGAATCTCTCTCACTCACATGTGTGTCCACATTCAGAGAAAGAAAACTCATTGAGTGCGGTGTTGTTGTTTTTTTAAAATGCTACTTTTTTGGAAAAAAATAAGAAAATGTTCCAAACATGCCTAAATCAAAAATGTATTATTCAAGTACCAATGAAGCTATAGTAACATATTTGGTATCAAAGTAAAGGTAAATGAATGGAGAATGTGAAAATGTAAACATCTTTCTATTTAAATATAAGATACAAATTATAATCTAAATAATATGACCCTAAAAAAAAAATGGATGCCAGCTTTAGAACTTCTGAGACCTAAATATAGATTTTGATCTTAGCATTACTGTTGAAACATCATATTAGACTATTGGCATCTTTTTCAAAAAGAAATGTGATAAAACAGTCAATAAAAGATGATGAATCAATGATTATATTAATTATTTTTACATGGCTTTTTAGTCAGAAAAGGGAAAAAATATTGCACTATTTCTACCAATAACAATAGATACCAGTACTAAATCTATCAATCAAATGTATTATGTACATTTGAATCAATGGGATATAGATCTAGATTTATCTTCTTTTTATTAGCCTAGAAAATCTTTCATTCTAATACTAGACCAGTGCAAGACATAGGCTAGCGAGAGATCAGAGCATAAATCTCTAACTAGAATCTAGCTGAAGGACAATAAAAATTCTAATTCATTATACCTAAGATCTAGATCTAGATCATTATTACTATTCATTTGTAATAAATTATGGATCTAGAATAGTTTTATATTTCACTTTTATTTAGTAGTAAGCCTTTTGGAGTACTTACAAGACAGAGTGCAACTTGAACCTGTATAAGTAGGCCTATAGTCATGGTGATGATTTTTACTGATAAACAATACTAAATAACAATTGCTACAAAATATACAAAGAGAAAGCCCAGCATGGTGGATGAATATTGGATTTAGATCTACCATTTCTGTTGTTTTCATTTATCTTAGGCTTAGATCTATAGGGATCTACCCAGGTGTAAAGATAAAAGTATAGATCTAGTCAACCTTTATCTACATTCCAGACCTAGCCTAAGCCTAAGGACATACTAGATCTAAATCTAAATGCTAATAATGTCCAAGTCTGTTTCATCCTATGCTAAATGTAGATCAAGATCTAAATCTTCATTATTACAATTCATAGAAGTATAAATAAAACAATAATAAAGCTTCTTCAGTAGTAAACATTGTGGATGTGTCTTGGACAAGCATAGCCATGATGTTGTAGATTTTTACAGATAAACTAAACAATAATAAAAAAAAAAAAAAAAAAAAAAAGAAAATGGGCAAAAAATGCCCACAGTGGATGATTATTTGATGTAGATCTACCATTTCCTTTCTTTTTATTTATCATAAGCTTAGATCTAGACATATATCTAGATCTAGAGTCTAAATCTAGAAATAAAAGCTTAGATCTAGTCAATCTCGATCTACACTCTACACCTAGCCTACTGACAATAATAGATTTAGATCTAAATACTAATAATATAGATATAAATACGCTAAATTTAGACTTACCTGGATCTAATCTATATATCTAGATCAAATTCTTCATTATTACTATTTATTTGTGATAAATTTTAGAATAATTATAAAGTTTCTTCAGTAGTAAACAGTGTGGGTGTGTCTTGGACTAGCGTAGTCATGGCGACGTTTTTTTACATCGTAAAAAAAGTAAAAATAAATGTCTAAATAAAGCCAAAAGCTTCTAATTTCTATGTAAACAAAGGAAGAAGAACTCTTTTATAAAGTAAAAAATAGTTCCACTGTTGTTAGTTAAAAAGTTTAATTTAAAAATGCAACGAAACAAAGGTAGGGTATGAACGTCTATGGGATAGACGTTCCGTGCGTTTAGGGGCAGTCAGACCGTCTATGGGATAGACGCTCCGCACTCAATGAGTTAAGGCAACATTAAGTCTAAATCATTAATTAGGAGGAACATGTTTGAGAATTATGATAATAATAATTAAAATGATTACTAAAATTAATTAACTGATTTTTTAAATTTCATCTCTGCCTGTGGTCCCTTCTGGGGCATAAGGCCACCAACCAGCTTATTCCAGGCATCTCGGTTCCATGCCTTGCCCATCTGCTTGGCATCTGCTTCCAAATCGCTGCACCATGTGTTCCTGGGCAGCCCCCTCTTCCTCTTTTCTTGGGGGTTCCAGTTAGGGCTTGCCTTGTTATGTTGGATGCAGGCTTGCGAAGGGTGTGACCTATCCATCTCCATGTACCGATGGTGGTGGTGGTCCTGGTAGAGTTGATGGTCTTCGGCCTGTTGGCTTTCAGATGACTCTGGCTTTCACCGACATGCGTCATAAACCTTCCAGCTGGTGGTCCATTCTCTGCCAGGTCTATGACTTATGTTGATTTGCTGTTTTGTGTTTCTGTAGCTAGTGTTTTTTCTACAGGGTAGGGTCGCTAGCCCTACAACCAACCCTCCTTTCTCAGCGGGCTTGGGACCATCACATGGTGGAGTTTAACTGACTTTTAGCTCCCACAAAATCATAAATTTCCTTTTAAGTTGTAAAAATAAATATTTTAAGATAATTATGGATATCATCCGCTTTTACATGATAAGGCCATTTTAGGTTGGTGATTTTTCAATTGAGTACATGGAGCTTGCAGTTGAGTTCTGCAGTGATTGAGTAAAGATGTGGTATAGGATAGATGTGTGCTTCTAATGGGAAAGTAATGGCTCACACAGATGCATCCATTTACTTAACAATGTACAGACTTCATTTTTAAAATAAAAAGACATGCTTTTTGAAGAGCAAAAATAGCAGTTTCACTTTTTCTAGACAGGTAATGATGACATTGAATTTGTAATAGCACTTTTAGTTTATAAGATTTAAACATAACAAACCATAAACACATTTTTATTTGAGGAGGGTACAAAAAATGAATTATAGACACAACACAGTTTTAGAAAATCTTTCCTGTATAGATGCTATGTGCTTTGGTTCAAATGTCCTTCAACTACTATTCAAACAATAGAGATAACAACACAAACAATATTCACACACACACAGATCTTTAAGTCTCTTACCTGGACGTTTTCCTGGCTCAAGTCGATAGTTGAAAGAATCTTCAGAGCTGCACAAAACAAATTGTTGTTTCATTAGATTCATTTTCCTAAATATTTTCTTACAGGCAGCTCTAAGATTTAATATTAAAACAAACATTTTTTTTAAAGAGCAACTAAAACAGAAATATAGCCCAATCTGAGCAGTTAAAACATTTCATGGCTTCTTGAGTGAACCTAAATATTCTTTAAAAACATACTATTGATTTATGACCTACGTACTCCTGATTGACTTTCTCTACATCCCAGGCTCTCTTCCAACTGCCGCCAGAGTTCTGTGACCTTAAAATACGTTCTTGGTCATATTTGTCTCTTTCAGCTTTCCATTCTTCATGGTTTCTTCTTTCTTTCCCTGTCATCACTAGTTCTAATGGTTTAGCTACACTTGGGCCTTCTTTTTCCTGCACAAATACAGGCAAGCAATTTACACTCAGAATAAAATGGATTCAATAAATGGGTAAATATGACATAGTAGAGATCCTAAAATGTGTTATGTTAATAATTAAATTTATTTAAAATTTTAAATTAAGAAAAACATTTGTTGTAAAAACATTTGTTGTAAAAACATTTGTTGTAAAAACATTTGTTGTTTCAATATTCTCAGTTGTGGTGGAGTTGCAAAGATCAAGTTTAAATCCCAACTGTGTTGAGCAGCCACACACACACACACACACACAAAGATTGGACCAGAGCGCAGAAGCATTTCCAAAGTACTTCAAACCAATCATTCTGATCTAGTTTAGAAATGAACTTCCTCAACTAAGTCTAGCTCCTTATTCTAATAGACAGAAATTTAAAGCAGCGGGGGAGATTATTTTCCACATGAAGTGACAGTCTCTTCTTGCAAAAGCAGCACATCCAACTTTTCCATCCATCTTGCATTTGTCTGTACATAAAATGCCACAATTTCTATATTCAGTAATTACCTAAAGTAAACTTGTGAATTTTCAATATTGTGAATTGTGTTGCCCTGATCAATATATTAGATATCTGTCCATGAAGAGTTGTATTAATCGGAGTGCCTGATACAATATGATTCCTCTTCTCTCTTGTTATGTCCATAGTATTATCTGTCTGATTTGCATGATTCAATATGGTTCTTGTCCTCTCTTGTCCTGTCCATTGTGTTATCTGTCTGATTTGCATGATTCAATATGGTTCCTGTTCTCTCTTGTCCTGTCCATTGTGTTATCTGTCTCATTTGCATGATTCAATATGGTTCCTGTTCTCTCTTGTCCTGTCCATTGTGTTATCTGTCTGATTGCCTGATTCAATATGGTTCCTGTTCTCTCTTGTCCTGTCCATTGGGTTATCTGTCTGATTTGCATGATTCAATATGGTTCCTGTGCTCTCTTGTCCTGTCCATTGTGTTATCTGTCTGATTGCCTGATTCAATATGGTTCCTGTCCTCTCTTGTCCTGTCCATTGTGTTATCTGTCTGATTGCCTGATTCAATATGGTTCCTGTCCTCTGTTGTCCTGTCCATTGTGTTATCTGTCTGATTGCCTGATTCAATATGGTTCCTGTCCTCTCTTGTCCTGTCCATAGTATTATCTGAGTGCCTGATTCAATATGGTTCCTGTCCTTTCCATTGTGTTATCTCACTGAGACTCTGGAAGTCCTGATCACTCCTAATATTTGTTCTCACAGATGCCTACATGCCAACATGTGTATTTTGAGGGGCCAATGTGTTCTTTCCTAAATACTACACTACAGAAAGACTAAAATCATTCAAACACTTAACTTACATGAAATACAGCAATCCTAAAATAAACACAGCATAAAGTTATACAAGACAGTCTTCACTTTTAGTCTTTGTCATAGACTTTGCTAGAATACAGATAGGTTAAAATGTTACCGTTCTTGTCATTTGGTGATTTTATGATCATAATGCCTCTAGTCTACAATTCATGATTCCATAATAGCACAAGACTTAAACCAGATGGAATGGTTTGCTTGGCTGGATCAGTGACATCTAGTTTTATTAAATTTTATTTGATTATTGGCTATTTTTATACAAGGGTGTGCAGACACTGGAAATATTTTATCTTTTATCACATATGGAAAGAATTCAGAATTTCAGCAATGAAAGTTTGGCTTCCTCTAGATCTATTTAGATCTTAATTCTTAATCTGGATTCATGTAAATTAATGGTGCCTGATGACATTGAAACATTTTTAAATGCAATACTTCTCTAGATAAAATATCTAATCTACTAGATCTAGACTTAGTCTAGATTCTATACAAGTCCAATGAGATTCTAAATAATCAATTATTTCCCAATCAGTTTTGGTGTATTTTCATGTCCATTTGCGTACCAAATATGCAAGATGTGTGTACTTGTAGGTAAATCTGTGTTCTGGACTACATACATAAAATTTAACACCTACAACAATTAAATATGTCAGTGCAATCTAGTGACATGTACAATAGGAAAAAAAAAAAAAAAAAGTCTGTAAGTATTTAAGAACTAACACAATTGTAATATCTGTGCTAGAAATTATAAAACTCTTTATTAATTAGGATGGAAATGACAGTGAACTGTCTGCAATTTCATTAGCAGTTGAGCCTTTTGAGACTAGTTGCAACAGATTCTATATGATACTTGCCTTCTCTCTTGTGTTCTTCATTGTTTGCTTTACTCGGTTGAGATCTGCAGTTCCTCCATAGTTTCTGGGATGCCTGCGATGTTCTACTGATTCATCCTTCTTATCACTGCGCCTACGATCAGCTAATGGGTTAAATGAAGGATCAGGAGGTGGTCCCTGAAAAGAAAATCTCTGAGAAATAAATATCTTTTTCTAAATCTAGTGTGAAACTAAAAGAGTCAAATTAAGGTCAAGATCTAAGTATTGTAGAAATAGTGGTCTTGTGAAGTCAATTAAGTTAGATACAATCATTCTGGGGAGGGGGAAGAGGAAAAACTGTGAACCAATACTCACTTCATTGTCTTTAAGTCTTCCTTTATATGCTCTGGAATTTTCCAAAAACTACATGCAGGGAAAATAACAAATGGGTTAAATTGAGCATGCTAAGATGATTAGTAAAATGTTGTATAACTACCCCCCCCCCCCAACCCTAAAAAAAATTATTGATTTTTACAATCTATCACTAGCATTGATACTTTAATTACTTTTAAGTTTAAAGGTTATTTTCATATTTAAAAAAAAAGGTTGAATAGTTTGAGAAATGTAGACAAGACAAGAACTCCTCTCCATGTTGATCTGATTGTGTAGACTTGTTTCTACACTTACATTGTTTGTAGTGACATCTGTTTCAGTTCTTGTTAAACTCACTTCAGTTTCACTGGAGTTTTTTTGTCTATTCCCTCTGTTTTCAGTTTTAGTTTGTTTAACATCAACTCTATGATGTGTGCCACCTTCATTTCTACTATCTTTATCACTACGCATATAGCCAAACTTATACTGAAAACAAAAGAAGTGAATTAGCTATCACTTGAATACAAATACAGAGCAAGCAAAATTATTTAAAAAATAGTTTATTTAGGATCAACAAGCTGTCCTCAATTTATGAAAAATGAATACAACTGAAATAATTATTTGATAGTTTTGTGTAAATAAAATGAATAGTTCTGAGTATGACATGCATGGATCATTAGAGAATTTAATTATGTCTTTGCAATGGTCAATGCCTTGTGTATCAAGCAGTTGAAATTTCATTGGAATGCCATGTTTAGCTTTTTAAACAGCTTTTATTAATGCAAGCAATGTACATATCATTGAATACTGTCACTGAACTAGGGCTCATATCTTTAGTAATAAATGTACAGTCCACAATGTCTTGGCCTACTTCAAAGATAAATGCATTGACATAAGTGGACTTTTGAAGAAAATACTCAATAACCATTAGTGGTTTGCTATATGGATGAACTGTATACATTTCTAGTCCAATTTTCTTTATGAAAAAAAGGTACCATTACTCTGATTTAAGTATTTGAAAGATTAAGTTACAGGTTGTGTGATGTTAAAATCTTGAGATTAATAGAAATAATGTAAGATGCACCGGTAAATACCAAGATACTAGATCTAATTGATTCTAATAAACATTCTCTACTGCTCCAAATGCTGAGAATATTCTGATTAGTAAGAAAATGAAAGCTCAAAAATTCAACCTCCTAAGGTTAAAGGTTAGTTTAAAAAAATGCTTGATTACAATGAGTGGGATACATGAGTACATTACAAGGTCTCTCACAGGAGTGGTCCTCAAGTTGTCTGAAGAATTAGACGTGAGCCCAAATCTTTTGTCCAAGTCATAGATATTTACAATCGGCTCATAATCATATTTAAAGTTGGACAAAGAAGCCTGTACATATGGAAACATTAAACATGGGTAACATGGGTAACATGGGTAGAGGCAACTCAATTAGAACTATGGAATGTATCTACTCTTTAAAAGTCATTAAGTACATGAAGCTCCTACTTCTTCTAACAGAGCACAGCAGCAAGAATGAAAACATGAAGAGCACAGCAGCAAGAATGAAAACATGAAGAGCACAGCAGCAAGAATGAAAACATGAAGAGCACAGCAGCAAGAATGAAAACATGAAGAAAACAGTAGCAAGAATGAAAACATGAAGAGCACAGCAGCAAGAATGAAAACATGAAGAGCACAGTAGCAAGAATGAAAACATGAAGAAAACAGCAGAAAGAATGAAAACATGAAGAAAACAGCAGCAAGAATGAAAACATGAAGAAAACAGCAGCAAGAATGAAAACATGAAGAAAACAGTAGCAAGAATGAAAACATGAAGAGCACAGCAGAAAGAATGAAAACATGAAGAAAAAAGCAGCAAGAATGAAAACATGAAGAAAACAGCAGCAAGAATGAAAACAGGAGAGCACAGCAGCAAGAATGAAAACATGAAGAGCACAGCAGCAAGAATGAAAACATGAAGAAAACAGTAGCAAGAATGAAAACATGAAGAAAAAAGCAGCAAGAATGAAAACATGAAGAAAACAGCAGCAAGAATGAAAACATGAAGAGCACAGCAGCAAGAATGAAAACATGAAGAGCACAGCAGCAAGAATGAAAACATGAAGAAAACAGTAGCAAGAATGAAAACATGAAGAAAACAGTAGCAAGAATGAAAACATGAAGAGCACAGCAGCAAGAATGAAAACATGAAGAGCACAGCAGCAAGAATGAAAACATGAAGAAAACAGCAGCAAGAATGAAAACATGAAGAAAACAGTAGCAAGAATGAAAACATGAAGAAAACAGTAGCAAGAATGAAAACATGAAGAAAGCAGTAGCAAGAATGAAAACATGAAGAAAACAGTAGCAAGAATGAAAACATGAAGAGCACAGCAGCAAGAACGAAAACATGAAGAGCACAGTAGCAAGAATGAAAACATGAAGAAAACAGTAGCAAGAATGAAAACATGAAGAGCACAGCAGCAAGAATGAAAACATGAAGAAAACAGTAGCAAGAATGAAAACATGAAGAGCACAGCAGCAAGAATGAAAACATGAAGAAAACAGCAGCAAGAATGAAAACATGAAGAAAACAGTAGCAAGAATGAAAACATGAAGAAAACAGTAGCAAGAATGAAAACATGAAGAGCACAGCAGCAAGAATGAAAACATGAAGAAAACAGTAGCAAGAATGAAAACATGAAGAGCACAGCAGCAAGAATGAAAACATGAAGAAAACAGTAGCAAGAATGAAAACATGAAGAGCACAGCAGCAAAAACAGTAGCAAGAATGAAAACATGAAGAGCACAGCAGCAAGAATGAAAACATGAAGAGCACAGCAGCAAGAATGAAAACATGAAGAAAACAGCAGCAAGAATGAAAACATGAAGAGCACAGCAGCAAGAATGAAAACATGAAGAAAACAGCAGCAAGAATGAAAACATGAAGAGCACAGCAGTAAGAATGAAAACGAAGAAAACAGCAGCAAGAATGAAAACATGAAGAGCACAGCAGCAAGAATGAAAACATGAAGAAAACAGCAGCAAGAATGAAAACATGAAGAGCACAGCAGCAAGAATGAAAACATGAAGAGCACAGCAGCAAGAATGAAAACATGAAGAGCACAGCAGCAAGAATGAAAACATGAAGAGCACAGCAGCAAGAATGAAAACATGAAGAGCACAGCAGCAAGAATGAAAACATGAAGAGCACAGTAGCAAGAATGAAAACATGAAGAAAACAGCAGCAAGAATGAAAACATGAAGAGCACAGCAGCAAGAATGAAAACATGAAGAAAACAGTAGCAAGAATGAAAACATGAAGAAAACAGTAGCAAGAATGAAAACATGAAGAAAACAGCAGCAAGAATGAAAACATGAAGAAAACAGCAGCAAGAATGAAAACATGAAGAAAACAGTAGCAAGAATGAAAACATGAAGAAAACAGCAGCAAGAATGAAAACATGAAGAAAACAGTAGCAAGAATGAAAACATGAAGAAAACAGCAGCAAGAATGAAAACATGAAGAGCACAGCAGCAAGAATGAAAACATGAAGAAAACAGCAGCAAGAATGAAAACATGAAGAAAACAGTAGCAAGAATGAAAACTTGAAGAAAACAGTAGCAAGAATGAAAACATGAAGAAAACAGTAGCAAGAATGAAAACATGAAGAGCACAGTAGCAAGAATGAAAACATGAAAAGCACAGCAGCTTAAGACAATGTTGATGTGGAAGATAGAAATAAATTGTAAGGTCAATCAAAGTAATTGTAAAGTCCAACTGCCCCATGCTGCATCAATAAATTGTAAGGTCAATCAAAGTAATTGTAATGTCCAACTGCCCCATGCTGCATCAATAAATTGTAAGGTCAATCAAAGTAATTGTAATGTCCAACTGCCCCATGCTGCATCAATAAATTGTAAGGTCAATCAAAGTAATTGTAAAGTCCAACTGCCCCATGCTGCATCAATAAATTGTAAGGTCAATCAAAGTAATTGTAAAGTCAAACTGCCCCATGCTGCATCAATAAATTGTAAGGTCAATCAAAGTAATTGTAAAGTCAAACTGCCCCATGCTGCATCAATAAATTGTAAGGTCAATCAAAGTAATTGTAAAGTCCAACTGCCCCATGCTGCAGCAATAAATTGTAAGGTCAATCAAAGTAATTGTAAAGTCCAACTGCCCCATGCTGTAGCAATAAATTGTAAGGTCAATCAAAGTAATTGTAAAGTCCAACTGCCCCATGCTGCATCAATAAATTGTAAGGTCAATCAAAGTAATTGTAAAGTCCAACTGCCCCATGCTGCAGCAATAAATTGTAAGGTCAATCAAAGTAATTGTAAAGTCAAACTGCCCCATGCTGCATCAATAAATTGTAAGGTCAATCAAAGTAATTGTAAAGTCCAACTGCCCCATGCTGCATCTATGAAGTGAATGCTCATAATGCACACTCTGAAAGTTGAGCTACTTACTTCCTCTTTACTGGCTGGCTTCCTCTTGTTTTTTTGTGCTGAATTCTGGCCATCAAAGTGATGGGAACCTCTGCCTTTACCTTTATGATCAAGTCTGTAATTTGTTAAGTCGGAAGTGTCTACTATTGGTTCATAATTAGAGGAGTCACGATAATCCTGACAAAAAGAAAATGATTACAAATGTAACTTTAAAGGCTCAAATTTGTTCAATACAATCACTATACACTAATACACTGGTTTTGTAACTGAGGCAACTCTCAATGTTATAGTAATGATTTTTTAAAAGCAAAATACGATGAAATGTCTGATGCCTGACTGACATGTTAACCCATACACAATACTGGGTATTTGAATGACATGTTAAGTCATACACAGTACTGGGTATTTGAATGACATGTTAACTCATACACAGTACTGGGTATTTGAATGAACTTATTGGACATGACACTTCATCTCCTTTCAAAGAACAAACTATACATTCTATAGACAGCATTTCAGTTGAACAAATATCCAGAAAGAGAGTGTGTCTATACTAAGTCAACAACTCAATACATAGGTTGAGTTCAACTGCAGTTATTCAAGTCTAAGAGGACCTTTAGTAGATTACTTGCAACAATGTCTTCATAGTGAATTTGAAACAAAAAATGACATAGAATTATCTTAATTTGTGCTTTTGTAATGAATTGTTTACCCCTGAAGATTTTGGGCGCTCTTTTCCTACTTTGTTCATATCTTTTTGATGAGTTTGACCTCTTCCACGACCTCTGCTCTTCACTGCACCTTCAGCAGGAACTAACTGAATCAAATCAAGACATGCTCTTTTACAATGGCCAGTTACACAACATAAGGACAAAATACAGATGGAATCAACTCAAGTTTTAATAAATTTAAAAAAAAATGACCTGCTACAATTTGACACACATACACCTAAACTTTGAAAATAATGACAAAATTGTTTTTTTTTTCCTTATCAACAAGATCTTTCATGTATGGACTTTACACATTACAAAGATTTTGATTAAAAGTAGAACTGAATTTAAAAAAGGTTGGTGAAATACATGAAGAATTTTGGAACATTGTTTAATGATCCAGGATGCTCAGAGGGGATCAAAAAGACTCTAGGGGGTGCACTGGATAGTTGCTCCGGCTTTGGCAGAATATTCTGCAATGTTTCACTATTCAGCGATATTCGTCTTCGGCCGAATATCACTGCCAAATAGTTGACCGGATAGTAAAAACTACATCGTAGTACCTATTAATTTTGTTAGGTGCCTCCGCATTAAGTCTTTTCCAGATAAGTCAAACACTTAAATACCGAAACAACGCAGGTGAAATGCCAACAATATAAGGGTAGTCGACGCTGATAAACGATGATGAACAAGAAGTTTAATACTTAATGAAGGTAATTGTCGAATGACGTCAAACTTAATCTCTACATCAATAAAAACCCGCCAATATTCATAAAGTGGACATGATTCAATAATGTCAGTTCTGAAATACATTAACCTTTGTTTCAAATAAAAGAATGTGCTTTTAAAACTATGACTGCACCATCTTTTAGTACAAAGACAAGGCGTGTAATCTAAACAGAAATAAGCCACACCTTTACACAGGCAACAAGGGTAGAGATGAACATCTCCCACCCCCTTTTATTTGTTTAGTCCATCACATTGAGTTCATTGATAGACAGGTGACCACAAGTCAAATACAATGGACGTAGGTACTCTCTAGAAGTCACGCGAGAGAACTGAGTTTATTTACTTGGTAGCTAATCTTAATTAGGGGCTGGACAGGGGGGGGGGTGTAACCGGACAATGAGTTTGCTTATTTGGAGAAAAATATCTCAATAACGTGGCTGGACCACAGGCCACACCTCTTCACGAATGCCTAGTTTGCTTACTTGGATATAAATAGAGTATAAAGCACTAACGTGTTAACTTGAATATTACTCCTGTGTTAGGTGTCTTGATTGATAACGATATTCTTAATTATTTGAGAATGTCAAGTAACTCACTATTTCTGTTTTTTTTTTTACTTACTATGCGTACTTAGCCACTGTGTATCAGGCCAGAACGACTTTTAGCACACCTGACACCCATAGACTTAATTCCATGCCCTTTTATTACAGAAACCACGATAAAATCAGTAGGCCTAATAATTAAGGAAGATGTTTCTTACATACTTTGCAAAATAAAATAAAACAAAGATGTGCATGTGCGTATTTTTTGCTTTGAAAGAAAGCTAATTTATTTGTTTAATTCTATTGACTTATTATATAACGGAAAACCTTACAGTAAATTTTAAAATCGCACAAAAGAAATTGATGCAAAAAAAATTGATGATCTAAAAAACAAAGAAATAATATGCTGGAGTGTTAAAAAACCCTTGACCTCTGTAACTAGTGTATGGGTATAATTTATCTACGTGCTTGAATGACCCTGCCAATGTGTTATTTTTTTGCCTGACCAGTCAACACTATTGTGTATTCTCAAGGGAAAGAAAAACACATGATGGTCAACACCATCAACTATACACACTACACTAGGACTACATGTGTAGACTGTAGACCCACTACGTTTATTTGACCAGGTTGTTAAAATCTGTCGAACACACAGTCTATTTATTTTTTGGGTAGGGAGGGTGTTGAGTTTTTTTCTTCTATATTTGGTTTTCCTGATGCTCTTAGATCTATATAACTGTAGATCTAAAACTAAATCTCAATTATAGGCCTACAGACATCAATTAAATCTATGCTTTGGCATCATCTAAGGTTCAAGCTATAAATAGGTATAATTGATGTTCCCTTTGTCAACAAAATATCATTTACCGCCAATGAATTAATCTAAAATAATAAATATTATGTAATGTACATTGACCATGCCACACACCCCCTTTACAGTTGGTGGACTCGTACATATACACACACTCATGCTACACAGATTAGTTTGTGATAGGCCTATCTGTTTATAAATACTGTTAAGCTTTAATTCATCAATCATTAACAGAGTATAAAGCACTAAGGTAAATAAAAGGAAAAAAATATTACGAATATAGGTTTGTTATTTAACAGTTTTGCTAAATGCTTAGTAAATACAAGCTTTTTACAAGACATGAAGGTATCCGGCTCCGTCCGAATATCAAATTTTACTATCCGGCTCCAGCTGAATATCAAATGTACTATCCGGTGCACCCCTAAAAAAGACACAAATAAAAAGTACAATACAGGAGAAAATGTTATAGCTTAAATATTGTTTTGACTGCTTCTTTAGTTTTCAGTTAAGTCTTCAAACATTGGGAAAATCATAACAGATTTCTTTTAAATAAAGTCAATTCATTTTTAAAAAGGAAATTCTTGTTACACTATAGCACAGAGTATTGTAGTACCTGACTATCAATTGCAAGTTTGACAGCTTGACCAGACTCTTCTGCCTTTTTTCTATCTGCTTCAATAAGCTGATGAAAGAAAAAGTTGTGTAAAAGAATCAAGCCTCACAGAATGGTGGGCTGTCAGTCCAACAATCAGTTTTTAACGCTTTAGATTACATGTTGTTTTTCTTCTCTTGCTTGTATCTACCTCAATTGTTTTCATGAACAGCATCAATCAGATGCATTTGCACTGGATTTGGTTGGTCTGTTTGTCATATCAAAATAATTGTTCTACTGCATTTTATAAATTTGAAAATCATTGTTTTACCACATAATATATTCTATTCTATATAGAAGATGTTTACATTTCAATCAAATATGAAATTGATACTGTATTTGTACTTTTTCTATACTCTGACTTTTTCATATCAAAACTTCTATTCAATCCATGCCCAAGTCCAAAACTAATCTAGAGTAGACTCCAGGAAACACAGCTTACAAAACATGGACTTTTTAACAGAAATATATTGAAACATTACAAAACATGGACTTTTTAACAGAAATATATTGAAACATTACAAAACAATACAAGAATAAACTACATGCATGTCTATTGGTCAACTGGTCATGAGACAATTGTACCTTCAGAAGTTCATTGTATAAAAAACAAGAATGTGTCAGTTGTCATACCCATAGCAGCTTTAAGATGTCCATAAGAGAGGACTACCTGTACCATGGTCACTTTTAGATGTCCATAAGAGAGGACTGCCTGTACCATGGTCACTTTAAGATGTCCATAAGAGAGGACTGCCTGTACCATGGTCACTTTAAGATGTCCATAAGAGAGGACTGCCTGTACCATGGTCACTTTAAGATGTCCATAAGAGAGGACTACCTGTACCATGGTCACTTTAAGATGTCCATAAGAGAGGTCTACCTGTACCATGGTCATTTTAAAATGTCCATAAGAGAGGACTACCTATACCATGGTCACTTTAAGATGTCCATAAGAGAGGACTACCTGTACCATGGTAACAATTAACTAACATAAATAGTTGTGCATTAACAAAAACAAAATTCTGTTTTAATAATGTTTAGATGCCTGCGAATACAACATGCATACTCAGTTTTTAAATTAAAACCAAACTGCATCTTAAGCAGCTGTTGCAACTATGAACAAACACATTTAAATGTTTAAAACATCTCATTATTTCATGAAATTCACACACATACACTAATATATATTTATATACACAAACACACACATATACACACTCACACATATATGTGTGTGTAAATAAAAACAGTTTACAAAATGAAACTTTCAAACAAAATGTTTTGCTTTCATACAAACTTAAAGTTGTGTTTATTTTGAGTAGGATACAGAAGATCAAAACAGCTTTTGAGACAGAAAACCAAAAGAGACTTTCCCCTAGGGTGACAATTCTAAATAACAAAATAGCAATAAAAATGTAACTAATAACTGTTACAATACATTTTAGGTAAGGACAAAACTGAGAACTTAGATAAGCATTTTAGTTTGCATTAAAGGAAAAAGAATGTAAAAAAATCCCTGAGTTCCCCCTGGCTTAACCTCATAATGATAACCTATAGACATGAACATTCTACCTGATGACGTTCTGTCAAAACTTTATTTTTTTGACGTATCATATCCAGCTTTTTAGATAACAGAGCCTCTTTAGCTTCTTTAGTCAGGAAATCTAGACTAACATCTGTATCAGCCTGGTGGAGACATACAAGAGAAAAAAGTTATTAGACAAATCTAGATTTAACATCTGTATCAGCCTGGAGGAGACATACAAGTGAAAAAAGTTGTTAGACAAATCTAGATTTAACATCTGTATCAGCCTGGAGGAGACATACAAGTGAAAAAAAGTTGTTAGACAAATCTAGATTTAACATCTGTATCAGCCTGGAGGAGACATACAAGTGAAAAAAAGTTGTAAGACAAATCTAGATTTAACATCTGTATCAGCCTGGAGGAGACATACAAGTGAAAAAAAGTTGTTAGACAAATCTAGATTTAACATCTGTATCAGCCTGGAGGAGACATACAAGTGAAAAAAAGTTGTTAGACAAATCTAGATTTAACATCTGTATCAGCCTGGAGGAGACATACAAGTAAAAAAAGTTGTTAGACAAATCTAGATTTAACATCTATATCAGCCTGGAGGAGACATACAAGTGAAAAAAGTTGTTAGACAAATCTAGATTTAACATCTGTATCAGCCTGGAGGAGACATACAAGTGAAAAAAGTTGTAAGACAAATCTAGATTTAACATCTGTATCAGCCTGGAGGAGACATACAAGTGAAAAAAGTTGTAAGACAAACTTTCATAATGACTTTGTAGTCAGAGCATGAGACAAGAAGAACACAGAGAGACAGTGGGGCAACACAGAGAAAACAAAAATAGAGGGGAGAAAGATGGAAATAAAGACATTTTAAAAAAATGAGTTGTTTAACATTTAGAATAGGGTTTATCAAAACTGCAGTTTATACTTACACTTGTATTTGACTTTGGTCCGTCAGCCATATTCAGTAATTTAAAAAAAAAATGTTATTTCACACTTTTTTTCTAGTCCACTGCTGAAATTGATCTGAAATGAACTAACATTGAAACAAAGTGATTAAAGAAAGAATTATTGATATTACATAAAAAAAATAATTTACTATATATTTGTAAAATACCACTTTTTCCATTGATCAAGAGATCTCTTAAACCATTGTACAATCACATGAAATTTCATACACAGGTTGTTTTTACTTCCTAGACACTCACTTAGAACAATTTTTGACCAGTTCACAAGCTGAGGATCGCTATTCGTGAAAAACTGCAAGCTTTCTATCAAGCCTTTGTATTTTATCTTCGGTATTTCCCCAAAAGGCCAAACTCTACATATAAAGCTTTTATTTTAATATCATGAATTTCATTTTTTTAAAGCATTTTTTTTCTTTTTCCTATAGTCTATCTATTTTTAATATGCCTTACATCAGTGATGCTCAACCTAATTCGACCTGCGGGCCGTTTTAACTTTTGACACGCGTGTCGCGGGCCACGTCAACGAAAAGGTAAAAAGAATGAAATAAAAATTCACCTGAAACTATTGGATCTAGTACTTACATTAATTAATGGGATATTTAAAGTCATATAATTTTTTACGCGTCTAAAAATGGCTTCATCTCTCTACTTAATTTTTTGAGCAACATTGTAGCTACCTTTACCACCAACTTATTTTCTTGTCTCTTTTTGGTGTACCAATCTCTAGACGTAGTTTAACCAATCTTTTATACGCGGCTTAAACCATGAAGGCCTTCATATTTGTTTTATAATGCCGCTGTATGCGTTGTTGTTGATTTTGAAACAGCCAGTTCTTTTTAAAAATCAAAACAAATATGTTTGCTTGTTATCATGTTCCACAAAAAAGTCCATTCACTTTTCCTGGTAGATTCTACATTAAGAGTTCAATTTCATAACCTCATAAACGCACACTCGTTAAAGGTCAAGTACCAATCCACCAGAGAAAAAGTGAGGGATGGTAAAGATCCATTTTCAACTTTTTTGAAAGGGGGGAGGATTTTCTACTTTTTTATGCCGACGTTTCGGCGGGCCGGATGGAACCTCGTCGCGGGCCGTACTTTGGGCATCACTGCCTTACATCATTTCCAATTCCTTTTAGACAAAACAAGTCATAATAGCATTATAAGATATATCTAATCTTGAGTTTTTTTTCTTTTTTTCAATAGAGAGAGCAAGGAAAAAGGTACTTTGTAACACTGTCAAAAAATAGCATTAAAAAGATAAATCTTGATTTATTGTCGATTTGCTACATTCAAAAGTGACAAAATTTTGAAAAGAGGTGAGATAAACAATTACAATAATTGAATAAATAAAACTTTAACTGATATTCTTTTTATTTAGAGAACAAAATACCAAAATAAATGTAGAAAGGGGAACAGGAATGTGGCATTCAATTGGGGCCTTCAGAAAATGAAGAAGAAAAAAAAAGTCGGAATTGGGGAGCCAAAGAAGAGCAGATAAGTGAAAGCGTTACTAAATTAACAGGCCCAAAGTTTAAGCATGTGTATGTGTCGAGGGCGCATTACGAAGCGGATCTTCTAAATCAAATTAAAAGTCTATGTGGGAGAAATGATGATGCACTGATTCAAATAAGCAATATTGGGGTTACAGAGAGCGAAGGAGGGCAATACAGAGAGAAAAGGACACAGAATGGGTCGTAACATTTCATTGTCACAGATACACTCTCATTCTGGAGCTATGTTAGGGGGAACATTCAAATGTGGCACGTTTAATGAAAGTTCAAAAGATCATAGAAAAGAGGAGATGTTCTAGAGCTACTAAACAATCTAGAGCCATGGAGATGTTCTAGAGCTACTAAACAATCTATAGCTATGGAGATGTTCTAGAGCTACTAAACAATCTATAGCCATGGAACAAATCAATGGCAGCAAAAAAAAAAAGCCTTATTGAATAATTAGATGTTTGAATCAACAGGACAAATCAGGTTACTGTAGGTAACCTTAAGAGTTAATGAGTCTAAATATACTAAAACATAATGATATTAATGAATGAAATCAAACTTTCTAATGCTAAGTTCACATTCAAGATATTATCATTTTCTAGGCTTTGAAGTATCCATAGCAAGCACTTTCTTCAATGCTACCAATAAAACAACTAATAGAAAAAAAGAACATTTGTTCTTTAGTTATTGATGTGTGCACAAGAAAGTCTAAACAAAAGTATTAGTATTTGTTTAAATGGTAGAAAAACTAAGACTGACTTTTTACTTTTAAACAGGATAACTAAACAAACAAAAAACAAAAGCAACATCAAATCAAGTCTTTTGATATTGGACATAGTACTAGACTTACCAGTCACTGACTAGATCTACATGATACATTGACTTTCTAAAATTTTAAGACAAAAAGATGGTTACTATGCTAAGATAATCCCATGCTGAATAGTAATCAAATAAACAGCTGTGTCAGATTGGAATTCAAACTAACAGATGTGTATGCCAGCATCAGGTAGACACAAGTAACCAACTGATGCAGAAATGTGTGAGCTAGATGTGTAACACAGCCCGAGTAGGTCAACAATAAGTGTGTGTGTTGACCTAAGTCTATAGGACAGTGTGTAGAGTCTATGACTATGTGTATGCTAAAACTGGATTCAAAGCAAAGATCTAAATAGCTCCTAACATAAGAGGTTTGGATTTCAGTACAACAGAAATCAATGAAGAGGTTTGCTCATCTCTCAGGTAATTCACTGAGTCCACTACTTGGTTCGTTGGACGTTAGGAGGTAAGGTTAAGGTCATAAGAGATGACCTACATACCGAGCATTCAGCAGAAATGGTGAAGGGAAATTCCCTTACGAGAAATAGAGACCCGGGTAGGAGGGGAGTGGGATGATACCAGTCGATCTTCATTTGTAAGGAGTCCAAACAAATCCTGTAGATAAAATATTAGAAGCAGACACAAAACTACATCAACGTCTAACTTCTCGCTCTACCTAACCTGGGATTCACAAATGGCGGCGCCTTACTGAACTGACGAGCGTCAGTCACAGGCACTTGAGTGAAAACAGAGGTGCATACTAGATTTGTGTTTCTCCAACTGTGAGGACAGTGAGCCTCCAACACGCTTGACTTTTTTTTACCTCAAAAAAGATTACAACCACAGTGACGTATTTTTGCGTAAACAAAACAGGCCGGCCACTTGTTGGTCACGAGGATCATCTTCTAACGATCAAGCCAATGTGCATGCTCTACTGCCATACTTCATCGAGCTTTGACCTGCGTTTTTTTTACACTCAGACATGAGTGCGATATCGACGCCATTTGAGGGGGGGGAGGGAGGGGGCGCATGGCGCAGGGACTTCTCTAAGCCTCCTATCTGCCTAAGAGAGGCATGGGGCCGGGTTACTCTAACCCTCCTATCTGCCTAAAGGAGGCATGGGGCCGGGACTTCTCTAAGCCTCCTATCTGCCTAAGAGAGGCATGGGGCCGGGTTACTCTAACCCTCCTATCTGCCTAAAGGAGGCATGGGGCCGGGACTTCTCTAAGCCTCCTATCTGCCTAAGAGAGGCATGGGGCCGGGTTACTCTAACCCTCCTATCTGCCTAAGGTAAGCACGAACATACATTTTTTGTTTTGGTGAGGGGACAACAGTGGTAAAAGTTTGATCCAATATATAATTGCGATCCCCATACCTGTTTTTACAAAGCTTGTCTACATTTGGGCAGATGACTCGCATGCCAAAATTGAGAAAAGACTAAATGTGGCGTAACAAAAATGGCTAAGACGGACTTTAGGGAGTCAGTAATATAATTGGGGTCTCAAACAAGGAAATCCTATGCCGAACTGGGAGTCGACCACTTAGCGACAAAAAAGAACTACACATACCAAGAGATGACATGGAGGCCAATACGAGGAAAACGCTAACAGGGACGTCCTCGTATAACTTGGCGCCACACTTTCATGGAGGACCTCAGAACAGTGGACACCAGGTGGGAAGAGGCTTCAGAAATTACCAGATCTTCGTGGAGACAGCTTGCCGCCAAATGCTCCGAACGACGCGGGAGGATCTAAGTCTTAGTAAACAAAGCTTGTATAACTGTATGTCTGGCAAAAACTTTGTACACGTTATTTCTACCACACCCATTCTCGGATCAAGCTGAAATTTTGCACAATTATTTCTTATACCTGACAAAACAAGAATCAATTTTTTTTTTAAATTAACAAATTAGTTAATTAACTATTGGTTCATATTTTTTTTTGTTTGCTATCGAACACGGGAAAGAAATTGTACTTGAATTTTTAATGCATTTAAAAAGCGATCACGGTAACATTCACACATATACCCCCTTCTTCCCACCTCTCTTTTTTTCCCTACTGGTCCAAGTGATAGGATCATAGCACATTGAGAAAGCTATAAGCATGAAATTGCGCTAAATAAAAACAATTGGTAAAAATATTTCTAATCGCACAGATTTATTATTGTTAAGACTAACATCTAATCTATTACAAATCTAATTACATGACTGATCCAAACTAGTTGATACAATTACACTTAATGTAAGCCTTTTTTCCCTAAGTATTTTTAAAAATGTTTTTCTTGTTTCTCTTTCGTAATGGTCCTTTGATATGAACCACTTCTAAGACTCTCAAGACTCAGTTACCAGCTTGTCCACATTTAGCTATCTTGTAAGCAAAAAGCCCTATAATGTTTGGAACCTTGATACAAGTGTTGAACAACGCGGTGTCGGCAGAAATAGGGTTGGCTTCACCGACATCGTTTCGTCTCTATACAGTCAAGTGCTCGAGTGCCTCCATGGTGTCTTGAAACCTTAGAAAATAGACTACTTTGTCTCCCTAGAACAGAGGTTGTCAAACTTTGTTTTGACCTGGGGAACCCTTTATTTAGTCAAAAATTGCCACGGACCACTAAGTAAAAAAGCTACATAAATGCATTATATATATGTAACATATGTAAAAAAAAATTAAAAAATTTTGTTGATGGGCGTGTTTATTGTTGAAAATAAAATTTAAAAAATGAATGATTTGGATGAAGTTCATTACAGAAAATAAAAAGACGAGAAAGCAGTCCATTTTTCTTGACCATGACCCATAATGCACTAGAGCTAGTATCTACTACGTTAATAAACCACCCAAGTACGCCAAACAGCCAAATTGTCTTTCTGATGGACACCAACTCTTGTAAATCTCAAAACAGTAAGATAAATATCCCCCCCCCCCAGTAGGGTCACAGGCCACACTGAAATAGAAGGCAATGAAAAAGCAGACATATTGGCCAAATATGGGAGAATGACTAAACAATCCAAAGTCACACTTTAAAAAACAAAAACATTGAGGGTTGACTAAACGAGAAATGAACCAGCTCTCACAAAAAGCTCAAGAAAAAAAAAAGATGCTTATTACCAGCTGTCCCGACATGACCAGCGTGTAATATTTCGTCTCAGAACCGGACACATCAGAATGAGAACACACATGATTCAGAAGCTAAAATCAAAAGGGACCAGTGAGATTATGTTCTTCGAAGCTGCATAACGAGAGGCCCAAACAAGACACTGCTCCCCCCCCCCCATACAACAAACAAATATATGGAGAGCTGCCAGTTTGTTCACGCGGTTCAATACGCAATCTGGACTATCCAAGTGAAGAATGTTTTCAAATCTTTCATTTAGGTCGTCATAGAACACTACGTAATAGACATAGTAAACAATAAGGGAGAGTTGGTTAGTATTCACATTATCAGATCAGATCAACTGGCTATTAGCAAAGTCACATTTGAACTGTATACAATGCTCATCTTTCTGCGGGCCCCCTTCGCTCGTCTGGCGGAGCTAAGACAACAGAGGACACACTTTAAAGTCACCCAAAACTAATAGTTTGTTTTGTATTCTATTGTTTAGGTTGCAAGCCTTCTTAATTGTACCCCAATTATAACTTTAGAATGCTTTATTGTTGCCTAATTATATATGCACTAGCAGTACACACCGGCTACGGCCGTTGATGTGTTCCAATACTTTATAAGGATTATTAAGGCCGGAAAATCCATTCCCTTTCTTTAACAAACAATCGTTTCAACGATCCTACTAACATAATTTTTAACCCGTCCACTGCGTCCCTCTTTCTTTCTCTATCCTTCTGACTCTATTTTCTGTAACCTACATTTGTGATAACTATTTAGCCGTGCGAATGGAAATTTCTCAAACATTTGACTTGATTTGAAAAGACCCACCGCCCCCCTCCCAATGCAAAAAAATTCGCTAGGTACACTTTTCTTGCACGTCTCACTATTTAATATACCCCATGTGTTACTTTACCACCATACCCCATGTGTTACTTTATCACCATACCCCATGTGTTACTTTACCACCATACCCCATGTGTTGCTTTACCGCCATACCCCATGTGTTACTTTATCACCATACCCCATGTGTTACTTTACCACCATACCCCATGTGTTACTTTACCACCATACCCCATGTGTTGCTTTACCGCCATACCCCATGTGTTACTTTATCACCATACCCCATGTGTTACTTTACCACCATACCCCATGTGTTACTTTACCACCATACCCCATGTGTTACTTTACCACCATACCCCATGTGTTGCTTTACCGCCATACCCCATGTGTTACTTTACCGCCATACCCCATGTGTTACTTTACCGCCATACCCCATGTGTTACTTTACCACCATACCCCATGTGTTACTTTACCACCATACCCCATGTGTTGCTTTACCACCATACCCCATGTGTTACTTTACCACCATACCCCATGTGTTGCTTTACCACCATACCCCATGTGCTACTTTACCACCATACCCCATGTGTTGCTTTACCACCATACCCCATGTGATACTTTACCACCATACCCCATGTGCTACTTTACCAACACTTTTCAGCTTTTGAATTCTGTATAGAGCATCTATAGTTAATTTTAATTTGTATCTTTATTCATTTCTTTATTTTTATCCTTTAATCCTAAGGCAAGCAATGTAGGGTATTAGACAAACGTGACAGCTGGAGGTCACTCACGAAGGCCGTGGGATACACATTTGAGACCAAAAGAAAATCTGCTGCCGAGGACAAACGCAGACTGCGAAAAGAAAATCTAAATTGACCACCTGCGGACAACGGTTATGCTTGCCCTGGATGTGGCAAAATATGTAGGTCATAGCTGGGACTGCGCAGCCACAGGAAATACTGTATTCTCACTAATCTTCGGACTGGAAGACTAGCCTTATTAATTATTATTATTTGATATTGGTTTGACATAGAAAAGAAAATGAAGTACCAAAATGTTCTTTAGTTTCAAAAGAAAAGGATGACTACTTATTTTTGTACCCCTAACCTATATTTGTTATTATTTAAGGTCAAAGAGGCCATGTGTCATTATTTAATCCAGACAGATTTTTCACAGTTTATTTAATTTTGAACACCATAATTTATTTGGGATCAATAAACTCAGATTTTAATTCTATATTAATATTAACTAAATTTTCAAATCCCAGGCATAGCCCCTCACATGAAATTATAAAGATGTTTTCAAATTATGCATAAAATATATATATTAAAAACAAACACATAAAATGAAAATTTGAACACACTTATTCTACCAAAAACACTTTGAAATAAGTGCACCCTGTGGCAACTACTGCTCAAACTTCCAAGCCAAAATTGAGGCAATCACCATAGCTTTGCAGTCGAAAACAAATTATATGAAGGGATACAATCACCATCAGATATTGTTGTCTTTACAGACTCCCAATCCACTCTTCAAGCACTTAACAGCAGCACCTCAAAAAGCCCAAGAGAGTTGACAACACTAATAGTGAGAATACACCACATCTTTTGTTCCCCTGGCAATCAAATCATTAAATAGGAACAATCTGATATAAACTTTGTCACATGTAAATTATGAGTGAGTCTGGTGTGAAAGTACACTTTGATTTCTTATAGTTATAATGTTTTTTGTTTGATGTAATGCACAAATTGTAAGACAAATTTCCATACAGACAATAAAGATTATTATTATTATTATTATGATGACAAAATTAAACATCAAAATCACATTACAGTGGATCCCTAGACCAGTGGCGTAGCTAGGGTACTTGATGCCCTGTGTGGGAGCTCCTCGTATTGCCCTCCAAGAAAAAAAAAACTTAACAGCAAAACGACGTCCCCTCAGAGAATGTGCAAGTATTGCTCAAGTATTGCTAATTCGCAAAAAAATCAATTTAACACAAAAAAAAAAAATATAATAAAAGCTTCCAATGAATTCTACATTTTTTATTTGCTGGCGAAATCATTTTTTTTCACCACCAAATTTGAACATCTTAAGATGTGGCAAATAATTTGTTCAACACTCCGGTACAACAAAAAATAAATTTCCCTCTGTAGCTCTTGTACTTGTGTGTTAGTACAGAATCTTCTTTTATTTCGCTAGGCATCTTTTTCTTCTGTCAAATATGTAGAGCTTATGCACTAATCCCCAGGTTTGAGCATATATGCTTTCAGCAAAGGTAATACTGGTTTCAGCGATACCCTTCATAAACGATCTATAGTATATCGGAAAATAGAACTACATTGACTTCATCAGTTTGAGCAGGCAATAATTCTGCTTTAGGATTTTCTTATAGAATACGCTTTAGGACACCCTAGTGTTGACATTTCATGACAGCAGCAATATCAAAGCCTTGACCTCCGCAGTCCATTATTTCTGAGCCATAGGAACGTAGCTTCTCTAAAATAATTGCAGTGATTCCAGAAGCTGATCCTTAGTGTCGATGAAGTTGACGAAAGACTCACAAACATGTACTTGTCATCATCCATTACCGTAAATTTTCTAAGGTAGATCCAACTTTTAGATTCCAGGTTAAAAGTCGAAAATAATAGAGAATTAATCGACTTGTTTTACTTGCTGTGTGATTTATTTTCATGACCACCCATAATTACAATAAATTCTTATGTATTTTTGTAAGTTTGGTTCAAACCCAATGCTCAATTAGGAGTGGATTTCACTAGGATAGTAATTTCAATAACTTTAACAAATTGACTTCATTTTTGTTCTTTAAATTCTTCTTTCACTTTTTTGTGATGTCCACGATGCCAGATTCTGATCTGAGAGAAAACAAATGATGTCCTAAGCTCTCTTCTTGTAATCTTTCTACTTTTTTCATCTAATTTCAATAAATCGTGACCATCGCTGTGAATAACGCTCTTTCCACGAAGACAAATTTCCTACCAGCTGGCTGAATGTGAGCTCTACTAGTCTCTTTTTTTTTCAGTGATAACCCCTATCGTTTAATCCATTTTGTTGGATTTGAAATGCTTATGTAGCTTATACTTCATCTTGTAAAAAGAGTCTGAAAGGGAAGCAAAATAGGGTGGGGTTTTTTTGTAGCTACGCCACTGTCCTAGACACATTGGCGTCATGGGAAATGAAAGGGCAGATAAGCTTTCAAAGGCAGAATCATCTATGGAACAACCAGATAGACCTGTTAACTACCTCACCCTACTAAGGTCAATATTAATCAACAACCATAAAGAGGAGTGGCTCAACAAATGGGCAACAGGAAACACAGGCAGAGACATGTACAAAGAAATGAACATGCCTAACAAACTGGGCAGTATTAAATTCCTCCCCAGCAAAGAGCAATCTACAATCTTCCAAGGAAAGGAAACACCTCTGTTAAATTACCATCTCAAACCGTAAACCATATATATATATATATATATTCTTTTTGAATGCCCCTTCCTAATCCACCTTAAGCAGACCCTACTACCACTCCAGCCCAACATAACCAACACCCTGTATGGCAGTGCTGAACAACTAAAGAAAACATCACACTATTTTTCCTTGGCACAGTCTGCAAAGAGCTGACAGCTCAGCAGCAAAAAGCTGGCTAGAAGAAGAAGAATTCTACCAAAATTAGGTCACTGGGATAGTGACTTCTACACTGACTTTTAGACTTATTTCATGTTTGCATGATTGCCATGATTAGATGTGTGTTTTATTACTTTTATTTTTATTCTAGAGATCTAGAATCTCTATCTAGTAGCATTATTTTAGATTCTAGATCTAGAAGAATTAAAATACTAGATCTAGACTATACTCACTATAACTATCTATAGATATATCTATATTATAAAGTAGAATGTGTGGTGTATGTATGTATGTATGTATGGATGTATGTTACTTATAGACATCAAAACCGCTTGACCAATCTTGATAAGACTAGGCAGGAATGTTCCTTGGGTACCAACTTAGACCGTAGTGTATGTATTGTAGCCCTAAAACAAACTTAAGACCCTCAAAAAAAATAAAGTTGTCCGACTCTATTACAGCTTAGTATTTTATGGATCTAGGCCATGTCTACAATGTTGACATGAGAAAAGATAGAAAGGATTTAGACCTAGATCTAATTTTAATAAATACACTTTGCGCATATAAATTTTTACTTTGACACATGAAAAGACAAAAGAAGATCCATTGATTTCATTATATAATAAAATTAACCTTCAATTTTGTGTTTCAAAAGCATTTTTTTACATTAATTAGTTCCTTATATCTGTGATTACAGATTTCCTGACAAACATTCTTTCATTAGACAATTCTGTAATGAATCGCGTACTAAATATTAATTCGTTTAATTGTTTACTTTATAATCCCATCCCTAGTTCTAAAACTCTAATTCAACTCTAAGATGATAAAACTTCTCTTCGCACAGATAGTTTTATACTTTAACACATAAACATATTAATTAAAGTCCATTCATTTCATATTTTGATCAAATAAACATTCAAATTTGGTTTTCTAAAGCTACATTCGTTTACGAAAGCTGCGAAGCCGAGTTGAGATAGGCCTAGATCTATATTCATTCATGAATCGCGTACTAAACATTATTTCGTTTAATTGTTCACTTTATAATCCCATTCATTTAACAAAGCTATCGCTCTTTTCGTTTTTAATAGATAAGAATGTATCGACTTCGAGTAAACCCATTTTCGCAAAATTTTATTTTCGTAGCGAAAGAGAAATAACGTGAAAGGATCATTAGCTACGTTTAACATACATCTAAATCCAATCCACTAGATTATCCAAAAGCATTTTTTACATAAATTAGTTCCTGATATCTGTGACTACAGTTTTCCTGGCGAACATTATTTCATTAGACATTACCAAATGGTTACACATTAACACATCTCTCTACTGAGTCTATTCCTAGGCCTATGTCTAAAACTCTTATTGAACTCTAAGATGATATTTAACTTCTTTTCGCAAAGATAGTTTTATGCTTTAACACATAAACATACTAATTATTGTCCATTCATTTCATATTTTAATCAAATTAACATTCAACTTTGTTTTTCTAAAGCATTTTTAATATATTCGTTCGCTGTTCGCTAAAGCTGCGTAGCCGTGTTGAGATCTATAGGCCTATATTCATTCATGAAAAAAAGTTCACGCATGCGCAGCACAGAATGAACTCAATAGTCTATTAAAGCCAATTTTTAACTCTAGATTAGTGTAGATTTAGATCTATGTCTACCTCAAGATCTACTTTATACTTTATACACATGAACATACTAAATTAAGTCTATTCATCTGAAATTTTAATCAAATATATGTAGGCCTACAAGCAAATGTTTTAATTTGAAAAAATGGATTTAAGCCTATTAGCTATTTTGATTTGATAGCTTCATTTACTTACACTATTTTTACATTGACATATATATATACATTCGCTTTACTTATTATCACATTATTATTTCGTTTAATTGTTTACAAAACACTCTCAGTGACTATATCGACAGTAATGCGCAAATAAAGACACGCGGGTCGCGGGTAACATATGTCTAGTAGATCTATATAATATTATTATTTTTTATTAGTGACTATACTTATAGTAACTTATACTACTTTTATAGTCATTAGAATTAGCTATCAGTATCACCTAGAATCTAGATTCAGACTAGATCTAATATTTTAATTTTATTTTTTATTTATATATATTATAATTAAAAAAATAATATTAATATAATAAATATTATCTGATAGACTCTACTAACTATGACCGTATTATCGGCGTATTAATGACTCCCGGTGAGGTCTATGACTATAGAATAGAAGACTATTAATTATTAATATTATTGACTACAGTACTACAGACAGTGTCTACAGTCTACAGTACTATAGTCACATACTGACATAGTCATAGTGTCTATAACTATAGACGATAGACATAGATTCTAGATTTAAGATTATAGATCTAGACTCTAGATGATAGACTATACTATACTGTAACTATACTTATACTGACTAGTAAACTATAGATAATAGAGATCTAGTATAAATTTAGTATAATAACAATTACACTGTAACTTACAGTATTAAAATAATTATTATGACTATGAATAGTATGAATGAATATGTCAATATGATCATTATCATATAGAGGTCTAGTAATAGATCTAGAAATCTAGATCTATGACCTATGCCTATGAGTACTAGATCTAGATATGTCGACTATGACTATGACTGAGTGACAGTGAGTCTGAGCTGAGTATTATCAGTATTTATCAGTATATCAATATGATATAGACATAGATCTAGTCTACAATCTACATTATTATTATTTATAATTATGATTATACGATTATTCTAGACCTAGTCTTCAATATTCTAGATCAAGTCTACATGAGATTTGAAAATAAAAATATTACCGAAACGTGTTAAATTAATCGACCCCCGGATCCAAAGCCAAAGTCTTCCATTACGATAAGTTAAAAAGAGTTCTACGTAAAGGAAATTTGTAAGCTGGAATTGCTCCCCTTGTATTTCAAGATTCTAGTGATTCCCAAATTGTTTTATGTAGACACCCATGGGTCTACGACGACTTCCATGGGTCTTCAAAAGTTAAAAAATAATTGGGGGTCTATGAGATTTAAATGGGGGTCTACGGTAGTGGACCTCATCTAAGCAGGTCTTAAATTTCATTTCGATTTTCTATTAATGGAATTACCTGAGGCTCATATATATACACACAAACATTTGATTTTTACCTTAGGTAATCCTGCTGTTATTTGAATGATAATTGTTATTATCAATTTTGATAACTTATTTAAAAGGCATACATTTGTCTACTGGTAACTAATATAAAACGTGGTTCCTGCTCAGTGGCGTAGATAGGGTGGGGGGAGGAGGGGGAGAATTCAAAGATCCCCCCAAAAGTCCTAGCTACGCCTCTGCACCTGCCCCATAGATCGCAAGGTCTGCAGCCTTGATTATTGGAATTTTGACTTTATTCCATCCTTGTGGAAAAAAATGTCTATATGCTTTTTATGCAAAAATACAAAGTTTTATGTAATGACATAATAAAATCATCTTAGGTGGAATATCATTTTAGATGTGTGTAGGCGGGGTGCCCCCCCCCCCCCAAATGAAATAACTGATTTTGCATTAATTTTGTTTATTTTAGATGGCATTTTAATGTTAAACAATCATTTGCCCCCCCCCCCCTCCTCTTCCATAAAACAAAAAATAATACAAACGACTGTCAACAAATTCCATGAGCGTTATAGCCAAGGGATTGGGGGGGGGGCGCAATTAAAACCCTCTACAATGTTTTTTTTTTACCATAAACCCCCCTCTTCAATATGAGACCAAAGCATGGGCGTAGCCAAGGGGTGCTTGAGTTTCAACCCCCCCCCCAATGAAATACCCTTCCAAAGGGGGGGGGGATGATAGGAATTTAGTGACTGTTTTTTGCTTTGATTTTGTTTATTTTAGTTGAGATATTAATACTACACCATCACTTGTCCCAGCGCATACCAGGGGGGTTTTCAGTCAAATAAAACTCTTCTATTTAAAAAAAATTGCAAGCGACAATACAAAAATTTAAAGAGCATAGTCAAAGAAGATTTTGATTTTAAACCCCCCTCCGAAATTTACAATAAAACCCCCTCCTCAATATAAGACTATCCATACATCAGTCACCAGATTGTATAAGCGTAGCCAAGAGGAGTTTTGAGTTTAAACCTCCCCTCCAGCGGGGTTCGAAGCTAAAAAATACCTCTTCAAAATAAAAAAAAGCAAATTACACACTAAAATTGCTATGAGCGTAGCCAAGGGGGTTTTGAGTTTAAAACCTCCCTTCAGTGGGGTTTAAAGCTAAAAAGAAATACCTCTTTAATATTAAAAAAGCAAATTACACACTCAAAAATCTTTAGCGTAGCTCAATAGGTTTTTAGTTTAAACCCCCCTTCAGTGGGTTTGAAGCTAAAAAATACCTCTTCAATATAAAAAAAAAGCAAAGTACACACTCAAAATTCTATGAGCGTAGCCAAGCCAAGAGGGGTTTTGAGTTTAAACCCTCTCTTCCAGAGGGCTTTTTGAAATTTTAAAACTCCTCCAGATGGTTTTGAGTTTAAATACCCCCATACAGAGAGTTTTGAGGTTGAAAACCTCGCTCTTCATTTTTATTCTAAAGCAAACGTCGCTAAGGGGGTTTTGAATTTGTTAAAAAAAAAAAACAACCAACTCCAGAGGTTTTTTAGTTTAAAACTCCCCAACTTATGATTTTGACGATAAAACTTCCCTTTTCGATATAAATATTAAGCAAACTACAGTCACCTAATTCCGAGCGTAGCCAATAAAGGTTACAAATTTCTACCAGCTGCTGGGTTCTATTAATAAAGAGCAGTGAATAGTCATCTGCCGAAATTGAAAAAGACTAAATGTGGCTCAACAAAGATGGCTATGACTTATTTTAGGAGTCATTTATAGAGATCAGGTTTCAATCAAGGAAATCCTATGCCAAACTGGGAGTCGACCCCTTAGTAAAGTTGTGACAGCGTCGCATGAGGTTTGCTGGACATGTTCACCGACAAAATGAATTACGCATAATAAGAGTTGCGATGACATGGAGGCTATTACGAGAAAAGCGCAAACAGGGACATCCTAGTACAACTTTACGCCACACTTTCATTGAGGTCCTCAGAGCAGGTGGGAAGAGGCTTCAGACATAGCCAGTGAAAGATTTTTTAAAATTTAAAACCTTTTCTATTTGGTTTTGAGTTTAAAACTTCCTTTTTCGATAAGAATATAAAACAACTGCAGTCATCAAATTCCAAGAGGGGTTAGAAATTTCTACTAGTCGCTGGGCTACATTATGAAGTGCAGTGTATTACTTGTATAGAATATTTGTGTTTTTTTTAACTAAATTTTTTTAATAGCAAGATAATGCACTGGTAGAAACCTCAGAATATTCTTTTTTTTTGGTTTTAAATAACGGAAATAGTGCTTGGCGAAGGGGCCTCGGCCGGATCCCGCTGGAAGGAGCTTACAGCGCTCCTCCAGACCCCTGGATGGCAAGGGCGAAATGTCTACGACCTTTCCAATAACTCCAAGAAGAACCTTTTCTAGGGTACAATAAACGAGTTCCTTTATAACTAACAGTTTGAAAAAATCAGTTTCACAAAGATATGTTGTTGAAAATGGAAGAAAACGGCGCAACAAACCTCATACAGATGGAATTTGGTTGCAAACACTTGATCTGGAATTGTACAACTGACAAGGAAGAAATCGATATTAATTAGAAGTTTAATGATCTCTTTCTGTGATGTCTCCTCAACTTTGTGAATAGGAGAAAATGGGATGTCATATAGATATGGAAAGAGTGTATGGGGTGCCGTGGAAGGGGTGTATGGGGTGCCTTGTAAGGGGTGTATGGGGTGTCTTGGAATGGTAGCACCTCTAGTGGTCAGACAGTCGTCTCCTCTACTTACTCGTGGTCCCCACTTGGCACCCAGCTCTCACCTGTGGCTGCCAGTAACATGGCTTTGACTGGCCAGCTAAACCAAGTGGAGATGTTTGACGTATCCATGAAACTCAGTAAACATTATAGATTTGGCAAACCTAGGACACCTGGCAGATCGTGTTTATCCAGAGTCGCAGTGTGGCTTTAGGGCAGGTAGATCTACAACAGATATGATTTTCTCTCTGCGGCAGCTACAGGAGAAGAGCAGAGAACAAAAGCAGCCCCTCTTCATAGCTTTTATTGATTTGACCAAGGCCTTTGACCTTGTTAGCAGAAGCGGTCTGTTTGCTGTACTAGAGAGAATCGGCTGCCCAAATAAGTTAAGAAAGCTAGTGTCAGCTTTTCACGAAAACATGCAGGGCACCGTTCAGTTTGAAAGTTCTTCCTCCAGGCCATTCTCCATTAAGAGCGGTGTAAAACAAGGATGTGTACTGGCCCCTACACTATTTGGCATCTTCTTCTCAGTCGTACTGTCCAGTGCTTTTAAATCCCTGGAAGACATCCATAGCAGATCCGATGGAAGGCTCTTTAACCTGGCACGTCTTAAAGCCAAAACGAAAAGGCGTCGTATCTTGATAAGGGAGCTGCTGTTTGCCGATGACGCGGCACTCGTATCTCACTCACAAGGAGGTCTACAGAAGCTAGTGAACGCCTTAGCAGCTGCTTGTCAAGAATTTAGCCTTACTATAAGTCTCTCCAAGACCGAAATCCTGGCACAAGACGTCGCAGAAATACCTATAATACAAATTGGGAACCACACCCTTTCAGTGGTGCAGGAATTTACCTACTTGGGTTCAACAATTGTCAGTAACCTAGACTTAGACATCGAGCTGACAAAAAGGATAGGAAAAGCTACCACAGCATTGGCACAACTCTCCAAGCGCGTCTGGGAAAATGGTAAATTGACCACAGCGACCAAAATCCTAGTCTACAACGCCTGTGTTGTGAGCACTCTCCTTTATGGCAGTGAAAGCTGGTCAACATACATGTACCAAGAGCACAGATTGAATAGTTTCCACTTGCGCTGCCTGAGACGCATAATGGGCATCTCTTGGAGGGACCATGTCTCCAATCAGGAAGTTTTGAGATTGGCCAATATGAACAGCATGTATGCTCTTCTGACACAAAGAAGATTACGCTGGCTCGGACATGTCACCCGCATGCCAGATGGTAGAATCCCGAAAGATATCTTATATGCTGAGCTTGTGGAAGGAGTCAGACCCAAGGGCCGCCCAAGACTAACATATAGAGATGTCTGCAAGCGAGACATGAGAGCCTCAGGCATCAATGAAAGTATGTGGGAAAACATAGCCAAAGACCGGAGTGCATGGAGACAGACTGTGCGTGCTGGGACAACCCTTGATGAGAACAAAAGAATTGAAGCGGCTTTAATCAAGAGGGAAAAAAAGAAAGCTGCCCTGTCTGCTAGCCCTAAATCAGAGGCATACACATGTACGAATTGTGGCAAAGTCTGCCGTTCTAGAATTGGCTTGTTTAGCCACACCAGATTCTGCCCCGTCTCAAGATTAAGCCAAAACCAGTGACTCACTTGGGCGCATCCATTGCCTTTCGAGACAAAAGGAGCCATATATATATATATAGGACACCAAAACTAAACGGACCGAAAGGCAATTACCAACCTATGGCCTGCTACTTCATTCGCGAAGCGATAATGAATCATCTTATAAAAATGAGATGAATGCCTGGACTTAGCTATGTAAGGAACGATGTCGCCCACATCCCTCTCCCTTCTCCACGCAGGACGTAGAAAGTCCATCATCTCCACTCGTCTCCGGACGTATGGACACAATCTTGCTACCGGAAAGTATGGTGAGAAAGTCAGGTCGATGTGCTCGAACCCTCTTCACTTTCACCCAAATCTCAAGTTACTTCGTCCAAATAAGAGATATGCTATTGGCGGACGATGCACCGGTAGTAGCACACTCACAAGAGGAGCTTCAGCCACTAATGTCCCACTTCTCTCAGTCTTGTAAAGAGTATGGCTTAACTATTAGCACGAAGAAAACAAATGTTATGGGACCACCTGCTACAGCACCACCCTCCATCCTGATTGACACTATCAAGCTGGATGCTGTAAATGAATTATGCTACCTTAGATATACAATTCAAGATGACCGGTGTCTCTAGAAGAAGAGATTTTAAAACACGTTCAGGGAAGGCTGTATTGACCTTCGCTAAACTCAGACCAAGAGTTTGGGAAAACCAGAAACTCACAACAGCGACCAAAATGGAGGTCTACAAGGCACGCAACTGTACGGCAGTGAGTCGTAGACTACCTATGCAAAGCAAGAAAGAAAACTAAACTCATTCCACTTGCGCTGCCTCCGAAGAATCTTGAAAATCAAATGGCAAGAGAGAGTGTGTGCCAGTGGCGTAGCTACCAATGTGCGGGTGGTGCGGGCCACACAGGGCACCAAGTGGAGAGGGGCACCAAAATTCCCCCAGTGTGTATTAATTTCCTATTTCCCTGAGCGTTTCAGTAAAAACGACTAATTGTATGGACACGAACAAACATAAACTACTGTATTTTAAATATAACGATTTATTTTTTACTTTATTGTTTAGTCCATTAGTTTAATCTAGATAGCCTATATCGTCTAGACTCTAGAGGGTGAAAATCTGTTACATATTGCGCATGCTGTTATTGGGTATGAAATAACTGAACAATTAAAATCAACAAAGAAATATGAGACTGTTATCATTGAATCCAGAAAAAAATGATGAGACCGACATCCTGAATGATGAAAAAGAATACCGCAGGTTCTAGAGACTAAAGGACAGCACACAAGCATGTCTTTAGTAAACTCCTCAAAAATTCATACTGAAGAAGCTGAACCATCAGACAGTGTAAACAATACAGAATGCAGGATAATAAACTCTAGACTGAACGACATTGGAGATTGGCCTGATGTCATCAAAGATAATATTCGCATACACCTTGCCACTCAAGGATCTGAAACAGTTCAGCGTATGGACAATCAATTCAGAGAGACGTATAGACATCAAGAATCAGCAAAACAAAAGGAAAGGCTAGAAAGCTTCCAAAGGCTTGGTTTTTCCGCAAATGTCAAACGGCGAGAAAGTTCTTAGAAAGTGGATGTGTTATTCGCCAAAAAAAGAATCCTTATTTTGCTTCCCTTGCATACTCTTCTCAACAAGATCAAGTACCAAATCTTCATTTAAATCCAAAGATGGATTCAATGATTGGTGGAGGTTATCCCCGAAAATAGAAAAACATGAGACCAGCAGAGCTCACATTCAGTCATCGCTTGCATGGGGGGAGCTTGAAGTTCACCTGAGAGTAGGGAACAGTATTGACAACAAGGCCCAAGATTTGATTATACAAGAGACGAAAACCTGGAGAGACTACCTGAAGAGAATCTTGGACATCATTCGTTTTCTCTCAAAGCAAAATCTGGAACTTCGTGGGCATGGCGAGCGAGCAGAAGAAGTGTTGGAAGGGCAAAATCAAGGCAATTTCTTGGAGTTAGTAAAATTACTATCAAAGTACGATCCACTCTTGAGGGAGCATGTGCTTCGAACTAAGCTTTGTTCCAGACCGAATACATACATGTCTCCACAAATACAAAATGAATGTAATACAATATTGGAGAATCACGTTAAAAACAAATCATACAGGAAGTAAAACAAGCCAAATATTTCTCTATTATTTTTGACAGTACACCTGACATCTCAAAGCTGGATCAAACTTCCGAATTATTTTACGGTACGTTGTCATGGATAATGACGGGGTGCAGGTTCGTGAGTCTTTTATTGACTTCATCGACACAAAGGACAAGCATGCTGCTGAAATCGCTGAGATGATTCTAGAGAAACTGCGTTCGAATGGCTTAGACATAATGGACTGCAGGGGTCAAGGCTATGATAATGCTGCGGTCATGAAAGGTCAAAACTACGGTGTCCAAAAACGTATTCTAGAAGTCAATCCCAAAGCACTATTCATTTCATGCTCAAACCATTCTCTTAATTTAGCAGGAATTCGAGCTGCTGAAGCTGAAGTCAATTCGGTAACATTTTTTGGTACACTGGACCGTTTACACGCCTTTTTCTCAACTTCAACAGACTCTGGGATATCCTCATCAAAATAACCGGAACTAGCCTTAAACGTTTAGTAGAGACCCGCTGGAGCGCCAGAGGAGAAGCCGTCTAGATGATTAGGGATAAATTTTCTAAAATTATAGAAACTCTGGAGACATTAACTAGCAGAGATGAAAATTCATCGACTAGATCTGAAGCAGGGAGATTATTAGTTGCTATTCAGTCTTTTAATTTTTTCACCTATCTTGAATTTTGGGCTCTTGTATTAACTGAAATTAATGATACGCAAGTCTACCTTCAAAAACAAGGATTGTCTATTCGAGACTTCTCACTCAAACTAAAAAAAATTAGAGACATTTTTAAGTAGTAATCGAGTGTCCATCGCTGAAGCCAGCATTACCTTTGCCGAAAGCGTGTGCTCAGAACTGAGAATCAGTACAGAACCTCAAAAACGTATGGGCCATAAGGAAAAGATGCCTGGTGAGAAAAGTGACTACTCTGTACTTACACACAAAGAAGAGCTACGAAGGGAAATTTATTCTACCTTGGACAGGATTGTTCAAGAAATAATCACCCGATTCGAGCAACTTCATAATGAAGGAGATAGATATGAATTTTTGTCGCCTTCCCAGCAATTAAATCCTCAGGTCGAAATCAATCTCGATAGTACTCCTAGCGACATTGGGGTAAAAACGAATTTCTGCTGGAGCCAAAGAGGCTTCAACGGTTTGTCAGAGTTTCATCAGAAGCCTCCGCACTTCCAAAACAAGGACCTGTTGAGCTTTTGAATTTAAAAAAAAAATATCAGCTAGATGATTCAGTCCCGAATATCGTCATCATGATTCGCATATTTTTTACTATTGCGGTAAGCGTCGCTACATGCGAGAGAAGTTTTTTCAAACTTAAACTGATCAAGAATTACTTGCGATCAACAATGACAAATTTACGACTCACTAATTTGGCCATTTTGTCCATTGAACAAGAGCTGGTGGAAAAAATTGATTTCGATAAAATTATTGATACTTTTGCCAGCAAGAAAGCGCGTAAAACTCACTTGTAGTATGTTTAAGTAAAAAGTGATGTTTTGAATTAACAATATTTGATTAATGAATACATATTATTTAGAACCAAAAAGTAAGGTTTTGCAATGTTATTATTTAGTTATCTTTTTTTTTTGGGGGGGGGGGGTGCATCAAGATGAGGTACCGCACCAGGCATCATATACTCTAGCTACGCCACTGGTGTGTGCAATACTGAGATCCTTGCGCGAACAGGTCTTCCCAGCATCTTTACAGTCACCAGACAACGCCGCCTGCGCTGGTTTGGTCAAGTTCCCCGGATGGAGGAAAATCGCATCCCGAAAGTCATCCTCTAAGGATAACTCACTTCTGACTCAAGAAAAACTGGTCGCCCCCAAATCCGTTACGTCGATGTAATCAAACGGGATGTCAAAACAGTGAACATTGCCACCACTAGCGGATCTAGAACTTTGGAGTGGGGGGGGGGGAGAGATTTTTTTCCAAATCTTAACCCTAACCCTAGGCATAAACGCTTACAGCATATATATATCAGAGTTTTTTTTTTTTTTTTTTTTTTTTAAACAGTGTTTCTCAAACTTTGGAGAAACAAGGTTACAAAGACAGTTTGTGTGGAAAACCAGAAACTCACAACAACGTCCAAAATGGACGGCTAGGGGTCTGGTGGAGCGCTGTAAGTTCCCCTAGTGGGTTCCGAGGACAATCCCCGACACCAAAAGCGTTTGCTTGCATTCTTCACAGCAGAAACGCATTCTCCTGACATCTACAGCTCATTATTCATCCTATTCAAATAGGATCTTATGAAAATGTTTTTCTTGAAAAATATTCTAATAAAAATTTACAGGCCCTTTCTACAGCAAATACAACCTATTTGTTCCTTGAAAAGATAAGATACCCAACATATTTATATTAAGACTTTGAGGATCGCCACCGAAATTATTTTTTTTTTATAAAAGCTCATTTGTAAGTGATACATTTTGTTCAATAGGCATGTTTGTAACTTTTTTTTTGTTAGAGAACTATAATTCAAAGCTCTAAGCCATAGACTTATATATTATATCTAGACTGGAAACCGGAAACTAATTCTGATCGATTCACAGACCTATATATATAGATAGATTTTTCAAGATGTAAGGGAAGTCGCCCCAATATTTTCTGTCTTAGAAAAGCAATGATCTTTACTTTTCAAAGTTTAGAAATAATGCAAAAACATTTCTCGGATTTTCTTTACAATGGGCTATTAATCACATAACTATATATTCACGCTAAAATAAGAAAGTAAGCCATTTCCTGCTAGTTTCCATTGAGATAATGTTTCAAAAATCCTAGATCAAAATAATTCATGCTGATTTAAATCATCTTATGTACATTTAAATAGTAATGGTATGGTGTGAAACAAAGAGTGACACTGGTATGGTGTGAAACAAAGAGTGACACTGGTATGGTGTGAAACAAAGAGTGACACTGGTATGGTGTGAAACAAAGAGTGACACCGGTATGGTGTGAAACAAAGAGTGACACTGGTATGGTGTGAAACAAAGAGTGACACTGGTATGGTGTGAAACAAAGAGTGACACTGGTATGGTGTGAAACAAAGAGTGACACTGGTATGGTGTGAAACAAAGAGTGACACTGGTATGGTGTGAAACAAAGAGTGACACTGGTATGGTGTGCTGAATACAGATCAATTTTAGCAGACGTTAAGTTTCCAATATCCAATAAGAATTTACAAATTATACGTATAAATGTTCAAGGAAATAGATTTAACCTACTGTACGAAATGTATGGACTGCCCCAATGTATGAACCTACTGTACGAAATGTATGGGCTTCCCCAATGTTTAAACCTACTGTACGCAATGTATGGGCTTCCCCAATGTTTGAACCTACTGTACGAAATGTATGGGCTGTCCCAATGTTTGAACCTACTGTACGAAATGTATGGGCTTCCCCAATGTTTGAACCTACTGTACGAAATGTATGGACTGCCCCAATGTTTAAACCTACTGTACGAAATGTATGGGCTGCCCCAATGTTTGAACCTACTGTACGAAATGTATGGACTGCCCCAATGTTTGAACCTACTGTACGAAATGTATTGACTGCCCCAATGTTTGAATCTACTGTACGAAATGTATGGACTGCCCCAATGTTTGAACCTACTGTACGAAATGTATGGACTGCCCCAATGTTTGAACCTACTGTTCGAAATGTATGGACTGCCCTAATGTTTGAACCTACTGTACGTAATGTATGGGCTGCCTAAATGTTTGAACCTACTGTACGAAATTTATGGACTGCCCCAATGTTTGAACCCACTGTACGATATGTATGGGCTGCCCCAATGTTTGAACCTACTGTACGTAATGTATAGGCTGCCCCATTGTTTGAACCTACTGTACGTAATGTATGGGCTGCCTAAATGTTTGAACCTACTGTACGAAATGTATGGGCTTCCCCAATATTTGAACCTACTGTACGAAATGTATGGGCTGCCCCAATGTTTGAACCTACTGTACGAAATGTATGGGCTGTCCCAATGTTTGAACCTACTGTACGAAATGTATGGGCTGTCCCAATGTTTGAACCTACTGTACGAATGTATGGGCTGCCCCAATGTTTGAACCTACTGTACGAAATGTTTGGGCTGTCCCAATGTTTGAACCTACTGTACGAAATGTATGGGCTGTCCCAATGTTTGAACCTACTGTACGAAATGTATGGACTGCCCCAATGTTTGAACCTACTGTACGAAGTGTATGTATCCGCGACTGATTGATTCACAGACTTATACATATATAGATTTTTATGTACGCAAACTCTTTTTTTCAGACTCTAAGGCGAATCGCCCCAATCAATCTTTTCTGTCTTTGAAAAGTAATGTTCTTTAGTTTTCAAAGTTTAGAAATAATGCAAAATCATTTCTCGGATATTCCCGCAAATATATGAAACAAAGCAATTTCCAATATTTCCATTGAGATAATGTTTCAAAAATCCTGGATGGAAATAATTCATGTTGATTTAAATCATCTTATGTACATTTAAATAGATTGATTACCTAGATCTTTCTAGATTACGTATCTAAAAATTGCAAAATAATAATCATTTTGGATGTTCAATTACCAGATCTAGATCTAAAAATTAAATTTATATGTTACATAGGTTAGGGTTGAAAAAAATACAACCAAACTTCTTATACCTACTTTACAAAACAACGCCTTGTTTCAACTTAAAAAAAAATGTTCACATTTTTTGTATGTTAAAAAATCTCCATATCCAGTCTAGATATATGTAAATTATTATAAATATATATATAAATCTAAGTGGGAGGAGAAATTAATTGGGCAAATTAGATTGTACTCTAATTTTGTTTTGCATTTTTAGGATGTCCATGTATATTGTGAGTTATAGTCCCAAAAATGTTTATACAATAGAAAAATATCAGTATGAGTAAAGGTTGGAAAAATGTGACTAGGAAAATAATATTTGGGTTCAGAACTCATCTCAATGTTACTCTTATAATGAAAAAGTCTGCATGAATTCTAAATTGTCCAAAACAAAGTCGTTCTTAAAATAACTAAGATAAATTGGTGTGGAATTACATTAACTGTATCGCTATATTTGACTATTCTGTTTTAAAACGTCATGTTTTCGTCTAGAAAGGAGAGAGGGCGGTAGAGTGAAAACGTTAATCCTCGCTCCTTTTTTATATTTCTGCAAATGATTGCATTTGGCATTAAAGAATAGGGGGTGGGGCGACTTGATATAAGAATTTAATTTATAGCATATATAAATTATATTAGTAAAATTATTTTTTTTTAAATTTTGTAATTTCTTAACTAAAGTACAAAAAGAGAAAAGTATTGGTTTGTCCAATGGGCGGAAAGCGATTGTACGTATCGCCCCTCCCTTTTTCATTTATATTTTCTAATGATAAAATTTGAGATCAGAGTCTGTGTGGGACATAATATACAAATAGGTTAAAACATCAATATGTACCTTATATTATATAGATATTCAAATACATTTGTTAGCAAACGATGATTTCTCCATAAAAATAGGACCGCCCCCCCCTTCAGAGGGCTAGATGGCAGTAGAAGCAATCGTCCCCCCCTCCCCACCAGCTCACCGAATCGGCTAAAATACCAGAAGTGTAGCGATAAAATATAAAAAATTAAATAGTATTTAAACTACTTTTGTTCACAAACTATTTCTAAATAAAAGTAGGACCGCCCCCCACTCAAAGGGTTTAGGTGGGAAGGGCAGCAGATGTATTCCCCCCCCCCCCAATCGGCTAACAGGACAACGACATAATATAAAGATCGGTTAAAATAACAAGTTTTAATTATATAGATATTTAATTAATTCTGTTAACAAGCTGTGATTTCTACAAATAAATTAGACCCCCCTCGAAAGTCATTACAATTGAAGGAGGCCAACACATCTGATTAATACTACAATATAACATCATGGGCGTATCCAGGATTTTTTTCGGGAAGGTGAGTTTGGGGGGAGGGCGATTTCCCCCCCCCCCCACACACACACCAAAAAAAAAAAAGCAAGTGACGCCACTGACTGTAGTTTGCTTTACTTTTCTTAGGCTGTTGCTTGAATGTAGATTTAATTTATTGATGGATTCCAGCAGCAGGTAGGAAAACAGATCAGTGTTAGAAATTTTTTTTTTTTACAGAATTAGAGGAGGGCTATTTCGGGGGGGGGGGGAGCTTGAAATACCCATCCATCACGCATAGCCCATGAGTCAATGTATCTATAAGAAATCTGTATGAGCATATGTGAAAATAACATTTAAAGAAAAAAAGAAAGAGTACTCTTTTATATTGCTATCAAACAAGCTTTAACATGGTTATTTCCCTTACTACGATACGTCGTTCGATGCAAGAGTTTAAAAAAATATAATGAGTTGGTTAGAAATGTAGTCAAACAAATGTTCACCTAAAAGGATCCGTTTAAAGTAGATCTTATTTTAACCCAAACATAGCAACGGAGGCACCGTACATGGGTACACGATAAAAGTCACCAATTACAGATTTAAATGGAAGTTACCCTATGTTTCAGTGATTCAAATGTTAAGATCTTAGTAACGTAATTAGATATTTGTCTACTTAACTTATACTCCAGAACCTTTTAAATGTATCAATGAAACATTCCTATAGAAATATAAAATAATCCTAAAGGCTACTCCGATACCAGCCTGACAGTCGCAATTTTTATTTCATTTCAATGAATAAGTTTCAATTGTTAAATGTGTCGTTTCAAAACTAGCCTGCCAAGAGGCCAATTAATTAAGTTCACACACACACACAATGTTTGGCCTCCTAGACTTGTATAATTCTTGTATTTAGGTCTACATTGAATGAATGAAAGGTGCAGCTGCAAGAATAGTATACAGATTGAATTGACTTAAAAGAGAATAATGCAGATTTAACAAAAGAAAATTTAAACCCTAAAATTAAAAGGTGCAATCATTAATTTATCAATGCTTTCATTTACATAAAAATGGAATAGAATCAGTTAGCAACACCGTTAATAACATTTTTATCAGATCAAATTGAAACATTTAAGCAACACATTTTTACAATAGCTCTATTGAGATGGCACTTTCATGGGCAAAACCTGGAAACTCATGGGTGGACACAGTTCTTATAAGGAAAACAAAAAACAAACACATCTAACGGTACATTTGACATTTGATGTCTATTGTTGGGAAAAGAATTATTAGTGACTTGGTCACACTGGGAAAACTTGAGTTTGACCATTATCATTTTTCAAAGTAAAAGAAAATTATAATTTAAATTTGGCTGGAGGGCTAGAAAATCTCTAACTTGAACAGATTATGTCTTCGGGTATTTTCGCATGTAGACCCTAGTGACCATAGTGATCCTAGTTACCACCCTTGTGACCCTAGTCATTGAAGAGTTGAATACATTGATGCTAAAGGGCATTTCGGGCATCTAAGTCAAACATTTTTATCTGATCAGATAGCTACACTGATACAAACATTTTTTATCTGATCACATAGCTACACTGATACAAACATTTTTTATCTGATCAGATAGCTACACTGATACAAACATTTTTTATCTGATCAGATAGCTACACTGATACAAACATTTTTATCTGATCAGATAGCTACACTGATACAAACATTTTTTATCTGATCAGATAGCTACACTGATACAAACATTTTTTATATGATCAGATAGCTACACTGATACAAACATTTTTTATCTGATCAGATAGCTACACTGATACAAACTTTTTTATCTGATCAGATAGCTACACTGATACAAACATTTTTATCTGATCAGATAGCTACACTGATACAAACATTTTTTATCTGATCAGATAGCTACACTGATACAAACATTTTTATCTGATCAGATAGCTACACTGATACAAACATTTTTATCTGATCAGATAGCTACACTGATACAAACATTTTTTATCTGATCAGATAGCTACACTGATACAAACATTTTTATCTGATCAGATAGCTGCACTGATACAAACATTTTTATCTGATCAGATAGCTGCACTGATACAAACATTTTTATCTGATCAGATAGCTACACTGATACAATTTTTTTTATCTGATCAGATAGCTACACTGATACAAACATTTTTATCTGATCAGATAGCTACACTGATACAAACATTTTTTATCTGATCAGATAGCTACACTGATACAAACATTTTTATCTGATCAGATAGCTACACTGATACAAACATTTTTATCTGATCAGATAGCTACACTGATACAAACATTTTTTATCTGATCAGATAGCTACACTGATACAAACATTTTTATCTGATCAGATAGCTGCACTGATACAAACATTTTTATCTGATCAGATAGCTGCACTGATACAAACATTTTTATCTGATCAGATAGCTACACTGATACAATTTTTTTTATCTGATCAGATAGCTACACTGATACAAACATTTTTATCTGATCACATAGCTGCAAACATTTATATCAAATGAAGGAGCAACATTGAAACAAAACTTGTTATCAGATCAAATACTTCTACTTGAATACTACTACTTGAGTTCTACTACTTGAGTTCTACTACTTGAGTACTACTACTTGAGTTCTACTACTTGAGTACTACTACTTGAGTACTTCTACTTGAGTACTTCTACTTGAGTTCTACTACTTGAGTACTACTACTTGAGTACTACTACTTGAGTACTTCTACTTGAGTTCTACTACTTGAGTACTACTACTTGAGTTCTACTACTTGAGTACTACTACTTGAGTACTACTACTTGAGTTCTACTACTTGAGTACTACTACTTGAGTTCTACTACTTGAGTACTTCTACTTGAGTTCTACTACTTGAGTTCTACTACTTGAGTTCTACTACTTGAGTTCTACTACTTGAGTACTACTACTTGAGTACTACTACTTGAGTACTACTACTTGAGTACTACTACTTGAGTTCTACTACTTGAGTACTTCTACTTGAGTTCTACTACTTGAGTTCTACTACTTGAGTACTTCTACTTGAGTTCTACTACTTGAGTTCTACTACTTGAGTTCTACTACTTGAGTTCTACTACTTGAGTACTTCTACTTGAGTTCTACTACTTGAGTTCTACTACTTGAGTACTACTACTTGAGTTCTACTACTTGAGTACTTCTACTTGAGTTCTACTACTTGAGTTCTACTACTTGAGTACTACTACTTGAGTTCTACTACTTGAGTACTACTACTTGAGTTCTACTACTTGAGTTCTACTACTTGAGTTCTACTACTTGAGTTCTACTACTTGAGTACTACTACTTGAGTACTACTACTTGAGTACTACTACTTGAGTACTACTACTTGAGTTCTACTACTTGAGTACTTCTACTTGAGTTCTACTACTTGAGTACTTCTACTTGAGTTCTACTACTTGAGTTCTACTACTTGAGTACTTCTACTTGAGTTCTACTACTTGAGTTCTACTACTTGAGTACTACTACTTGAGTTCTACTACTTGAGTACTTCTACTTGAGTTCTACTACTTGAGTTCTACTACTTGAGTACTTCTACTTGAGTTCTACTACTTGAGTTCTACTACTTGAGTTCTACTACTTGAGTTCTACTACTTGAGTACTTCTACTTGAGTTCTACTACTTGAGTACTACTACTTGAGTTCTACTACTTGAGTACTACTACTTGAGTTCTACTACTTGAGTACTTCTACTTGAGTTCTACTACTTGAGTTCTACTACTTGAGTACTACTACTTGAGTTCTACTACTTGAGTACTACTACTTGAGTTCTACTACTTGAGTACTACTACTTGAGTACTACTACTTGAGTTCTACTACTTGAGTTCTACTACTTGAGTTCTACTACTTGAGTACTTCTACTTGAGTTCTACTACTTGAGTTCTACTACTTGAGTTCTACTACTTGAGTACTACTACTTGAGTACTACTACTTGAGTACTACTACTTGAGTACTACTACTTGAGTTCTACTACTTGAGTACTTCTACTTGAGTTCTACTACTTGAGTTCTACTACTTGAGTACTTCTACTTGAGATCTACTACTTGAGTTCTACTACTTGAGTTCTACTACTTGAGTTCTACTACTTGAGTACTTCTACTTGAGTTCTACTACTTGAGTACTACTACTTGAGTTCTACTGCTTGAGTACTACTACTTGAGTTCTACTACTTGAGTACTACTACTTGAGTACTACTACTTGAGTTCTACTACTTGAGTACTACTACTTGAGTACTACTACTTGAGTACTACTACTTGAGTACTACTACTTGGTATTTTACATCTCGAGAAATGATCTTTTCCCTTTGCCTCTTCTCGTGTGCCTAAAGACGCCAATCCATGTTATGCTGCTGTGCTAACACATCAGTAATCACCAGGTGCTATCGCACCTTCACCCTGCTTACTTCTGCTATGTATGCCATTGGCAATCTTGGATCCTCCTTTAGGTTTGCTCTTTATGCCTCTGTTTCCCAACTGTTTGTGTCAATTTTGAAGAGCTTACTGGTACTTTGCATACATCCGTATACCTTAAAAGTGGACGACCAGCGGCTATTCTGCCTTCTCTTAGGTCACCATACAAAATGTCTTGTGGATGTCCACCTTGTGGCAATCTATGAACATGACCTAGCCAGCCAAGGCGTCTGCTTTTAATGACCGCGAATGTTTTGGTACCCTGTAACTCTAAAACATTTCTTACAAATTTTATATCAACTCACTCTGTCTGTCTGGTAAAAAGTTTGTAAACGTTATTTCTCCAATACCGAATCTTGGATCAAGCTAAAACTTTGAAAATTATTTATTTTACCTGACAACACAAGAAACAATTAAAAAATAACCAATTAGTTAATTAAATTATTGTAATTAATTATTTTGTTCGGTATCTCGAACAAGGGAAAGAAATAATTGTACTTGACTGAAGTGGTGGTATCAGCTAACGTAGTCCCCTATATACGTCGTCGCCTTAAAGTAAGTTTGCAACAAACAATAGATAACCGTACAATCTTCTATTTTCATAGGCACCTCACTTGCAGAGTGGTCAGCACCTCACTTGCAGAGTGGTCAGCACCTCACTTGCAGAATGGTCAGCACCTCACCATAAGTTCGAATTCAGGTCGTTCCCTTTTTTTTATAATTATTATTTTAATAAATCTATATCTACAATTCTCTTCTTCCCTCAACAGTTTAAACGACAAGTAATAAGAATTCTGTTTCCTACATAGATCCCGCTCAATAGCAAGAATTACCGTTTCAATCTTTCTTTGAGAATTGTTGACCTCAAGTAATTCTTCATTAGTTTGAGGGGCAAAAAGCTTCTTTCACCTGATTACACATTTACGGCTATTGCATAATGCCGTTTTTATTAATAGCGCGTAGGATTGGCGTTTTCCATATTGAATGACACCCCAAAATGACAATTTTTGTTTATATATTTCCGTATATTTTAAGGACTTTATTGTATCTTTTGCAATTTCGGGAGATTTCCAGGAGCTCCTGGTAAAATGACAAGAGGGCGCGGGAAATCTGATTTAAGTTATAAAATGCTTTAATTTAATAATTTATACACCTTGAATTAGCGCGGGTCCCATGAAAGTGCGGATCCTTCGGTCGCATAGGTTGCAGTGGCCTAAGACCGGCACTGCTAAATAGCGGCGTATGCTACGCCGCCGGTCGACTAGTACTTTATAAAGCAAATACGGTAAAAAAAAATTCACCCAGGTATCCCTTTCTTCTCCACCCCCACCCCCACTTTCCCAACTGATCCAGACAGTCGCGGGCCAGATGAGCGAAAAGAAACAAAAAGGAAATGAAATGGACCTGAAACTATTGGATTAGAAACTCGTGGATCTAGGACTTACATTCACAACTGGGTTCTTTGAAGCTCACCTTTTTTTTACGCGTTGAAAAATGTCTTTATTTCTTTAGTTAAAATGTGAGCAACATAGTAGCTAGCCTTACTATTGACTCGTTTTCTGGTCTCTTTTGGTAACTATTCCCATCGATCCTCCAATCCCTAGGCGTAGTTTAACAATCTTTTATTCGCAGCTCAAACCAAGAATGCTGCCATACATGTTTCAAAAGGCGTGTAGATGTTGTTGTTTTAAAAAATAGCCACACTTTCTTTTCAAATACATAGGTTGGCTTATTATCATGTTCCACAAATAAAGTACAAAAGCGTCCACTTTTCCAGGGCCCTAACGTACATCAAGAGACATTTTTAACCTTTTCGGGTGGGGGGGGGGGATGAGTTGGGCTTTCTACACTTTGTGTTGACGTTTCGGCGGGCCGGATGAAGCCACTTCTGGGGCCGGATGAAGCAACGTCGCGGTCGGATCTGGCCGTATTTTGGGCATTAATGAGATAAGTGATAGGGTCACAGAGTATTGAGAAAACTAAAAGCATGAAATAGCGATTAACAAAAACAATTGGTAAAAAAAAAAGTTCCAATCACACAGATTTATTGTTGTTGGTCAAGATCTATTACACATTTAATTACATGACTGATCAAGACTAATTGATACAATGACACTTCGTATTAACTTTTGTTGTTTTTTTTAAAAGTATTTTATGTTTTTCTTGTGTTGAAACTGTTTTCCCAAAAGTTTTTCTCGTTTCGTTTCGTCACGTTAACCTAGTTCTTTTCGTTAGCTTCATTATAATTGATTCATTATTGGAATTAAAATATCGGTTAATATGAATAAAGGTTTTATTATTATGATTGTTTTAATTAATGTTAATTTGTTTTTCTAAACATTGATATTAATCCTTTTCTTCTCTTTGCAATGATTGCTCAAATAATGTTTTGATCTTTTCTAGGTCTAGGCTACATTTGAATAGCATTAGAAAATAAACAATCTAGTACAGATTTATAATTTTTGTGGATAATTGTTTGTATAAAGTTAATAGGCCTACCAATAGCAAGCAGGGCGGAATCGCTGGTCACGTGAACAGGCCGCCAGTCTATTGTCAGTTAGTGTACAGAAAACTGAACAGCCTAGTTGATGGCCGTGCTGACTTTCAACGTTCCAGAGATAACGCTAGCCGTGTGACGGTGCGCTACATCTTTTTTTAACCTCATTTTTGATAGGACCCCGTCCAATTTGGTAGGAATAAAAGAGATTGTATGTTTAGAGGTGGCGTAGTTTTGTTTCGCGTTCGTTTGTGAAGCTCTTCTGAGAGTGGCCGCTAAAACAGTCTAAACAAAGAACTGAGACCTTTCCGTGAGATGCTCCGATCAACGGGAATTACCTGTGTGCCTGTTTCTGATGTGTTAGTCCAACGTGCTTTGAACAAAACAAGTTCAACTCTTGAGAAATTGATGGATAATATTGATGGCGATATCTGATGAACGGCTGACTAGAAGAAATGTAAGGAAATGAGAGGCTAAGTGTGGTTTTTCAAAGACTACAAATATCGGACACCTCTAGAGATAGACGCTGTTAACTTAGAGTAGAGAGAAGGAACTATACTGTTAACTTAGAGTAGATAGAAGGAACTATACTGTTATCTTAGAGTAGAGAGAAGGAACTATACTGTTAACTTAGAGTAGAGAGAAGGAACTATACTGTTAACTTAGAGTAGAGAGAAGGAACTATACTGTTAACTTAGAGTAGAGAGAAGGAACTATACTGTTATCTTAGAGTAGAGAGAAGGAACTATACTGTTAACTTAGAGTAGATAGAAGGAACTATACTGTTATCTTAGAGTAGAGAGAAGGAACTATACTGTTAACTTAGAGTAGAGAGAAGGAACTATACTGTTAACTTAGAGTAGAGAGAAGGAACTATACTGTTAACTTAGAGTAGAGAGAAGGAACTATACTGTTAACTTAGAGTAGAGAGAAGGAACTATACTGTTATCTTAGAGTAGAGAGAAGGAACTATACTGTTAACTTAGAGTAGAGAGAAGGAACTATACTGTTATCTTAGAGTAGAGAGAAGGAACTATACTGTTAACTTAGAGTAGATAGAAGGAACTATACTGTTATCTTAGAGTAGAGAGAAGGAACTATACTGTTAACTTAGAGTAGAGAGAAGGAACTATACTGTTATCTTAGAGTAGAGAGAAGGAACTATACTGTTAACTTAGAGTAGAGAGAAGGAACTATACTGTTATCTTAGAGTAGAGAGAAGAAACTATACTGTTATCTTAGAGTAGATAGAAGGAACTATACTGTTAACTTAGAGTAGAGAGAAGGAACTATACTGTTAACTTAGAGTAGAGAGAAGGAACTATACTGTTAACATAGAGTAGATAGAAGGAACTATACTGTTATCTTAGAGTAGAGAGAAGGAACTATACTGTTATCTTAGAGTAGATAGAAGGAACTATACTGTTATCTTAGAGTAGAGAGAAGGAACTATACTGTTATCTTAGAGTAGAGAGAAGGAACTATACTGTTATCTTAGAGTAGAGAGAAGGAACTATACTGTTAACATAGAGTAGAGAGAAGGAACTATACTGTTAACTTAGAGTAGAGAGAAGGAACTATACTGTTAACATAGAGTAGAGAGAAGGAACTATACTGTTAACTTAGAGTAGAGAGAAGGAACTATACTGTTAACATAGAGTAGAGAGAAGGAACTATACTGTTAACTTAGAGTAGAGAGAAGGAACTATACTGTTATCTTAGAGTAGATAGAAGGAACTATACTGTTAACTTAGAGTAGAGAGAAGGAACTATACTGTTAACTTAGAGTAGATAGAAGGAACTATACTGTTATCTTAGAGTAGATAGAAGAAACTATACTGTTATCTTAGAGTAGATAGAAGAAACTATACTGTTATCTTAGAGTAGATAGAAGAAACTATACTGTTAACTTAGAGTAGATAGAAGGAACTATACTGTTAACTTAGAGTAGATAGAAGGAACTATACTGTTAACTTAGAGTAGATAGAAGGAACTATACTGTTAACTTAGAGTAGAGAGAAGAAACTATACTGTTATCTTAGAGTAGAGAGAAGAAACTATACTGTTATCTTAGAGTAGAGAGAAGAAACTATACTGTTAACTTAGAGTAGAGAGAAGAAACTATACTGTTATCTTAGAGTAGAGCGAAAAAATTATTTATTACGAACTGTGACGGCAATTTAAATAAAAGATTTATGAAATGTAATATTAAATATTAGACTAAGTATTAGTATTATTATTAAAAAATGTAAGTGGCTGGTAGGCTGTTGGGGGGGGGGGGGGTCCTAACCTCAACCATATGTCAACGTGCCAGGAGTTTAGGTATTTCGGGACTCAATTATCAAGTTATCAAATACCAGTGGCGTCACAAGTTGTCAGTATCACCCGGTGCGGTTAGCTCTCAAAAATAGTTACTTTTTTTTAACAATACTACTAAATTCATGGATTGTTACACAACTGTAAATGATTATTGATTATATATTTAAATCTAGTGTTTTATGATACTTTGGAAATAGTTATTATATATTAAAATGAAAAAGTATAAAATTTAGAAACAGACTTAACATTATTTGTAGCCTACATTTTTTCTTTATTAGGCATTAAAGACTACTAGATTTGACTGAAACAGCATTACCTTATACCTTATACCTTATACGAGTATTTCTCTACAAGTGACTCCAGAGGGAAATGTACTTCCTCCAACAATGTTCGACAACTTCTCGGCTGTACTCGCTAGCGCCTTTAAATCTCTTTAAGATGGGGATATGTCCACAGTAGATCCGATGGAAAGATTTTAAACTTCAAGCCAAAACGGCTAGACAGCGTATCCTGATTAGGGAAATGCTGTTTGCTGACGATCACTGGCGGATCCAGGGGGGAGGGGCGATCAAATTTTAGTACAGAATTCACACAACTTGTATACGAATTTATTGCTTATGTTAATAATATATACGAATTATTTATATTTCCACCTATTTTTAGATTATTTCGCCCCCCTCTAGTATGTTGGCCGATTTGGTGGGGTCGGGAGGGGGTGATGGCATCAAACCCCCCCCCCCCCCCCCATAAACTTTCGAGTTTATGTTTAGAACTCCCAGCTTGCTAACAGAATCAATGAAATATCTATTCGATGAAAACTTGTTATTGATGTTTTAACCTATCTTTATATTATGTCTTTCCCCTGTTGGCCAATTGGGTGGGGTTGGGGGGGGGGGAGCGAATACTGCCCTTCCCTGCCGGTCCTACTTTGATGGAGAAATCATAGTTTATGAATAAAATTAGTTGAATTAAAATATAATTTTTATATTATGTCGCTCCCCTTCTGGTATCTTGGTCGATTCTGTGGGGTAAGGAGGAGTGATTGCATCTACTGCCCTCCCCACTCTAGCCTCTGAGTGGGGGAGCGGTCATTTTTTTTATGGAGAAATCATAGTTTGTGAATAAAATTAGATGAATATCTATATAATATAAGCTATGTATTGATATGTGAACTCATTTGTATATTATATCGCACCACACTCTAATCTCAAAGTTTATCATTAGTAAATACAAAATGAAAATACATGCAATCGCCTTCCGCCCATAGGACAAACCAATACTTTTTCTATTTGTATTGTAGTTCAGAAAATACAAAAATTTAAAAAAGAATCAGTCACTAATATAATTTATACATGCTATAAATATAATTCTTATATCGAGTCGCCCCACATCTATTCTTTAATGCCTAATGCAATCATTAGCAGAAATTATAAAAAGGAGCAAAGATTAATCGTTTTCACTTACACGCCTTCTCCCCTTCTCAGACGAAAACATGACGTTTTAAAAACAGTATAGTCAAATATGGCGACAGAGTTTATGTAATTTCTCATGAATTTATCATATTTGTTTTAAAGAAAGACTTTCCTTTGGAAAATTTAGAATTCATTCGAAATTTTTCAGTATAAGAGTAACGATTGAGAGTAAATCTGAACCCAAATATTCTTTTGCTAGTCGCCTTTTTCCAACCTTTACTCAATCGGATATTTTTCTAGTTAAATAAATTTGGGACTATAAATCATAATTAATGTTTGAATCCTAAAAATGCAAAAAAAAAAATAATAATAATTAGCGTAGAATCTAATTGGTCCACTTATGTTCTCCTACCACTTCCGAAATTTTTTGTTTAGAGCTTTGAATTCTAGATCTGTAACAAAACAAAGTTACAAACAGGCCTATTGAACAAAATGTATCACTTATAAATGAGCTTTTTCAATAATAGTATTTTTCGAATAATTTTTATTTCGGCGCCGATCCTCAAAGACTTCAAACCATTTTTATTGCAATGTAGTAAGGGCCTATAATTTCATATTAGAATATTTTTCAAGTAAAACACTATTCAAAAGGTCCTTCTTTAATAAGATGAATAATGAGCTGTTATTGTCTGGAGAATGCGTTTCTGCAGTGAAAAATGCAAGAGAACGCTTTTGGGCGTCGGGGGTTTGCCCCGAAGCCCACTAATGAATAATAAACTGTACATATCAGGAGAATGCGTTTCTGCGGTGAAGAATGCAAGAAAACGCTTTTGGCGTCGGAACCCCATTGGGAAGGCTTAAAGCGCTCCCCCAGACCCCCAAGCAATCAAGAGAAAGGCCTCAAAATTCGCCTAAGGTTGAGAAACACTGCTTTTTTTGTATTCGCATATATATATATATATATATATTGTATGCTATGCTATATATGCTGTATGTTATGCTGTACGCACATTTATGCATAGGGTTAGGGTATACTGGGCTTTACATTCATATGCACGCACTGTGGCAAACTTTACATTCATATGCACGCACTGTGGCAAACTTTACATTCATATGCACGCACTGTGGCAAACTTTACATTCATATGCACGCACTGTGGCAAACTTTACCCATCAAGAATGGGCTTGTTTAGTGATATCAAATTCTGCCTCGGCTAAAAGAAACAAACAAACTGTGATTCATCTGGGAGCATAATATACTAGTGACCGCCACCAAAGCCCAAAACTTTAAGTTTATCAACCCCTTAGTCAGCTCGGGTACCGGTAAGCTCTTACATTCTTACATTTCTGAGCTTCAGAAACGTATTCTCTTAAGGTCTACAATGTACTATGATACGGTGCGCTTGCGTGGTGGATGATTGTATTGTTGGGATGTCCATGCCTTCCAGCACTCTGATCCGGAGCTCCTTGTTGCAATGAAGAAGCAGAACAGAAACAATGTTATTCGTCAACTTGGACTCACGAAAATATTGAACACACTTTGTGCACAATACAAATTGAATTTCACTTCTAATTTAAGAAAGTAGAAAGAAACAAGGTTACAAAGACAGTTTGTGTGAAACACTAACTCAAAACCGGCCCTCGAAGTGGTCCACCTAGAGTCTTCACCAGGATTCTAACACGGGACTTCCAGTTCCAAGTGCTTTACCCCTCATCCACAGCATCTCCATATATTCATTTAGCGTACACTTATATTTAAAAAAAATTATTATATTAACCTTATCCATACATTCAAAATTAATATGTTACATTGTAATAAAGAGAAACTAAAAAAGATTTATTCTTCTAACAATATTAGATAAATTGGCAACAAGAAAAAAAACATTCTTGACCTACTTTAAGCTACAATTGTGTACAAATGACATCAAGACTTTCCCCTCGCAAATACAAATAAATATCTTCATTTTCATTTGTCATACAAACTAGACGTAGATCTATCTAGATCTAGACCTAGTTTTAGATCTAAATCTAGATTCAAGATCTAAGTCTAGGTTTAGAACTAGATCTAAGCCTAGATCTAGAAATAGATCTAAGTCTCTAGATCTAGTCTATATCTAAGTCTACTATATCTAGACTAGAACTCGTATTAAAATTATGTAGGTCTGGGCTCTATTTTAGTCTTATTTAGACTGTCACTGTCAAGTGTAGCCCCCAATATTGAGGATATGTCAAAACTGCACGCTATAAAAGTAGTTCGTTACTTTTAAAACTTATAACTAAAACGAAGTAGGTATCAAAATTCTTTTTTAAAAATAACATTTGAATCAATATTCTATTCAATGAGTTTTGTTAATAAATGTAAACTATATTTTATAATGATCCATTCACACTTTTACCATTGTGACCTTAGATGCAAATATTAATGCTTTGTACCAATGCGCGAAACTATGAATGAAGCTTGATTTATTAATGAAAAAGTCCATGACCTTTTAAAAAAAGTTACCTCCCCTGAAGTTTTTCATTGAAAAGTGGTGTAATTTTTTGAAAAATCTGCTGGCATAAATAATTTAAAAAATTTGATGGTTCACTTTCGGAAAAGAAAAAGTAGCCGTTGCATAAGAACTTTGAATGATCTAAAATATCATGATGTCCGATTTTCATTTTCTCTTCTTGTTTCTGAGATCTAAACGGGACGGACAGACATACCACAAAAAACTAATAGCGTCTTTTCCCCTTTCGAGGGCCGCTAAAAGAAAAAACTTCTTTAAAACTTCCGCGCTCTCGGTTGTACTCTAGCTGCTGCTTCTTGTGTACTCAATCTTCGTCTTTCCCATTGCTCGAGCTATCGAATCATACATTTTTAATTCCCTTTCAGACCTTGCGATCTATAGGGCAGATGATATTAAGGTCATCTGTTTCTTTGGTCAACGGTTAAAGAGCAGGGTGTCATGTGGCCAGCACAACGACCAATCGCATTTACTTTCCCCAACTAATGTACCCGTTAGAGTTGGGTGGACTCAGGTGCGTCCTAAAATCCCGAAATTCAAAATCCAGAGAGATTCGTACCCAGGACCCCAGGTTCAGAAGCAGTGTTCACAAATATTTTTTTAAGGCATCACTTAACCGATGAACTGGAAAGAATCTAAAGTCACTCCCATATTTAAAAAAATGAGAAAAATCTGATCCAGAAAACTACAGACCAGTATCACTAACTAGTATCACATTGATAATACTAGAACACATTGCAAATCTTTTAGATTAATATAATGTCCTTATTCCATATCAACATGGCTTCAGGAAATAAAGGTCATGCGAAACTTAATGAATAGGACCTATTGATAATTTGTTCAAAGGCAAATATACATTTGTTTTTATTTATTGCAATCGTTGATTGGACCATTTATAAACGTCTCAGCTTCCACACTACATTCAGTATAACCTGTGAATGTATAACCTGTGAATGTATAACCTGTGAATGTATAACCTGTGAATGTATAACCTGTGAATGTATAACCTGTGAATGTATAACCTGTGAATGTATAACCTGTGAATGTATAACCTGTGAATGTATAACCTGTGAATGTATAACCTGTGAATGTAAACAAATAACACTAACTCCCATGCTTGAAAACACATTTAATAACCCAACAGGTCATGTGAATATTCAAACACATTTAATAACCCAACAGGTCATGTGAATATTCAAACACATTTAATAACCCAACAGGTCATGTGAATATTCAAACACATTTAATAACCCAACAGGTCATGTGAATATTCAAACACATTTAATAACCCAACAGGTCATGTGAATATTCAAACACATTTAATAACCCAACAGGTCATGTGAATATTCAAACACATTTAATAACCCAACAGGTATGTGAATATTCAAACACATTTAATAACCCAACAGGTCATGTGAATATTCAAACACATTTAATAACCCAACAGGTCATGTGAATATTCAAACACATTTAATAACCCAACAGGTCATGTGAATATTCAAACACATTTAATAACCCAACAGGTCATGTGAATATTCAAACACATTTAATAACCCAACAGGTCATGTGAATATTCAAACACATTTAATAACCCAACAGGTCATGTGAATATTCAAACACATTTAATAACCCAACAGGTATGTGAATATTCAAACACATTTAATAACCCAACAGGTCATGTGAATATTCAAACACATTTAATAACCCAACAGGTCATGTGAATATTCAAACACATTTAATAACCCAACAGGTCATGTGAATATTCAAACACATTTAATAACCCAACAGGTATGTGAATATTCAAACACATTTAATAACCCAACAGGTATGTGAATATTCAAACACATTTAATAACCCAACAGGTCATGTGAATATTCAAACACATTTAATAACCCAATAGGTCATGTGAATATTCAAACACATTTAATAACCCAACAGGTATGTGAATATTCAAACACATTTAATAACCCAACAGGTATGTGAATATTCAAACACATTTAATAACCCAACAGGTATGTGAATATTCAAACACATTTAATAACCCAACAGGTATGTGAATATTCAAACACATTTAATAACCCAACAGGTATGTGAATATTCAAACACATTTAATAACCCAACAGGTCATGTGAATATTCACTTCCATTTACTCTGACCATAGTCTGACCATTCTGTGAGTTCTCAATTCTAGATCTATTGGGGGGGGGGGGAGGTTAAAAAAAATTCACAACCCCGCCCACCGAAAAAAAACCTGGCTACGCTCATAATATGATATGCCATTTGTGGGCCATTTATATGGTAATGCCCGGGCCGATTTTGATACCCAGTCCGCCCCTGGCACCCACCCATATCTTTGTATGTTTTTTTTTTGTTTTTGTTTTTTGATCGAATGAATTTTTAAGCTGAATAGAGGAATTGTAAAAATAGACTTAAATTTGTGATCTAGTATTTTATCCATTCAAATGTTTTTGTTGATTTGTATTTAAATTATTGATTGTTTCTTGAACTATTGGTCCCAAGAAACACGACCGGTGGACAGGGCCGGTCTTAGGCCACTGCAACCTATGCGGCCGCAGTGGGCCCCGCAATTTCATAGGCCCCGCGCGATGCGAATACTAGGTGTAAATGATTAAATTATAACATTTTAACTTATTATTAAAAGGTTTCTGGAATTCTCCTGAAATTATGAAACATAAGAAAAAGTCATGAAAATGTCCTGAGATGATTAAAATCTTCTGAAAACTGATGGAACTCTTAAAACAGACAAAATTGTCATTTCGATGTGTCATTCAATATGGAAAACGCCAATCCTACTCGCGATAAAAAAAAAAGGCATTGTCAGCTTTTATTTCATAAAAATGTAATAATAAGCTGAATTTTAACCAAAACAATAACTTCAAATACTTAATTTACTTCAATAGCCACTAGCTTATTAATATACATCTAAATCTATCTCGACCTCTTATATAAAAAAAAGTGATATTTTGCGAGTTGCTAGTAAATCTAAAAGACTGATCTGAATGTTCATCGACATTTTGTTGGAAAACTACTATCTACTGTAGATGGCTCGTAAAGTTAATTTGACAGTGATTTTGTACTGAGTAAAGTATAAATAAAATGCAACGACGAATTTATTTTCTAATACAAAATCTTAATTTTCACTTATTATCCTTATCACAACCCAAAAAAGGCCCCGCGCAATCCGTTTCGCATAGGGCCCCGCAACCTCTAGGACCGGCCCTGCCGGTGGATACCGCAATTTGACAGTTGGCCAGACGACACACTAGCCTTGAAAGACTTCTTTAATTGGTTAATGTGTCCCACGTCCAAACATGCTTCATACTGACTTTATAAATCAACTAAAGTGACAGCAAAATGTTGCCTTTGTGAAGAAAATACCCTCACAGATGTCAGTAAAGGTACAAAACTGAATCGTCTGTCGCGGTGTTATATCACCAACAATGTCGTCAGTGACAACATCATTATAGGCCATATGGCGATGTTCGGTGGAAAATTGCTACCGCTGCCTTTGGTTGCTTTCTGTCCGCCTCGATGCACGTGCCGACTCAAGTTCCAGGTACTACACGTGCAGCAACTAAGTCCACGTGACCTCTCGGAAATTGCTGTGACAAGAAAGTACTCAAGCGGAAGCCAAATTGGCAAAACGCACGCGCGCTGAGTGTAGTTGGCGCGAATTACTTCCCGGTGAGTCGGTAAGCCGTGAAAGATGAGGGGCTTGAATGAAGGCCCACTTAGAGCGGGAAATCTTTTGCTTCTAATGAGTCTCTAGAATAGTACACCATGGCATAGAAATACTTTTATCCCAGTAGTAAATATAAAATATGATGTCTGTTAGGTGAAACAGAACAAAAGTCAAGCAATGTATAAAGGCAACAACTGGTGTCATACAGTTTGCTTTTTCATGACGTCACACATCGACATGTATTAAAACCTAGATCTAATTCAATTAAAACTAGAACTAATTTAAAGTAAAACGTATATCTTATTTCTATTAAAATCACAGACCTATATATGTTATACCAAGACTGGAAAACGGAAACCAATTCTTATCCGATAAGGATCAGATCACAGACCTATAAAATAGGCCTATAATGGCGCCTATATATTGATTTTCTAGATTCAGATCATGTATCTAAAAAGTGATAAATAATAATTATGAGACGAGAGTGCTCTTATTTTCGGTGTTAAATTACTCGGACTACTCGATCTACATCTAAACATTAATTTGCATGTTGAAAAAAATACAGCATTTTAATAACTTCGAATAACTTCTAATAACTACTTTACTAAGCAACGCAACATTTTTTGTAGTGTTAAACGATCTCCATGTCCAGTCTAGGCATATATATATATATATAATAAGACTTGTCTTCGAGTCCGAAGATTAGTGAGGAATCCAGTATTTCCCGTGGCTGAGCTGCCCCAGCTGAGACCTACATATTTTGCCATATATATATATATATATATATATATATATATATATATATATATATATATATATATATATATATATATATATATATATATATATATATATATATATATATATATATCTGTGATTATAATAGATTTAATTTAAATTGAAACCTAGAACTAAATGAGTTCGTTTGAAATTGAGACAAACAAATGATCACCTAAAAAAGTATGTTTAATCTAGAAATTATTTTTAACCTTATAATTAGAAATAATAAATGCCAATGACCAAAGTTTTAGAACTAATTGATACATTCCTATTTGACCCAGTGCATAATGGACATGAAATTAGCCTTCATTTCACAAGTCAACGAGCCTCATAAATGTTGATGGTAGACTTGTGAAGATGTCATCATCCGATAGGAAGTTAGCAGCAAGAAGGTTAGAGAACTCTTTGATACGAGAAGAATGCTTCTTGTTTTTCTCTGAACGAAAACATCTTTTGTTAATTGTTTTCAAATGAAACATTGGGGCAGTCCATACATTTCGTACAGTAGGTTCAAACATTGGGACAGCCCATACATTTCGTACAGTAGGTTCAAACATTGGGGCAGTCCATACATTTCGTACAGTAGGTTCAAACATTAGGGCAGCCCATACATTTCGTACAGTAGGTTCAAACATTAGGGCAGTCCATACATTTCGTACAGTAGGTTCAAACATTGGGGCAGTCCACACATTTCGTACAGTAGGTTCAAACATTGGGGAAGCCCATACATTTCGTACAGTAGGTTCAAACATTGGGGAAGCCCATACATTTCGTACAGTAGGTTCAAACATTGGGGAAGCCCATACATTTCGTACAGTAGGTTCAAACATTGGGGAAGCCCATACATTTCGTACAGTAGGTTAAATCTATTTCCTTGAACATTTATACGTATAATTTGTAAATCCTTATTGGACATTGGAAACTTAACGTCTGCTAAAATTGATTTGTATTCAGTACACCATACCAGTGTCACTCTTTGTTTCACACCATACCAGTGTCTCTCTTTGTTTCACACCATACCAGTGTCACTCTTTGTTTCACACCATACCAGTGTCACTCTTTGTTTCACACCATACCAGTGTCACTCTTTGTTTCACACCATACCAGTGTCTCTCTTTGTTTCACACCATACCAGTGTCTCTCTCTCTTTCCTTAAGTTAGACACAACTTTATCAAAGGGGGACTTGAAATGAATGGGGTGGAAAACGCAGATAAAATTAGAATACCAAACAGAAGTAGTCTATGGATTAATTTTGACCAAAAAAATCCACACACACAATGTTATTCATGATAAGAGAAAGAGAGAGAGAGACAGAGAGAGACTGAGAGAGAGAGAGAGAGAGAGAGAGTGTTGCCAGTTTTTTTTGTATCGAAGTCACCCACTGGATTGTGTTTAATTCACTTTAATCCGTTCAGTAAGGTTTGTAATCCACCAAGTTCTGGCCCGAAGTCACGACAGATCGTCGCACATATTTGAGCAGCACCTACCACAGCAGCGATGTGGTCTGTGTCAGCTGCTCCACCGTCAGCACCTAGGGCGACAACAGCGTGCCTAGAACACGACGTGGAATCACTCGGCACGTGTGCGCTGCTCGCGTAAGGAAGTACCCGCTGAGAAAGCCTTTGGCAGAAATCTGTTCAAAGAGTCTGTTGAAATACTTTTGACTTAGGAACTATTTATAGACATTGTTTCAAAACATTCAAGTGTTCCACTGTTTGAAATATGTGTTCAGTCCTAAACTCAAGTCCCGAGATGAACATTGTTTTTAGCTATGGGTTAAACCAAGGTGTTAATTGTCATATCTGACTTGAAGAGGAGTATTAATCTGTAGAGTTATGTGACAGGACACTTATCTCAGTCTTTACAACACATAATAAACTAATTGTTTGGATTAACAAATGTCATCTTTAGTTTTAGGATTAGAATTAGAAGTGACACACCTACCTTGAAACAAATGACAGGAGACAAACAAATGACAGGAGACAAACAAATGACTTGGGACAAACAGGTGAGCATATTTTTTTCTTTATCGACTTCAATGACCAGAGATGAAGAACACGTGCGCAGTAAATTGGTGGACTAATTTGTGTCGTGCATTCATGACTGATTAAAGACTAATCACCCCTATCTAGGAGTACTCCGCGGACTAATCAATCGAGTATCACCTTTATAGAAAGGGACGGGTGGGAACTAACAGACACATATTTAAATTGAAAATCAAGGTAGGAAGAAACGGGTCATCTAATGATTGAAGAAACTGGTCATCTAATGATTGAAGAAACTGGTCATCTAATGATTGAAGAAACTGGTCAACTAATGATTGAAAATACATGAACTGATTATCTAGTGAAATGAAATATATGAGTGAACTGAACATCTAGTGAAATGAAATATATGAGTGAACCATTCAGTTGTCTAGTAATCGATTACATGTGTGTATCATTCAATTTCAAAAGTAGGTAAGAACGGTAGAGTCTGTATGTTTAAATGGTAGAGCCTGTATGTTTAAATAGTGGAGCCAGTATGTCTGAATGATAGAGTCTGTATGTTTAAATGGTAGAGTCTGTATGTTTGAATTGTAGAGTCTGTATGTTTGAATGGTAGAGTCTGTATGTTTAAATGGTAGAGTCTGTATGTTTAAATGGTAGAGTCTGTATGTTTAAATGGTAGAGTCTGTATGTTTGAATGGTAGAGTCTGTATGTTTGAACGGTAGAGTCTGTATGTTTAAATGGTAGAGTCTGTATGTTTAAATGGTAGAGTCTGTATGTTTAAACGGTAGAGTCTGTATGTTTAAATGGTAGAGTCTGTATGTTTAAACGGTAGAGTCTGTATGTTTAAATGGTAGAGTCTGTATGTTTGAATGGTAGAGTCTGTATGTTTGAACGGTAGAGTCTGTATGTTTGAACGGTAGAGTCTGTATGTTTAAATGGTAGAGTCTGTATGTTTAAATGGTAGAGTCTGTATGTTTGAATGGTAGAGTCTGTATGTTTGAACGGTAGAGTCTGTATGTTTGAACGGTAGAGTCTGTATGTTTGAACGGTAGAGTCTGTATGTTTGAACGGTAGAGTCTGTATGTTTGAACGGTAGAGTCTGTATGTTTGAACGGTAGAGTCTGTATGTTTGAACGGTAGAGTCTGTATGTTTAAACGGTAGAGTCTGTATGTTTGAACGGTAGAGTCTGTATGTTTGAACGGTAGAGTCTGTATGTTTAAATGGTAGAGTCTGTATGTTTGAACGGTAGAGTCTGTATGTTTAAATGGTAGAGTCTGTATGTTTGAATGGTAGAGTCTGTATGTTTGAATGGTAGAGTCTGTATGTTTGAATGGTAGAGTCTGTATGTTTGAACGGTAGAGTCTGTATGTTTGAATGGTAGAGTCTGTATGTTTGAATGGTAGATTCTGTATGTTTGAATGGTAGAGTCTGTATGTTTGAATGGTAGAGTCTGTATGTTTGAACGGTAGAGTCTGTATGTTTGAATGGTAGAGTCTGTATGTTTGAATGGTAGAGTCTGTATGTTTGAACGGTAGAGTCTGTATGTTTGAACGGTAGAGTCTGTATGTTTGAACGGTAGAGTCTGTATGTTTGAACGGTAGAGTCTGTATGTTTGAACGGTAGAGTCTGTATGTTTGAACGGTAGAGTCTGTATGTTTGAACGGTAGAGTCTTTGTCTATAACAAGAGTTCTTTGAGAAGCCAGACGAAGCTCACGTTGATCAAACTCTAGAAAATTGGATTTATCTCCCATTATCTAGTACATCAAAGTGGATTGGAGAATTAAACCCAAATAACTATCAACAACCCAGATACTCACACTTAATTAATCCTTAGATGCGCCTCGGGCTTCACTGCTCGCAGTCCAGCGGTCCCAGAGACAGCGAGAGAGAGATCCGCTTACACACACATTGTGGTTTCAATATCTTAATTGGATCCAACTGATGGCGTTATTAAGTAAATGGTTGTCTCTTTTTCTCCTCTCTTACTGCTGGTCTGTTCGAGTCAGAGGAGGATCAACTCAAGTTTCTCTTTGATTCCTGTTTAGTTTCATTCATCCATTCGCACACTTTAGTGGGAGGGAGTTTTCAATCACTAAAAGGTATTATACGAATGTAAGTACTGGACACATTTGAAATAGTCTTAAACTGTGAGACAGAGAATAAAAGATGGAAAGAGAGAGGGAGAGAGAGAAATAAAAAGAGAGAAAGAAAGAAAAGAAGGGAGAGAGAGAGAAAAGAAGGGAGAGAGAGAGAAAGAAAGAGAAAAAAGAGAAACAAAAGAGACAGAGAGAAAAGAAAGGGAGAGAAAAAGATAAAGAAAGAAAAAGAAAGAGAGCGAGAAAGAAAGAAATAGAGGAAAAAAAGAGAAACAGGACAACTGGAAGGAAAAAGAGAGAAAGAGATAGAGAAAAGAAAGAAAGAATGAGAAAAAAGAGAAACAGAGAGAAAAGAATGAAAGAGAGAAAAAAAGAGAAAGAGAGAAAAGAATGAAAGAAAGAAAGAAAGAGAAAAAGAAAGAAAGAGAAAAAGAATGAAAGAGAGAAAAAGAGAAAGAGAGAAAAGAATGAAAGAGAGAAAGAAAGAGAGAGAAAGAAAGAAAGTTATAGAAAAAAGAGCGAGAAAGAGAGACAGAGACTGAGAGACAGAGACTAGGAGACAGAGAGACAGAGAAAGGAGTAGGAAAGTGAAGAAATAAAGCTGACATAGAATAAATAATTCACTGTGTTTCATTATGACTCAAGCTGTAAGGCTGAAGGCTGGCTATTTAATAATACCCTAGTGAGAGCCTCACATCAGATTTAATCTAGCTCCTGGCCTGTGACATCCTCATCTTTGTCCATCCCACGAGGCCACACTGACCATATTTCAAAGTTCCTCTATGGACAAAGTCATTAGTCAAGGAAAACGTGTTTTTTTTCTGTTTTGGTCAAAGTGAATGAGACTTGTTTGTTTTGGTCCAAGTGAATGTGACTTGTTCGTTTTGGTCCAAGTGAATGTGACTTGTTTGTTTTGGTCCAAGTGAATGTCACTTGTTTGTTTTGGTCAAAGTCAGTGTGACTTGTTTGTTTTGGTCCAAGTCAATGTCACTTGTTTGTTTTGGTCAAAGTCAATGTAACTTGTTTGTTTTGGGCCAAGTCAATGTGACTTGTTTGTTTTGGTCAAAGTCAATGTGACTTATTTCTTTTGGTCCAAGTGAATGTGACTTGTTTGTTTTGGTCAAAGTCAATGTAACTTGTTTGTTTTGGTCAAAGTCAATGTGACTTGTTTGTTTTGGTCAAAGTCAATGTGACTTATTAGTTTTGGTCAAAGTCAATGTGACTTGTTTGTTTTGGTCAAAGTCAATGTGACTTATTCGTTTTGGTCAAAGTCAATGTGACTTATTCGTTTTGGTCAAAGTCAATGTGACTTGTTTGTTTTGGTCAAAGTCAATGTGACTTGTTTGTTTTGGTCAAAGTCAATGTGACTTATTTGTTTTGGTCAAAGTCAATGTGACTTGTTTGTTTTGGTCAAAGTCAATGTGACTTGTTTGTTTTGGTCAAAGTCAATGTGACTTGTTTGTTTTGGTCAAAGTCAATGTAACTTGTTTGTTTTGGGCCAAGTCAATGTGACTTGTTTGTTTTGGTCAAAGTCAATGTAACTTGTTTGTTTTGGGCCAAGTCAATGTGACTTGTTTGTTTTGGTAAAAGTCAATGTGACTTGTTTGTTTTGGTCAAAGTGAATGTGACTTGTTTGTTTTGGTCAAAGTCAATGTGACTTGTTTGTTTTGGTCAAAGTCAATGTGACTTGTTTGCTTTGGTCAAAGTCAATGTGACTTGTTTGTTTTGGTCAAAGTCAATGTGACTTGTTTGTTTTGGTCAAAGTCAATGTGACTTGTTTGTTTTGGTCAAAGTCAATGTGACTTGTTTGTTTTGGTCAAAGTCAATGTGACTTGTTTGTTTTGGTCAAAGTCAATGTGACTTGTTTGTTTTCCATGTTTCTAATGATTCTTTAGATTGAAAGATGATTATATCCTGGTCCAAACCTCCTGCAGGATGACGGGTGATGGCGGCGGGCAGGGTTCAAACTTGGGAAAATACATTTGTAGAAACCCTAGTCTAACTGTATACAACAAATAGACTGAAGTAACTGTTTCCGGAAACATGATTGTAGTCAATACAAATAATTCTAATATTGTGGCCTATATAGATAGATTGATTGATTGATTGATTGATTGATTGATTGATTGATTGATACATTGATTCATAGATTCATAGATAGATACTTAGATAGATATATAGATAGATAGATACATAGATAGATACTTAGATAGATAGATACATAGATAGATACATAGATAGATACTTAGATAGATAGATACATAGATAGATACTTAGATAGATAGATACATAGATAGATACATAGATAGATGCATGGTTGGATGCATGGTTGGATGCATGGTTGGATGCATGGTTGGATGCATGGTTGGATGCATGGTTGGATGCATGGTTGGATGCATGGTTGGATGCATGGTTGGATGCATGGTTGGATGCATAGAACTTTTGTACTTTCGACTTAGTCAATGTTTGAGCCCAGTGTTTCCCAAACTGTGCTCCACGGAACCCAAGTCTTGCTAGAGACCTGAAGAGGTGTGTAACTGGTAGGCCACCACAGGAAGTAATCTCTCTAAGCAAAGTGTTCCTTTATATACTCATAATGTGCAAAGTGTTCCTTTATATACTCATAATGTGCAAAGTGTTCCTTTATATACTCATAATGTGCAAAGTGTTCCTTTAAATACTCATAATGTGCAAAGTGTTCCTTTATATACTCATAATGTGCAAAGTGTTCCTTTATATACTCATAATGTGCAAAGTGTTCCTTTATATACTCATAATGTGCAAAGTGTTCCTTTATATACTCATAATGTGCAAAGTGTTCCTTTATATACTCATAATGTGCAAAGTGTTCCTTTATATACTCATAATGTGCAAAGTGTTCCTTTATATACTCATAATGTGCAAAGTGTTCCTTTAAATACTCATAATGTGCAAAGTGTTCCTTTATATACTCATAATGTGCAAAGTGTTCCTTTATATACTCATAATGTGCAAAGTGTTCCTTTAAATACTCATAATGTGCAAAGTGTTCCTTTATATACTCATAATGTGCAAAGTGTTCCTTTATATACTCATAATGTGCAAAGTGTTCCTTTATATACTCATAATGTGCAAAGTGTTCCTTTAAATACTCATAATGTGCAAAGTGTTCCTTTATATACTCATAATGTGCAAAGTGTTCCTTTAAATACTCATAATGTGCAAAGTGTTCCTTTAAATACTCATAATGTGCAAAGTGTTCCTTTATATACTCATAATGTGCAAAGTGTTCCTTTATATACTCATAATGTGCAAAGTGTTCCTTTATATACTCATAATGTGCAAAGTGTTCCTTTATATACTCATAATGTGCAAAGTGTTCCTTTAAATACTCATAATGTGCAAAGTGTTCCTTTAAATACTCATAATGTGCAAAGTGTTCCTTTAAATACTCATAATGTGCAAAGTGTTCCTTTATATACTCATAATGTGCAAAGTGTTCCTTTATATACTCATAATGTGCAAAGTGTTCCTTTATATACTCATAATGTGCAAAGTGTTCCTTTAAATACTCATAATGTGCAAAGTGTTCCTTTATATACTCATAATGTGCAAAGTGTTCCTTTATATACTCATAATGTGCAAAGTGTTCCTTTAAATACTCATAATGTGCAAAGTGTTCCTTTATATACTCATAATGTGCAAAGTGTTCCTTTAAATACTCATAATGTGCAAAGTGTTCCTTTATATACTCATAATGTGCAAAGTGTTCCTTTATATACTCATAATGTGCAAAGTGTTCCTTTATATACTCATAATGTGCAAAGTGTTCCTTTAAATACTCATAATGTGCAAAGTGTTCCTTTATATACTCATAATGTGCAAAGTGTTCCTTTAAATACTCATAATGTGCAAAGTGTTCCTTTATATACTCATAATGTGCAAAGTGTTCCTTTAAATACTCATAATGTGCAAAGTGTTCCTTTATATACTCATAATGTGCAAAGTGTTCCTTTATATACTCATAATGTGCAAAGTGTTCCTTTAAATACTCATAATGTGCAAAGTGTTCTTTTATATACTCATAATGTGCAAAGTGTTCCTTTAAATACTCATAATGTGCAAAGTGTTCCTTTATATACTCATAATGTGCAAAGTGTTCCTTTAAATACTCATAATGTGCAAAGTGTTCCTTTAAATACTCATAATGTGCAAAGTGTTCCTTTATATACTCATAATGTGCAAAGTGTTCCTTTAAATACTCATAATGTGCAAAGTGTTCCTTTATATACTCATAATGTGCAAAGTGTTCCTTTATATACTCATAATGTGCAAAGTGTTCCTTTAAATACTCATAATGTGCAAAGTGTTCCTTTATATACTCATAATGTGCAAAGTGTTCCGTTAAATACTCATAATGTGCAAAGTGTTCCTTTAAATACTCATAATGTGCAAAGTGTTCCGTTAAATACTCATAATGTGCAAAGTGTTCCGTTAAATACTCATAATGTGCAAAGTGTTCCGTTAAATACTCATAATGTGCAAAGTGTTCCGTTAAATACTCATAATGTGCAAAGTGTTCCGTTAAATACTCATAATGTGCAAAGTGTTCCGTTAGAGAACAAATCTGGGAAACACTGGTCTAACCAATAGACTGCCTTGGTTCTCACAACGAAAGGAAGGACAGACAACTCTAATTGAATTCTGCTCACATTAAAAGACAATGTTTCTGCCCAACGCTCGCGAGAAGATGGGAAGAAACTAAAAACCCGAGTTGCAGAAATCTGGTGTCGATGTGCCTCGGGTGTCTCTCACGCCCCCACACCGCTACCATGTCATTGGAGACAACAGCGCCTGACTCAAAGCGTTGTAAACTTTCGGATTTGGGGGAAATTCTAGCTCGTTGCTGGTGGCACTGACCGCTTTCTGGGCAACTCTAAATGGGCATGGCATTATGAGTGACACACGTTTGTCAACTTGTCACAGTTGAACGTCTAGTTGAAGTTTTGTTGACATTCTATCTCCAGGACGTGACATAGAGTCTTTGTCACTTTGTAGTAGTAGTGTTAACACTATCTATCTATCTATCTATCTATCTATCTAAATATCTATCTATCTATCTATCTATCTATCTATCTATCTATCTATCTATCTATCTATCTATCTATCTATCTACGTCCTCCCTTCTCTCACTGTTATCTTCTCTCTCTCTCTCTCTATCTCTCTCTCTCTGCGTACTCTGGAATTTCAAATCCCCTCTCTTTCTTCTTCCTTTGTTGTATCTCTTTGTTTCTACAGCTTCTCGTTTCTTCTTCTGACTTTCTTCTTTCTATCTTCTCTCTCTTAGGGTCTCCCTCCAGATTTGAATGCCTTCTTTCTATCTTCTCTCTCTTAGGGTCTCCCTCCAGATTTGAATGCCTTCTTTCTATCTTCTCTCTCTTAGGGTCTCCCTCCAGATTTGAATGCCTTCTTTCTATCTCTGTGTGTGTGTGTGCTGTGATTTCCTAGTCGCAGCAGAGAGTCTAATTGATATCGTGGCTGTTGGGACTTGAATAATGATTTGATCATGATAAGCCTCTGATCCTGTGAGCACAGAATCTTGGACAGTCAGAGACTTGTTTTGTTTAGTTCAACATCTCCTAACACTAAGCGGGCTGCATCACATTTTACAACAAGATAGAAAACACACTTTCATACTCTAGATCTAGACTTCACGTCAAAATGCAACTATCGTAAAATTGAGTTACTATTTTTAACAGCACTTCTCTATCATGGTACTTGTACCTGTGGCCTCCAGGACACTTTTAGACCATTTTGAACAGATACATGAGACTTTCAGATGAATTCTTTCAAACTGCACATCGCTTGATGAAAATGAAAAGGGAAATTAAGCCATCGATGTTACTTTTGACCTAAGCCTAAAATACCAATGACTCACAGACTGATGTACGTATGTCAGATAATGTCATTAACTTTCCTAAAGATTGACATCAAAGCCTCAATTCGTGAAAACAAAATGAACGCAAGCATTCTATCAAACCTTTGTATTTTATCTTCGGTATTTCCCAAAAGACCACAGTCTATAAATATAGCGTTCATTGAAATTACACAGAAATAGGTCTTCCACATTTGAAAAGCATATTTTAGGGTGGTGTTTCTTTATCCTATTTGTATTTGCCTTACGTCATATTATAGTTTCATTTCCGCTTACTTTTCATAAAGAACAAACTTAAGCATACTAGCATCAACAAGATAGTTCTAGAGTCTTTTTATTTAAGAGAGAGAGAGAGAGAGAGAGAGAGCAAGGAATGATAATGATTTTGCTAGTGCGTGCGTGTGTAGATAAGACTAGCACTATTTTTTAGTCTAGATCTAGAATTCAGAACTCACAGAATTGTCCGAGACTGATTAACAGACCTGTTCAATGACTCAATGTGTTTTCAGGGATGGAAGGTGTTATTTTATAGAGTCATGTCTTAGTCACAGGCTATAATGAATGTAGCGTGGGAGCGAAAGAGAGGGGTGGTGACGATTACGCCTACAATTACTAAAAAAATAATATTTGCACCATTTGTGTTTAATGGGAAAGGGAATTGAAGGCTTCGGTCAATGCTTTTTTTTGTACCTAGGTCTTTAAAATTTTCAAGAAATTTTATAAAAATTTGTCTCATAGGCTTTCAAAAAATAGCATAAAACATGCTTTAAACACAGACACTAAACCATTAAAAATAATTGTAATGTAATTAAAAATGATTGCTCTCTTTAATTTTGATATCTATACTGTAAAGTAGAAAGTAAGGCGTATGTATGTATGTATGTATGTATGTATGTATGTATGTATGTTACGAATAGAAATCAAAACCCTTTGACCAATCTTGATAAAACCTGGCATAAAGGTTCCTTGGTTACTGTTACGAGCTCTCCTAATCAGGCCTTCTGTAAACAATGATGAGCACAACACAGCACATCTAACACATCAAGAACCTGACAACAAGAGCTTCATATAATCTTGTGCTTTAATAATGGCCAATTAAAACAGCCAATATGACACAATTGGCAATACATCAACACTAAAAATGCAATACTGTACGTCACCGTACTAAACTCATAAACTCTTCTGTCTCTCTCTCTCTCTTCCTGGACTCGTACATTGACTTCAAGACTCCACCAGGACATACGTCACGGTTCCAGTTAGTACTGTTGTAATCCTATTGGCGACGCGATAGGATTAACTGTGTGTGATCAGCTGACTTATTTCACACATGGCAGTAATACAGTTTAGTGTGCTATGTTGAAGGGCAAGAGACAGTACTGGTATGAACGTTGCACGTGACTATAACCCATGTTATGGTCATCATAAGCCAGCGTGGACCAGAAATACAGTGTGTAAGGCAGTGCAGTTCAAGACAGGACAGCGAGTAGACCGAGACTATATATGCGTTGAAGCTTACTTTTATTAAATAATGAAATCAATAGACTATATTTTGTAATTTTCATGTGTCAACGTAAAAATCTATCTGTGCAAAGTGTAGTTTTAAAATTAGATCTAGATCCTTTCAATCTTCTTTCAGTCAACTGAACTACAATTTGGTGAGAACCATTCAACTGAACTACAATTTGGTGAGGACCAGTCAACTGAACTACAATTTGGTGAGGACCAGTCAACTGAACTACAATTTGGTGAGGACCAGTCAACTGAACTACAATTTGGTGAGAACCAGTCAACTGAACTACAATTTGGTGAGGACCAGTCAACTGAACTAGTACTTGGTGAGGACCAATCAACTGAACTACAATTTGGTGAGGACCAGTCAACTAAACTACAATTTGGTGAGGACCAGTCAAGTGAAATAGTACATGGTGAGGACCAGTCAACTGAACTAGTACTTGGTGAGGACCAGTCAACTGAACTAGTACTTGGTGAGGACCAATCAACTGAACTACAATTTGGTGAGGACCAGTCAACTAAACTACAATTTGGTGAGGACCAGTCAAGTGAAATAGTACATGGTGAGGACCAGTCAACTGAACTACAATTTGGTGAGGACCAGTCAACTGAACTAGTACTTGGTGAGGACCAGTCAACTGAACTACAATTTGGTGAGGACCAGTCAACTGAACTAGTACTTGGTGAGGACCAGTCAACTGAACTAGTACTTGGTGAGGACCAGTCAACTGAACTACAATTTGGTGAGGACCAGTCAACTGAACTACAATTTGGTGAGGACCAGTCAACTGAACTACAATTTGGTGGGGATCTGTCAACTGAACTACAATTTGGTGAGGACCAGTCAACTGAACTAGTACTTGGTGAGGACCAGTCAATTGAACTAGTACTTGGTGAGGACCAGTCAACTAAACTACAATTTGGTGAGGACCAGTCAACTGAACTACAATTTGGTGAGGACCAGTCAACTGAACTACAATTTGGTGAGGACAAGTCAACTGAACTAGTACTTGGTGAGGACCAGTCAATTGAACTAGTACTTGGTGAGGACCAGTCAACTGAACTACAATTTGGTGAGGACCAGTCAACTGAACTACAATTTGGTGAGGACCAGTCAAGTGAAATAGTACATGGTGAGGAGCAGTCAACTGAACTACAATTTGGTGAGGACCAGTCAAGTGAAATAGTACATGGTGAGGACCAGTCAACTGAACTACAATTTGGTGAGGACCGGTAAAACTGAACTACAATTTGGTGAGGACCAGTCAACTGAACTACAATTTGGTGAGGACCAGTCAACTGAACTAGTACTTGGTGAGGACCAGTCAACTGAACTAGTACTTGGTGAGGACCAGTCAACTGAACTACAATTTGGTGAGGACCAGTCAACTGAACTACAATTTGGTGAGGACCAGTCAATTGAACTAGTACTTGGTGAGGACCAGTCAACTAAACTACAATTTGGTGAGGACCAGTTAACTGAACTACAATTTGGTGAGGACCAGTCAACTGAACTAGTACTTGGTGAGGACCAGTCAACTAAACTACAATTTGGTCAGGACCAGTCAACTGAAATACAATTTGGTGAGGACCAGTCAACTGAACTACAATTTGGTGAGGACCAGTCAACTGAACTACAATTTGGTGAGGACCAGTCAACTGAACTAGTACTTGGTGAGGACCAGTCAATTGAACTAGTACTTGGTGAGGACCAGTCAACTGAACTACAATTTGGTGAGGACCAGTCAACTGAACTACAATTTGGTGAGGACCAGTCAAGTGAAATAGTACATGGTGAGGACCAGTCAACTGAACTACAATTTGGTGAGGACCAGTCAACTGAACTAGTACTTGGTGAGGACCAGTCAACTGAACTAGTACTTGGTGAGGACCAGTCAACTGAACTACAATTTGGTGAGGACCAGTCAACTGAACTACAATTTGGTGAGGACCAGTCAACTGAACTACAATTTGGTGAGGATCAGTCAACTGAACTAGTACTTGGTGAGGACCAGTCAACTGAACTACAATTTGGTGAGGACCAGTCAAGTGAAATAGTACATGGTGAGGACCAGTCAATTGATTTAGTACTTGGTGAGGACCAGTCAACTAAACTACAATTTGGTTAGGACTAGTCAACTGAACTACAATTTGGTGAAGACCAGTCAACTGAACTACAATTTGGTGAGGACCAGTCAACTGAACTAGTACTTGGTGAGGACCAGTCAACTAAACTACATTTTGGTGAGGACCAGTCAACTGAACTACAATTTGGTGAGGACCAGTCAACTGAACTACAATTTGGTGAGCACCAGTCAACTGAACTACAATTTGGTGAGGATCAGTCAACTGAACTACAATTTGGTGAGGACCAGTCAACTGAACTATAATTTGGTGAGGACCAGTCAACTGAACTACAATTAGGTGAGGACCAGTCAACTGAACTACAATTTGGTGAGGACCAGTCAACTGAACTAGTACTTGGTGAGGACAAGTCAACTGAACTAGTACTTGGTGAGGACCAGTCAACTGAACTATAATTTGGTGAGGACCAGTCAACTGAACTACAATTAGGTGAGGACCAGTCAACTGAACTACAATTTGGTGAGGACCAGTCAACTGAACTAGTACTTGGTGAGGACCAGTCAACTGAACTAGTACTTGGTGAGGACCAGTCAACTGAACTACAATTTGGTGAGGACCAGTCAACTGAACTACAATTTGGTGAGGACCAGTCAACTAAACTACAATTTGGTGAGGACCAGTCAACTGAACTACAATTTGGTGAGGACCAGTTAACTGAACTACAATTTGGTGAGGACCAGACAACTGAACTAGTACTTGGTGAGGACCAGTCAACTAAACTACAATTTGGTCAGGACCAGTCAACTGAACTACAATTTGGTGAGGACCAGTTAACTGAACTACAATTTGGTGAGGACCAGTCAACTGAACTACAATTTGGTGAGGACCAGTCAATTGAACTAGTACTTGGTGAGGACCAGTCAACTAAACTACATTTTGGTGAGGACCAGTCAACTGAACTACAATTTGGTGAGGACCAGTTAACTGAACTACAATTTGGTGAGGACCAGTCAACTGAACTAGTACTTGGTGAGGACCAGTCAACTAAACTACAATTTGGTCAGGACCAGTCAACTGAACTACAATTTAGTGAGGACCAGTCAATTGAACTAGTGCTTGATGAGGACCAGTCAACTGAACTACAATTATGTGAGGATCAGTCAATTGAACTAGTACTTGGTGAGGACCAGTCAACTGAACTACAATTTGGTGAGGACCAGTCAATTGAACTAGTACTTGGTGAGGACCAGTCAACTAAACTACAATTTGGTGAGGGCCAGTCAAGTGAACTAGTACATGGTGAGGATCAGTCAACTAAACTATTACTATGAATGAATTTTAATTTTCCCCTTGTCCTTTTGTTTTTATATCATTCTATTCATTTGAAGACGTTCAGTTCAAATGGAAATAATCTTTCAATCTTCAAGAATTGTGTTAAAATACTGACGATGTTTTCCATTTGAAGCCCTTGCCTGACTCTACACTAAAGTCACAGACTTCTCTTAGAGCGTCTCTTTGAAATGATCATTTGTCAACTCTATCAATTGTCCTTTAGGACCAATCGTTTCATTATCCTTTGCGTTTGGACTTCTGAGGTTGACTCGTTTACTGTTCTGGTAGTATCAGTGAGTCAATGTCACCAAGGGGAAGAGCTGCACATTTCCCTCCCAGAAACAAATCTACATTTATGTTCATCGTTCGTCGCCACTGTCCACTGTTCGGTGACCTTCTTCTGTTTAAGTTTCTCCACAACCTGTCCATCTGAATTCTGAGAGGCCAAGAAAATCCCATTGATATCTTTGAAGTTTGTATTACTTTGGTTTGCCACATAAATATCTCGCAAATTCCGTGATAACTATGCTCATGTCTGTTAACTTTATTGTTTTAAGGTGTGTCTCATTTGCAAGTGTCTCAGTAGCGTGTCTCAGTAGTATGTGTCTCAGTTGCAAGTGTCTCAGTAGCGTGTCTCATTAGTATGTGTCTCAGTAGCAAGTGTCTAAGTAGCGTGTCTCAGTAGTATGTGACTCAGTAGCAAGTGTCTAAGTAGCGTGTCTCAGTAGTATGTGTCTCAGTAGCAAGTGTCTAAGTAGCGTGTCTCAGTAGTATGTGTCTCAGTAGCAAGTGTCTAAGTAGCGTGTCTCAGTAGTATGTGTCTCAGTAGCAAGTGTCTAAGTAGCGTGTCTCAGTAGTATGTGTCTCAGTAGCAAGTGTCTAAGTAGCGTGTCTCAGTAGTATGTGTCTCAGTAGCAAGTGTCTAAGTAGCGTGTCTCAGTAGTATGTGTCTAAGTAGCAAGTGTCTAAGTATGTGTCTCAGTAGCAAGTGTCTCAGTAGCAAGTGTCTAAGTAGCGTGTCTCAGTAGTATGTGTCTCAGTAGCAAGTGTCTCAGTATCAAGTGTCTAAGTAGCGTATCTCAGTAGTATGTGTCTCAGTAGCAAGTGTCTCAGTAGCAAGTGTCTAAGTAGCGTGTCTCAGTAGTATGTGTCTCAGTAGCAAGTGTCTCAGTATCAAGTGTCTAAGTAGCGTATCTCAGTAGTATGTGTCTCAGTAGCAAGTGTCTCAGTAGCAAGTGTCTAAGTAGCGTGTCTCAGTAGTATGTGTCTCAGTAGCAAGTGTCTCAGTAGCAAGTGTCTAAGTAGCGTGACTCAGTAGTATGTGTCTCAGTAGCAAGTGTCTCAGTATTAAGTGTCTAAGTAGCGTATCTCAGTAGTATGTGTCTCAGTAGCAAGTGTCTCAGTAGCAAGTGTCTAAGTAGTGTGTCTCAGTAGTATGTGTCTCAGTAGCGTGTCTCAGTAGTATGTGTCTCAGTAGCAAGTGTCTCAGTAGCAAGTGTCTAAGTAGTATGTGTCTCAGTAGCAAGTGTCTCAGTAGTATGTGTCTAAGTAGCAAGTGTCTAACTAGCAAGTGTCTAAGTAGTATGTGTCTCAGTAGCAATTGTCTAAGTAGTATGTGTCTCAGTAGCAAGTGTCTCAGTAGCAAGTGTCTAAGTAGCATGTGTCTAAGTAGCAAGTGTCTAAGTAGCAAGTGTCTAAGTAGTATGTGTCTCAGTAGCAAGTGTCTAAGTAGCATGTGTCTAAGTAGCAAGTGTCTAAGTAGCAAGTGTCTAAGTAGCAAGTGTCTCAGTAGCAAGTGTCTAAGTAGCAAGTGTCTAAGTAGTATGTGTCTAAGTAGCAAGTGTCTAAGTAGCAAGTGTCTAAGTAGCAAGTGTCTCAGTAGCAAGTGTCTAAGTAGCAAGTGTCTAAGTAGCAAGCGTCTCAGTAGCAAGTGTCTAAGTAGCATGCTTTTCGCTTCGAAGCGCGGTCGTTGTTTATTCGGCCTTGACTGATCCGGTATGGTTTGACTGATCCGGTATGGTTTGACTGATCCGGTATGGTTTGACTGATCCGGTATGGTTTTCAATGGTTTCGTCGTTGTCAACGCTTTTCATTGAATAGGTCTTGGTGGCACCCATCTCCTCACCTAAGACGCACATACGACAAAATCAGACGGACGTAGAACACAATTAGACTGACAAATACAACAAAAATGAGAAAGACATATATATATATATATATCAAATTAAACAGACATACAACTCAAGGTGGGGGCTGTGGTTGAGTGGTTAGGCACTTGGCTTCCGAACTTGGGGTCCTGTGTTCAAATCTCAGTGAAGACTGCGATTTTGAACTTTGGTATTTTTAGGACTCCCCTGAGTCCACCCAACTCTAATGGGTACTTGACTTTAGTTTGGGAAAAGTAAAGGCGGTTGGACGTTGGCCACTTGATATCCTGCTCAAATTATACAGACATACAAATCAAACACATGCAGCTGAAATGAAACAGACAAAGTGTAAGTGTCTAGTCCCAGAGATCATTACTATCGCAGCGTTACACAAGAGTCTTGAAGAGAGAGACAGCTTCTGATCCTCTGAAAGTTCTGTTCAGTTTCAACCCGCTGCTTCATTGCCCACCACATCCAGGTGAACTTGCTTCTTGATAATAAGTCTTTCTTTCTTTCTATCTTCCCACCTCTCTGTCCCCCCCCCCCCTCTCTCTCTCCTGCTTTTTTGTTGTTGTTTTTTTATTTGTTTTTCCCGATCGTCTAACTTGGTCTGGACAAGTTAATATTTTAATCCTGTCATTCCAAAGTAATAAACCAGTTTGTCAGCTATTGTCAAGATCTTACATTAGCATGTGTGTGGAGACGTGCTGAAAGACAATAGACCTAAACAAAGAGGCAGACACGTGGACAATAGTTTGTCTCTGCAGCCTGGTCAAGTTGACTGCTCTTCTTGAAAGATAGATGTCTACAGGATGTAATATATAGGTCTTGAGCTTATTGTCACGCCATCTAGTGGCATACGTAGTGGAGGATTGGGACACTTCCACAATATTAAAGGAGCATTCATTTATGACGTCCATTCCGACGCTAAATCGTCGGCCTCCTTCAGTCGTGAAACGACTATGGTTCATCTCCAAAACTTTTTTCATATGGCTGTGAAGCCCTATTTTGGAGAGACACTCCACATATATTGCATGTCAAGATAGCTTTCGCTTTGATAGTAGAAGAGCTGGCCATTTTCCGTGTGGCACGCTTTTCTTCAAGAGTCGAGGCCCATGTTTTCTCGCTGTCTATAGCTTTCTTGGTCACCGTCTCTCTCCAACTAGTGCGGTCTTAGACTATCTCTTCCCAATGGTCAGTATCAATGTTTACTAATTTTTATCACATCAGCATAATGGAGGTGGGGGGCAACCAGTTTTTCTTGAGCCAGACGCAAGTTGCCCGTACAGAATGATTTTTGGGATGCGATTGTCCTCCATCTGGCGAACATGTCCGAGCCAGCGCAGGACCGTAAAGATGCTGGGAAGGCCTGTTCTCGCGAGGATCACAGTATTACACACTCTTTCTTCTTTCTTTCTTTCCATGTTATTTTTAAGATCCTTCGATAGCAGCGACGTTTACGTGGACACTTAAGTACTGAGGACATACGCTCTCACCTGTATATATGACATACGCTCTCACCTGTATATATGACATACGCTCTCCCCTGTATATATGACATACGCTCTCACCTGTATATATGACATACGCTCTCCCCTGTATATATGACATACGCTCTCACCTGTATATATGACATACGCTCTCACCTGTATATATGACATACGCTCTCACCTGTATATATGACATACATATGACCAAATTACAAATAGCTCTCACCTGTATATATGACATACATATGACCAAATTACAAATAGCTCTCACCTGTATATATGACATACGTATGACCAAATTACAAATAGCTCTCACATGTATAAATGACATATATATGACCAAATTACAAATAGCTCTCACCTGTATATATGACATACATATGATCAAATTACAAATAGCTCTCACCTGTATATATGACATGACCAAATTACAAATAGCTCTCACCTGTATATATGACATACATATGACCAAATTACAAATAGCTCTCACCTGTATATATGACATACATATGACCAAATTACAAATAGCTCTTACCTGTATATATGACATATGACCAAATTACAAATAGCTTTCACCTGTATATATGACATACATATGACCAAATTACAAATAGCTCTCACCTGTATATATGACATACATATGACCAAATTACAAATAGCTCTCACCTGTATATATGACATATGACCAAATTACAAATAGCTTTCACCTGTATATATGACATACGCTCTCACCTGTATATATGACATACGCTCTCACCTGTATATATTACATACGCTCTCACCTGTATATATGACATACGCTCTCACCTGTATATATGACATACGCTCTCACCTGTATATATGACATACATATGACCAAATTACAAATAGCTCTTACCTGTATATATGACATACTAATGACCAAATTACAAATAGCTCTCACCTGTATATATGACATACATATGACCAAATTACAAATAGCTCTCACCTGTATATATGACATACATATGACCAAATTACAAATAGCTCTCACCTGTATATATGACATACATATGACCAAATTACAAATAGCTTTCACCTGTATATGACATATGACCAAATTACAAATAGCTCTCACCTGTATATATGACATATGACCAAATTACAAATAGCTCTTACCTGTATATATGACATATATATGACCAAATTACAAATAGCTCTCACCTGTATATATGACATACATATGATCAAATTACGAATAGCTCTCACCTGTATATATGACATGACCAAATTACAAATAGCTCTCACCTGTATATATGACATATATATGACCAAATTACAAATAGCTCTCACCTGTATATATGACATATGACCAAATTACAAATAGCTTTCACCTGTATATATGACATATGACCAAATTACAAATAGCTCTCACCTGTATATATGACATATGACCAAATTACAAATAGCTCTTACCTGTATCTATGACATATATATGACCAAATTACAAATAGCTCTCACCTGTATATATGACATACATATGATCAAATTACAAATAGCTCTCACCTGTATATATGACATGACCAAATTACAAATAGCTCTCACCTGTATATATGACATATATATGACCAAATTACAAATAGCTCTCACCTGTATATATGACATATGACCAAATTACAAATAGCTCTCACCTGTATATATGACATATGACCAAATTACAAATAGCTCTCACATGTATATATGACATATATATGACCAAATTACAAATAGCTCTCACATGTATATATGACATATATATGACCAAATTACAAATAGCTCTCACCTGTATATATGACATGACCAAATTACAAATAGCTCTCACCTGTATATATGACATACATATGACCAAATTACAAATAGCTCTCACCTGTATATATGACATATGACCAAATTACAAATAGCTTTCACCTGTATATATGACATACGCTCTCACCTGTATATATGACATACGCTCTCACCTGTATATATTACATACGCTCTCACCTGTATATATGACATACGCTCTCACCTGTATATATGACATACGCTCTCACCTGTATATATGACATACATATGACCAAATTACAAATAGCTCTTACCTGTATATATGACATACTAATGACCAAATTACAAATAGCTCTCACCTGTATATATGACATACATATGACCAAATTACAAATAGCTCTCACCTGTATATATGACATACATATGACCAAATTACAAATAGCTCTCACCTGTATATATGACATACATATGACCAAATTACAAATAGCTTTCACCTGTATATGACATATGACCAAATTACAAATAGCTCTCACCTGTATATATGACATATGACCAAATTACAAATAGCTCTTACCTGTATATATGACATATATATGACCAAATTACAAATAGCTCTCACCTGTATATATGACATACATATGATCAAATTACGAATAGCTCTCACCTGTATATATGACATGACCAAATTACAAATAGCTCTCACCTGTATATATGACATATATATGACCAAATTACAAATAGCTCTCACCTGTATATATGACATATGACCAAATTACAAATAGCTTTCACCTGTATATATGACATATGACCAAATTACAAATAGCTCTCACCTGTATATATGACATATGACCAAATTACAAATAGCTCTTACCTGTATCTATGACATATATATGACCAAATTACAAATAGCTCTCACCTGTATATATGACATACATATGATCAAATTACAAATAGCTCTCACCTGTATATATGACATGACCAAATTACAAATAGCTCTCACCTGTATATATGACATATATATGACCAAATTACAAATAGCTCTCACCTGTATATATGACATATGACCAAATTACAAATAGCTCTCACCTGTATATATGACATATGACCAAATTACAAATAGCTCTCACATGTATATATGACATATATATGACCAAATTACAAATAGCTCTCACATGTATATATGACATATATATGACCAAATTACAAATAGCTCTCACCTGTATATATGACATGACCAAATTACAAATAGCTCTCACCTGTATATATGACATATATATGACCAAATTACAAATAGCTCTCACCTGTATATATGACATATGACCAAATTACAAATAGCTTTCACCTGTATATATGACATATGACCAAATTACAAATAGCTCTCACCTGTATATATGACATATGACCAAATTACAAATAGCTCTCACATGTTTATATAACATATATATGACCAAATTACAAATAGCTCTCACCTGTATATATGACATATGACCAAATTACAAATAGCTCTCACCTGTATATATGACATATGACCAAATTACAAATAGCTCTCACCTGTATATATGACATATGACCAAATTACAAATAGCTCTCACCTGTATATATGACATATGACCAAATTACAAATAGCTCTCACCTGTATATATGACATATGACCAAATTACAAATAGCTCTCACCTGTATATATGACATATATATGACCAAATTACAAATATATGAATTTTTTTAGCAAAAAAAATTAAAAAAGTATGATATAGTAAATTAACTCTAAAATTTTTTGAATGAGCCAAACTTTTTCATTTGATATGTAGCCATAGGGATGAACAGAAAGTTTTCAGAAAGAAATTGTTCTCTATTCTATTCTCTACAAAAAAGACTTGTGCTTTATGAAATGACATCTGTTAATGTCTTGTTGATTCTTTTTCAACAAGTGATGCTTAGAAACAAGCCAAATGTGAAAAAATACATTTGATAAAAAAGACAATTCCTCCTTTATGTAGCTGCTGCTGTTTTGTAAGAATGAATATTTGATCCTTAATAACCAATGAGTGAAAGATTTAAACAAAAATGGAACCTTTAATGACCTCACCCCATTTCCCACTAAAAACTCGAATCTCTACTAACAACTCTTCAAGCTCAAGTGTGATGGCCTACCGACCGAGTGTTCTTTCTTTCGGTTGACAATATGATGCACAAGAAGTAGAGTGCTGAAAAACAGAAGTATTCTCTTGTACTTTTCAATGTTGGGTCGAAATTGCGAATAAAAAATCTTTTTAGTTAATTTGAGCCGATGCGGCGCCTATGTGCGACAATACCCAAAACAACGTAGTCTATTCAAGATTAAAATTGTCTAATTCTTTAGAAAAATTTATTATTATTTATTTTTAGCGGCCCCCCGAAATGGGAAAAGACGCTATTAGTTTTGTGCGAAATGTCTGTCCGTCTGTCCGTCTGACCGTCTGTCCGTCCGTCCCGTTTAGATCTCGTAAACTAGAAAAGATATTGAAAATCCGACATCACAATATTTTAGACCATTCAAAGTTCTGATGCAACGGCTACTTTTTTTTTTCTGAAAGCGAAAAATCTAATTTTTAAAATCAGTTATGCAAGCAGTTTTTTAAAAAGAAAAAGCTAATTAGTATGCATTATAAGTTAGACCTAAATTAAGACGAATAGTAATCTTGTAAACTTCATTTTCATGAATTATTTCTCTATCAGCGTAAATCCATATAATTTTTGGAGCATTCCAATAAGAGATTGGGCCTTTTCAAAACAATTACATCAATTATAAGACTTCAGTTAGGCCAGGAGAGGCGCGGTAGCTGATCGGTAAAGCGCTTGGCTTCTGAACCGGGGGCCCCGGGTTCGAATCCTGGTGAAGACTGGGATTTTCAACTTCAGAATCCTTAGGCGCCTCTGAATCCACCCAGCTCCAATGGGTACCTGATATTAGTTGGGGAAAAGTAAAGGCGGTTGTTCGTTGTGCTGGCTACATGACACCCTCGTTAACCGTAAGCCACAAAAACAGAAGAACTTTACATCATCTGCCCTATAGACCACAAGGTCTGAAAGGGGAACTAGTTAGGCCAGGTTCACATCTAACTTTGCATTCACTTGCACCTATCCTTTGATCTGCTGGACCGTTTGGGCACTACACAAGATCTGTCAACCTTCTTTCTCCATTCTTATCTCTCATTTGTCTTTGATATAATTTCATTTGGATGTTCTTTCTGAAAATATTGAAGCCTGCCTGGGTGGACCACTTCGGGGGCCGATTTTGAGTTTGTGTTTCCACACAAACTGTCTTTGTAATCTTAATTTATTTTTAGTTTTTCACACAAACTCCAATGCGGCTCCCAAAGTGTCCAGCCATGGGTCATCTGTTTTTTTTTACCTTTACCTTTATCTATCCCTTAGTCTGTTGGACCGTTGAGGATTCATAAAGATTAGTCGACTAACTTCCTCCATTCCTCTCTGTCTTTTGCCTTAGTTAGAACCTCTTTTAATGTCAGGCCAGTCCATCCTTTTATATTGTCTTCTCATCGCTTTCTTTCTTTGCCTCTTCTTCTTTTTCCTGGTACTGTTCCCTGAAAAAAGGTCTTTGCAATCCCCGAAGACCTTGTAATATAGCTATAGATTACATACAGACTTTGCTTCAAAAAAAAATAAAGATGATGATTTCGTCCTACGCGTTATGCATCTAGTCATGCATATTAACTGACTCAGACAACTCAGTTTATATCAAATTACTCTGTATGTCTGGCTGACTCAGACAACTCAGTTTATATCAGCTTACTCTGTATGTCTGGTTGACTCAGACAACTCAGTTTATATCAATTTACTCTGTATGTCTGGTTGACTCAGACAACTCAGTTTATATCAAATTACTCTGTATGTCTGGCTGACTCAGACAACTCAGTTTATATCAGCTTACTCTGTATGTCTGGCTGTCTCAGACAACTCAGTTTATATCAGCTTACTCTGTATGTCTGGCTGACTCAGACAATTTAGTTTATATCAGCTTACTCTGTATGTCTGGTTGACTCAGACAACTTAGTTTATATCAAATTACTCTGTATGTCTGGCTGTCTCAGACAACTCAGTCTATATAAAATTACTCTGTATGTCTGGCTGACTCAGAAAATTTAGTTTATATCAGCTTACTCTGTATGTCTGGTTGACTCAGACAACTTAGTTTATATCAAATTACTCTGTATGTGTGGCTGTCTCAGACAACTCAGTCTATATAAAATTACTCTGTATGTCTAGCTGACTCAGACAACTCAGTTTATATCAGCTTACTCTGTATGTCTGGCTGACGCAGACAACTTAGTTTATATCAATTTACTCTGTATGTCTGGTTGACTCAGACAACTCAGTTTATATCAGCTTACTCTGTATGTCTGGCTGACTCAGACAACTCAGTTTATATCAAATTACTCTGTATGTCTGGCTGACTCAGACAACTTAGTTTATATCAAATTACTCTGTATATCTGGTTGACTCAGACAACTAAGTTTATATCAGCTTACTCTGTATGTCTGGCTGTCTCAGACAACTCAGTTTATATCAGCTTACTCTGTATGTATGGTTGACTCAGACAACTTAGTTTATATCAAATTACTCTGTATGTATGGCTGTCTCAGACAACTCAGTCTATATCAAACTACTCTGTATGTCTGGCTGACTCAGACAACTCAGTTTATATCAGCTTACTCTGTATGTCTGGCTGACGCAGACAACTTAGTTTATATCAATTTACTCTGTATGTCTGGTTGACTCAGACAACTCAGTTTATATCAGCTTACTCTGTATGTCTGGCTGACTCAGACAACTCAGTTTATATCAAATTACTCTTTATGTCTGGCTGACTCAGACAACTTAGTTTATATCAAATTACTCTGTATATCTGGTTGACTCAGACAACTCAGTTTATATCAAATTACTCTGTATGTCTGACTGACTCAGACAACTCAGTTTATATCAGCTTACTCTGTATGTCTGGCTGTCTAAGACAACTCAGTTTATATCAGCTTACTCTGTATGTCTGGCTGTCTCAGACAACTCAGTTTATATCAGCTTACTCTGTATGTCTGGCTGACTCAGACAACTCAGTTTATATCAAATTACTCTGTATGTCTTGCTGACTCAGACAACTCAGTTTATATCAGCTTACTCTGTATGTCTGGCTGACTCAGACAACTCAGTTTATATCAAATTACTCTGTATGTCTGGCTGACTCAGACAACTTAGTTTATATCAGCTTACTCTGTATGTCTGGTTGACTCAGACAACTTAGTTTATATCAAATTACTCTGTATATATGGCTGTCTCAGACAACTCAGTCTATATCAAATTACTCTGTATGTCTGGCTGACTCAGACAACTCAGTTTATATCAGCTTACTCTGTATGTCTGGCTGACGCAGACAACTTAGTTTATATCTATTTACTCTGTATGTCTGGTTGACTCAGACAACTCAGTTTATATCAGCTTACTCTGTATGTCTGGCTGACTCAGACAACTTAGTTTATATCAGCTTACTCTGTATGTCTGGTTGACTCAGACAACTCAGTTTATATCAAATTACTCTGTATGTCTGGCTGACTAAGACAACTTAGTTTATATCAAATTACTCTGTATGGCTGGTTGACTCAGACAACTCAGTTTATATCAGCTTACTCTGTATGTCTGGCTGTCTCAGACAATTTAGTTTATATCAAATTACTCTGTATGTCTGGCTGACTCAGACAACTCAGTTTATATCAGCTTACTCTGTATGTCTGGCTGTCTCAGACAACTTAGTTTATATCAAATTACTCTGTATGTCTGGCTGTCTCAGACAATTTAGTTTATATCAAATTACTCTGTATGTCTGGCTGACTCAGACAACTTAGTTTATATCAGCTTACTCTGTATGTCTGGCTGACTCAGACAACTCAGTTTATATCAGCTTACTCTGTATGTCTGGCTGACTCAGACAACTCAGTTTATATCAAATTACTCTGTATGTCTGGCTGTCTCAGACAACTCAGTTTATATCAGCTTACTCTGTATGTCTGGCTGTCTCAGACAACTTAGTTTATATCAAATTACTCTGTATGTCTGGCTGACTCAGACAACTTAATTTATATCACTTTACTCTGTATGTCTGGCTGCGTTAAAGTTTGTTCACGTTATTTCTTTTATCTCCCATTTCTCGGATCAAGATGAAACTTTGTACAATTATTCATTTTATGTTTTGATTTAAAACGTATCTTTGTTTTATTTTGCTTGTTATTAATGTCAGCTTTACTTTTAACAACAAAACGATTCGTTTTTAAAAGATAAACAAGATTACAAAGAGAGGCAACCCCCATCGAAGTCACCAATGGACTAGGACTATTCAAGTTATAGTCTTATTTTCATCGTTGAAAGTAATACAAATTCTAACCTAAAAGCAAACAGGACAACACGTCGTCTTTGATAAGATTCTTTTAACTTTTCTGGAATAAGTAGCATTTACTGATCAACTAAGAACAGCATGGAAACCTCCCAGACAGTGGCGTTACTCTTGTCGGTGTAACCTGGTGCGGTAGCTTATGGTGTCAACCCTCTCCCAATCAACTTTCTTCAAATATGTTCCAATAAACACTATTGCTAGTTAGTTTTTTTGTTGAACCAATACAGTGAGATGAGTACCCACTTTCATTGACTTTTACTCAAATATAAAATGATGTTAATTCTATTATAAAATCTAACTGTTTATAACATTTATTCAAATCTTATTACAAATTTTACAATGATATTTAATTAAAATTAGAAACAGACTTAACAACACCTGAACAGGTTTCCTTTGTTAGACTTTGAGACAGAAATGATATAACGTCGTGCTGTGTCATTGAAACTTAAACTACCATCTAGACGTGTCTAGGCATGTTTGGGCAGATATCTAGAGATTTTTTTAAATATTATCTTTCCAGTGTGTCTGCTTTTGCCAATATATAATTTTTTCCAACTTGGTTGTCACCCCCAAAATGGTGTCACCAGGTGCGGACCGCATTCCTCGCACCCCTTAATGACGACACTGCTCCCAGATGCGTATCTGCAGCTGTCTGCTTACTTTTTGGGTTAGGTGTTTAATTTTTATGTACTTTTTATAAACTCTTTCTGCCTTAGTTTCTTTAAATTTTCGATATAGGTTTTCCTTCTGTTTACAAAGCTTCTTTAATCTATTATTAAACCAGCATTTATTTATTTTGTTTGATGTGTATTTAGTTGGTATATAGTTTTCTATAATGTTTTAAAAAATTTTTTAATGAAATTCCAGAGGTCATCGCCTTGTTGGTTGATGTCTCTTTCTGATAAGAATGTTTGTTGAAAGTTGAATGCAGCTTGGTGTAGTTGTGTTAGGTTACATTTGTTCCAGAGTAAGATTTTTCTTTTGGGTTTTATATTGGCTACTGCTTTTATCTTACTGTGTATTTTTATGATCTCATGGTCTGATAGACCAGGGATAATATCATAATCAACTACTAATCCAGGTCTGTTGGTTAAGAAGAGATCTAATGTGTTGTTTAATCTAATTTTCTTTTTAATTATATATAGAATGTATCTAGAATCTAAATCTAGATTTCTAGACTAGTTCCAATCCATGCGCTGTTCCTCAAAGGGACCGTTACATAAATGGCGGCCCCCGCACAGTTAGCTTGGTACATTGAAGGAAAATGGCAGAAGATCCCGGTGTATTCTCGGCCTTCGGCCGTGTCTAACCCACGCGTTGGGGGCCAAATGCATCGGTCAACAGCAATGCTTTACATAGGCATTGTCTAGGGTCTCTCCCAAACCGAACTGTGTGTTCACACAGGTTTTTTTTTTTTACTGTTTGGCGTCCAAGCAGGTTTTTTTTTCAAACTTAGGGCTCAAAGAGCCTTCGGCTCAGCCCTTAGACATCAACAAGATCTAGAATTTAGACTAGGTCTAGATCTAGAACTAAATCTAAAATCTGGACTAGATCTAGATCTACTAGAATTCTTATGACTTTACACGTTTAATCTTAAAATTACTAGATCTAGATCTCGGGCAATGTAGACCAATACTATGATCAGGATTAGTTGGCCTACTATTGGGTAATAGTGCACTAAAGCCACCATGGGCGTAGCCAGGATTTTTTTTCGGGGGGGGGGGGGTTTGGGGGGGGTGGATTTTTTTTACCCCCCCACCCCCGCGAAATTTTTAAAAATATGTATTTGTGTGTGTGTGTGTGTGTGTGTACATAATCTTTATTGCATTCTGACCTTTCATTCTTTCGGAAGACGTTAATTGTGCCCTAGAATAGGTTCTTCCATTAGTGGAAAAATTGTATATTCCCCGCCAATACTAGCTAGGGGGTCTGGGGGAGCGCTAGGAGCTCCCCCAGCGCGGGGCGAAGCCCCGCCGCCAAGCACTATTTCTGATATTGAAAGCCAACAAAATGCATATTCTGAGGTATCTACAGTGCATTTTCCTGCTATTAAAAGGTTTTATTTCAAATACCTAATGTGCTATTCTTACTGACTTAGACCCTCCCGCGACGTTTGGCGCCTTTGCCATCAAGCTGTTTCCATAAAATTGTAGATTCCCAGCCATTACTAGCAATGGGGTCTGGGGGAGCGCTAGGGGCGCTAGGAGCTCCCTTAGCGCGGGGCGAAGCCCCGCCGCCAAGCACTATTTCTGGTCTAGAAAGCCAACAAAATGCATGTTCTGAGGTATCTACAGTGCATTTTCCTGCTATTAAAAAGTTTTATTTCAAAAACCTTATGTGCTATTCTTACTGACTTAGACCCTACCGCGCCGTTCAGAGCATTAGACGTCAAGCTGTTTCCATAAAAATCTGTCACTGGTAACGTCTGAAGCCTCTTCCCACCTGCCATGAGGACCTCAATGAATAAGTGGCGTCAAGTTGTACTAGGATATCATTGCAACTCTTCTTATGCGTAATTCATTTTGTCGGAGAGCATGTCCCGCAAACCTCACGCGTCGCTCTCTCAATCTTACTAAAGGGTCGACTCCCAGTTCGGCATAGGATTTCCTTGATTTAAACCCGATCTCTATAACTGACTCCTAAAATCTGTCTTAGCCATCTTTGTTGAGCCAACTTTAGTGTTTTTCAATTTCGGCAGATGACTATTCACTGCAGTTTATTAAGGGAGCCCTGCCACTGGTAAAAATGTGTAACCTCTCTTGAATACGCTCTTGGAATTAAGTGACTGTAGTTTGCTTTAGATTTTATATCGAAAAGAGAAGTTTTATCGTCAAAATCATCTGTTGGGGGTTTTCCACCTCAAAATGCTCTTTACGGGGATCTTAAACTCAAAACCATCTGGAGGGGTTTTAAACTTTAAACAAACTCCATCTGTAGAAGCGGGGTTTAAACTCAAAACCCCCGATTGGATTGGCTACGCTCAATAAATTTTAGTGTGTAATTTGCTTTTCTTTTTTTATATTGAAGAGGTATTTTTTAGCATTAAACCCCTCTGAATGGGGGTTTAAACTCAAATTCTTTTGGCAACGCTCATAGCATTTTGAGTTTGTAATTTGCTTTTTTCTTACACTGAAGATGTATTTTTTAGCCTCAAACTCCCCTAGCGGGGGGTTTAAACTCAAAACCCGTTTGGCTGCGCTCATAGATTTTAGAGTGAGTAAGTTGCTTTTATTTATATTGAAGAGGTACTTTTTAGCTTCAAAATCCACTGGAGGGGAGTTTAAACTTAAAACCCATTTGACTACACTCATAACATTTTGAGTGTATAATTTGCTTTGTTTTTATTATTAAAGAGGTATTTTTTACCTTCAAACCCCGCTGAAGTGGGGTTTAAACTCAAAACTATGTCAAAACCCATTTAGCTACGCTCATAACATTTTGAGTGCCTATTAGCTTTTTTTTATATTGAAGAGGGGGTTTATCGTAAATTTTGGAGGGGGTTTTAAAATCAAAATCTCCCTTAACTGTGCTCTTGGAATTAGGGGATTTTCGTTTGCATTTTTTTTTTGTTTTGTTTTATAGAAAAGGGGGGTTAACTGCAAAAACCCCAAGTAAGCGGTTTAAAACTAAAACTCAAAACCCCTAGTAGGGGGTTTTAAACTCAAAACTCCTGGTAGGGGTTTTTAAACTCGAACCCCCCCTGGTAGGGGGTTTTAAAATCAAAACCCCATTGGTTGTGCTGGGGCAAGTGATGGTTTAGTATTAAAATCTCACCTAAAATAAACAAAATCAAAGCAAAAAATCATTCACTAAATTCCGATTTCCCCCCCCCCCCTTGGGGGGGATTTCATTTCGGGGGGGGGGGTTTGAACCCAACCCCCCCCTCCCCTGGCTACGCCCATGAAAGCCACTATGCTTTTTACATCCGATTCACTTCTTATTGCGATACTACTGCACCCCTAATCTGCAAGAAGATAAGCTATTTCCTTAATAATTTATAGATGTAATTTTTTTTTTTCAAATTGTTTAATACATTTAAATCTAAGTCTAGATCTACATCTTGCCTCTATTGAGTCTAATTTAGATTGTTGTCAAGTGTTTAATGAGAATATGTACAAAAGTGTGAGCTTTAAAAGTAATTATTTTTTAAAAACTTACAACTAAAGCGAAGTTCGTATCAAAATTCTTTTCTAAAAAAACATTTGAATCAGTATTCCATTACATGAGTTAGTTAATAAATGGAAAAAATATTTTTTTAAATGATCCATTGACTTTTTTCCATTGTGACCTTAGATGAAGCTTTGGGTTATTAATGAAGGATTTTGTGACCTTTTTAAAAAAAAAACTCACCTCCCCTGAAGTTTTTCATTTAAAAGTGGTGTATTTTTTATTTTTGAAAACTCTGCTTGCATAGATAATTTAAAAAATACATGTTTCACTTTCGGAAAAGAAAAAAGTAGCCGTTGTTTCAGAACTTTGAATGATCTAAAATATCACGATGTCTGATTTTCATATTCTTTTCTAGTTTCTGAGATCAAAACGGGACGGACGGACGGACAGATAGACCACACAAACTTAATAGCGTCTATTCCCCTTTCGGGGGCCGCTAGAAATAACCTTTGCACCAGGACTTTATATCATGATAGTTTTTTTGTTGTTGTTGTTTTTTTTTAGATCTAAGTGTGCCACACACGAATCAGACAAAACTAGTGGCAGCTAAAAGTTGCATGACAATATTGTTATAGTTTGTATAAAAATATATCCTATAAATTAAAATGTTAATCTACTTTAGTAAAATATGTCATTTAGTTTTACATGCATTCTATCTGTGTTCTATTTGTTCCACTCTAAAGCTGATCAACAGCAATGATGCTTTCCCCTGTCACCTACACCTATACACATTCAATGTTTTCTCTACAATATGATACAGTCAATGATTTGATTTGAACTGAACTGCAGTATGAATGGAGGAATCTTTGATCCAGTCCAAAGTTTGCCGGCTTTGATTCACTTCATTGATTGAGGTGTCACTATGCGGCCCGGACAAGACAAAAAGGTAACGCTATTGAAAGGCATACGGGATTGGCGGGAGCCTGACAACAGACTGTTCATTGAAGCCACTCCATAGCACGCCAAGACGCTTCTATTGTTCACCTTGTGCAGCCAGGACTAGAGGGAGCAGGAGGCCTTTTATTGCCGGACCATAACAAAATGGCTTGTATTGTGACAGAGGCGTCACCACGAAGGATGCCAGCGCCGTACAGTCGAACTGCTTGAACTTGACTCTGTCATCTAGGCAAGGAGTACCTCCCCCTTCTCTATCATCTAGCAGTACACGTTTGTTGTCTCCCCCTTTTTGTTTTCTTCTCTCTTGTTTTCTTTCCTTTCTTTGCAATATTTTTTTTCACTCAATTTTTGTGTCTGTAAACTAGAGTCTTGTATTTATTGTATTCACCTGGTCTGTGTCTGTAAACTAGAGTCTTGTATTTATTGTATTCACCTGGTCTGTGTCTGTAAACTAGAGTCTTGTATTTATTGTATTCACCAGGTCTGTGTCTGTAAACTAGAGTCTTGTATTTATTGTATTCACCAGGTCTGTGTCTGTAAACTAGAGTCTTGTATTTATTGTATTCACCTGGTCTGTGTCTGTAAACTAGAGTCTTGTATTTATTGTATTCACCAGGTCTGTGTCTGTAAACTAGAGTCTTGTATTTATTGTATTCACCAGGTCTGTGTCTGTAAACTAGAGTCTTGTATTTATTGTATTCACCTGGTCTGTGTCTGTAAACTAGAGTCTTGTATTTATTGTATTCACCAGGTGTGTGTCTGTAAACTAGAGTCTTGTATTTATTGTATTCACCAGGTCTGTGTCTGTAAACTAGAGTCTTGTATTTATTGTATTCACCAGGTTTGTGTCTGTAAACTAGAGTCTTGTATTTATTGTATTCACCTGGTCTGTGTCTGTAAACTAGAGTCTTGTATTTATTGTATTCACCAGGTCTGTGTCTGTAAACTAGAGTCTTGTATTCACCAGGTCTGTGTCTGTAAACTAGAGTCTTGTATTTATTGTATTCACAAGGTCTGTGTCTGTAAACTAGAGTCTTGTATTTATTGTATTCACCAGGTTTGTGTCTGTAAACTAGAGTCTTGTATTTATTGTATTCACCAGGTCTGTGTCTGTAAACTAGAGTCTTGTATTTATTGTATTCACCAGGTTTGTGTCTGTAAACTAGAGTCTTGTATTTATTGTATTCACCTGGTCTGTGTCTGTAAACTAGAGTCTTGTATTTATTGTATTCACCAGGTCTGTGTCTGTAAACTAGAGTCTTGTATTTATTGTATTCACCAGGTCTGTGTCTGTAAACTAGAGTCTTGTATTCACCAGGTCTGTGTCTGTAAACTAGAGTCTTGTATTTATTGTATTCACCAGGTCTGTGTCTGTAAACTAGAGTCTTGTATTTATTGTATTCACCAGGTCTGTGTCTGTAAACTAGAGTCTTGTATTTATTGTATTCACCAGGTCTGTGTCTGTAAACTAGAGTCTTGTATTTATTGTATTCACCTGGTCTGTGTCTGTAAACTAGAGTCTTGTATTTATTGTATTCACCTGGTCTGTGTCTGTAAACTAGAGTCTTGTATTCACCAGGTCTGTGTCTGTAAAATAGAAACTTGTATTTACCAGGTCTGTGTCTGTAAACTAGAGTCTTGTATTTATTGTATTCACCAGGTCTGTGTCTGTAAACTAGAGTCTTGTATTCACCAGGTCTGTGTCTGTAAACTAGAGTCTTGTATTTATTGTATTCACCAGGTCTGTGTCTGTAAACTAGAGTCTTGTATTTATTGTATTCACCAGGTCTGTGTCTGTAAACTAGAGTCTTGTATTTATTGTATTCACCTGGTCTGTGTCTGTAAACTAGAGTCTTGTATTTATTTTATTCACCAGGTCTGTGTCTTTAAACTAGAGTCTTGTATTTATTGTATTCACCAGGTCTGTGTCTGTAAACTAGAGTCTTGTATTTATTGTATTCACCAGGTCTGTGTCTTTAAACTAGAGTCTTGTATTTATTGTATTCACCAGGTCTGTGTCTGTAAACTAGAGTCTTGTTTTTATTGTATTCACCTGGTCTGTGTCTGTAAACTAGAGTCTTGTATTTATTGTATTCACCTGGTCTGTGTCTGTAAACTAGAGTCTTGTATTTATTGTATTCACCTGGTCTGTGTCTGTAAACTAGAGTCTTGTATTTATTGTATTCACCTGGTCTGTGTCTGTAAACTAGAGTCTTGTATTTATTGTATTCACCAGGTCTGTGTCTGTAAACTAAAGTCTTGTATTTATTGTATTCACCTGGTCTGTGTCTGTAAACTAGAGTCTTCTATTTATTGTATTCACCTGGTCTGTGTCTGTAAACTAGAGTCTTGTATTTATTGTATTCACCTGGTCTGTGTCTGTATACTAGAGTCTTGTATTTATTGTGTTCACCTGGTCTGTGTCTGTAAACTAGAGTCTTGTATTTATTGTATTCACCTGGTCTGTGTCTGTAAACTAGAGTCTTGTATTTATTGTATTCACCAGGTCTGTGTCTGTAAACTAGAGTCTTGTATTTATTGTATTCACCAGGTTTGTGTCTGTAAACTAGAGTCTTGTATTTATTGTATTCACCTGGTCTGTGTCTGTAAACTAGAGTCTTGTATTTATTGTATTCACCAGGTCTGTGTCTGTAAACTAGAGTCTTGTATTTATTGTATTCACCAGGTCTGTGTCTGTAAACTAGAGTCTTGTATTCACCAGGTCTGTGTCTGTAAACTAGAGTCTTGTATTTATTGTATTCACCAGGTCTGTGTCTGTAAACTAGAGTCTTGTATTTATTGTATTCACCAGGTCTGTGTCTGTAAACTAGAGTCTTGTATTTATTGTATTCACCAGGTCTGTGTCTGTAAACTAGAGTCTTGTATTTATTGTATTCACCTGGTCTGTGTCTGTAAACTAGAGTCTTGTATTTATTGTATTCACCTGGTCTGTGTCTGTAAACTAGAGTCTTGTATTCACCAGGTCTGTGTCTGTAAAATAGAAACTTGTATTCACCAGGTCTGTGTCTGTAAACTAGAGTCTTGTATTTATTGTATTCACCAGGTCTGTGTCTGTAAACTAGAGTCTTGTATTCACCAGGTCTGTGTCTGTAAACTAGAGTCTTGTATTTATTGTATTCACCAGGTCTGTGTCTGTAAACTAGAGTCTTGTATTTATTGTATTCACCAGGTCTGTGTCTGTAAACTAGAGTCTTGTATTTATTGTATTCACCTGGTCTGTGTCTGTAAACTAGAGTCTTGTATTTATTTTATTCACCAGGTCTGTGTCTTTAAACTAGAGTCTTGTATTTATTGTATTCACCAGGTCTGTGTCTGTAAACTAGAGTCTTGTATTTATTGTATTCACCAGGTCTGTGTCTTTAAACTAGAGTCTTGTATTTATTGTATTCACCAGGTCTGTGTCTGTAAACTAGAGTCTTGTTTTTATTGTATTCACCTGGTCTGTGTCTGTAAACTAGAGTCTTGTATTTATTGTATTCACCTGGTCTGTGTCTGTAAACTAGAGTCTTGTATTTATTGTATTCACCTGGTCTGTGTCTGTAAACTAGAGTCTTGTATTTATTGTATTCACCTGGTCTGTGTCTGTAAACTAGAGTCTTGTATTTATTGTATTCACCAGGTCTGTGTCTGTAAACTAAAGTCTTGTATTTATTGTATTCACCTGGTCTGTGTCTGTAAACTAGAGTCTTCTATTTATTGTATTCACCTGGTCTGTGTCTGTAAACTAGAGTCTTGTATTTATTGTATTCACCTGGTCTGTGTCTGTATACTAGAGTCTTGTATTTATTGTGTTCACCTGGTCTGTGTCTGTAAACTAGAGTCTTGTATTTATTGTATTCACCTGGTCTGTGTCTGTAAACTAGAGTCTTGTATTTATTGTATTCACCAGGTCTGTGTCTGTAAACTAGAGTCTTGTATTTATTGTATTCACCAGGTCTGTGTCTGTAAACTAGAGTCTTGTATTTATTGTATTCACCAGGTCTGTGTCTGTAAACTAGAGTCTTGTATTTATTGTATTCACCAGGTCTGTGTCTGTAAACTAGAGTCTTGTATTTATTGTATTCACCTGGTCTGTGTCTGTAAACTAGAGTCTTGTATTCACCAGGTCTGTGTCTGTAAAATAGAAACTTGTATTCACCAGGTCTGTGTCTGTGAACTAGAGTCTTGTATTTATTGTATTCACCAGGTCTGTGTCTGTAAACTAGAGTCTTGTATTCACCAGGTCTGTGTCTGTAAACTAGAGTCTTGTATTCACCAGGTCTGTGTCTGTAAACTAGAGTCTTGTATTCACCAGGTCTGTGTCTGTAAACTAGAGTCTTGTATTTATTGTATTCACCTGGTCTGTGTCTGTAAACTAGAGTCTTGTATTCACCAGGTCTGTGTCTGTAAAATAGAGTCTTGTATTCACCAGGTCTGTGTCTGTAAACTAGAGTCTTGTATTCACCTGGTCTGTGTCTGTAAACTAGAGTTTTGTATTCACCAGGTCTGTGTCTGTAAACTAGAGTCTTGTATTTATTGTATTCACCAGGTCTGTGTCTGTAAACTAGAGTCTTGTATTTATTGTATTCACCAGGTCTGTGTCTGTAAACTAGAGTCTTGTATTTATTGTATTCACCTGGTCTGTGTCTGTAAACTAGAGTCTTGTATTTATTATATTCACCTGGTCTGTGTCTGTAAACTAGAGTCTTGTATTTATTGTATTCACCAGGTCTGTGTCTGTAAACTAGAGTCTTGTATTTATTGTATTCACCTGGTCTGTGTCTGTAAACTAGAGTCTTGTATTTATTGTATTCACCAGGTCTGTGTCTGTAAACTAGAGTCTTGTATTTATTGTATTCACCTGGTCTGTGTCTGTAAACTAGAGTCTTGTATTTATTGTATTCACCAGGTGTGTGTCTGTAAACTAGAGTCTTGTATTTATTGTATTCACCTGGTCTGTGTCTGTAAACTAGAGTCTTGTATTTATTGTATTCACCAGGTTTGTGTCTGTAAACTAGAGTCTTGTATTTATTGTATTCACCAGGTCTGTGTCTGTAAACTAGAGTCTTGTATTTATTGTATTCACCAGGTCTGTGTCTGTAAACTAGAGTCTTGTATTTATTGTATTCACCAGGTCTGTGTCTGTAAACTAGAGTCTTGTATTTATTGTATTCACCAGGTCTGTGTCTGTAAACTAGAGTCTTGTATTTATTGTATTCACCTGGTCTGTGTCTGTAAACTAGAGTCTTGTATTTATTGTATTCACCAGGTCTGTGTCTGTAAACTAGAGTCTTGTATTTATTGTATTCACCAGGTCTGTGTCTGTAAACTAGAGTCTTGTATTTATTGTATTCACCAGGTCTGTGTCAATAAACTAGAGTCTTGTATTTATTATATTCACCTGGTCTGTGTCTGTAAACTAGAGTGTTGTATTTATTGTATTCACCAGGTCTGTGTCTGTAAACTAGAGTCTTGTTTTTATTGTATTCACCTGGTCTGTGTCTGTAAACTAGAGTCTTGTATTTATTGTATTCACCTGGTCTGTGTCTGTAAACTAGAGTGTTTTATTTATTTTATTCACCTGGTCTGTGTCTGTAAACTAGAGAGTTGTATTTTTTGTATTCACCTGGTCTGTGTCTGTAAACTAGAGTGTTGTATTTATTGTATTCACCTGGTCTGTGTCTGTAAACTAGAGTCTTGTATTCACCTGGTCTGTGTCTGTAAACTAGAGTCTTGTATTCACCTTGTCTGTCTTCTGTAGCCAAACTGAATGGAATCACAATCACGTCGACGTATTAAACATGAAGAGAAGGGACATAACTGAATGAACAGTTGTTTTTGTTCTCTTCCTTAACAAAATGGGTTATAAAAGTTACAAGAGTACAAACGATACGTACACATGTGATACAGTTACTTTTCAAATACTGAATTCCTGTGATACAGTTACTTTTCAAATACTGAATTCATGTGATACAGTTACTTTTCAAATACTGAATTCCCGTGATACTGTTGCATTTCAAATACTGAATTCCTGTGATACAGTTACTTTTCAAATACTGAATTCCTGTGATACAGTTACTTTTCAAATACTGAATTCCTGTGATACAGTTGCTTTTCAAATACTGAATTCCTGTGATACAGTTACTTTTCAAATACTGAATTCCTGTGATACAGTTCCTTTTCAAATACTGAATTCCTCTGATACAGTTGCTTTTCAAATGCTGAATTCCTGTGATACTGTTGCATTTCAAATACTGAATTCCTGTGATACAGTTACTTTTCAAATACTGAATTCATGTGATACAGTTGCTTTTCAAATACTGAATTCCTGTGATACAGTTGCTTTTCAAATACTGAATTCCTGTGATACTGTTGCATTTCAAATACTGAATTCCTGTGATACAGTTACTTTTCAAATACTGAATTCATGTGATACAGTTGCTTTTCAAATACTGAATTCCTGTGATACAGTTGCTTTTCAAATACTGAATTCCTGTGATACAGTTGCTTTTCAAATACTGAATTCCTGTGATACAGTTGCTTTTCAAATACTGAATTCCTGTGATACAGTTACTTTTCAAATACTGAATTCCTGTGATACAGTTGCTTTTCAAATACTGAATTCGTGTGATACAGTTGCTTTTCAAATACTGAATTCCTGTGATACAGTTGCTTTTCAAATACTGAATTCCTGTGATACAGTTGCTTTTCAAATACATAATTTCTGTGATACAGTTACTTTTCAAATACATAATTCCTGTGATACAGTTACTTTTCAAATACTGAATTCCTGTGATACAGTCGCTTTTCAAATACTGAATTCATGTGATCCAGTTGCTTTTCAAATACTGAATTCCTGTGATACAGTTGCTTTTCAAATACTGAATTCCTGTGATACAGTTACTTTTCAAATAATGAATTCATGTGATACAGTCGCTTTTCAAATACTGAATTCATGTGATCCAGTTGCTTTTCAAATACTGAATTCCTGTGATACAGTTACTTTTCAAATACATAATTCCTGTGATACAGTTACTTTTCAAATAATGAATTCCTGTGATACAGTCGCTTTTCAAATACTGAATTCCTGTGATACAGTTGCTTTTCAAATACTGAATTCCTGTGATACAGTTACTTTTCAAATACATAATTCCTGTGATACAGTTACTTTTCAAATAATGAATTCCTGTGATACAGTCGCTTTTCAAATACTGAATTCCTGTGATACAGTTACTTTTCAAATAATGAATTCCTGTGATACAGTTGCTTTTCAAATACTGAATTCCTGTGATACAGTTACTTTTCAAATACATAATTCCTGTGATACAGTTACTTTTCAAATAATGAATTCATGTGATACAGTCGCTTTTCAAATACTGAATTCCTGTGATACAGTTACTTTTCAAATACATAATTCCTGTGATACAGTTACTTTTCAAATAATGAATCCCTGTGATACAGTCGCTTTTCAAATACTGAATTCATGTGATCCAGTTGCTTTTCAAATACTGAATTCCTGTGATACAGTTGCTTTTCAAATACTGAATTCCTGTGATACAGTTACTTTTCAAATAATGAATTCATGTGATACGGCTAATCTCAACTATAAAAAACAAACTATCTATAAAAAACATACACCTCATTTAGACTCAATAAACAAACAAAAACAACAGAAACAAATAATACATTTGAAAAACAAAGCTATCCTAAGGTAACCTATTGACTGCCATTTCTCTGACATTTCAGGGTTAAGCTCCTATTCTGCTATATAAAGCAAAATAAATTAATTAGTTCTAAATGATTAACTCATTTTTTTTATTGATTCGTGTCTTGTTATCGACCAGAAATAATTCATCAAAAATTTTTACTTGCTCCGACAATGGAAAGCTAGAGAAAAAAAAAACCTGTCAAACATACTAAGGGGAGACAATTCATCTATATATCAAGTAGTATTTATTCCATTATTTTCATATTATACAAAATAATTAATCACCAACTAATTTTTTTTTTTATTCATGTCTTGTCAGGTACAATAAATAATTGTGTGCAAAGTTTTCACTTCATCCGAGAATGGGAGATGGGAGAAAAAACATGTTCAAACGTTTTATCAGACAGACAGACAGAGTGAGTTAATATAAGCTTTGTAACAAATAGACCACAAAACAGAGTTAACACTAAAAGTCATGACAGAAATGACAATTCCGATCAACATCCTTACTGTATGGATTCTAGATATTGAGGAATTCCCATTTTCTATATTTTTTCATGATTGTTTTAAATCTTATATACAGTTGACAAAAGAGCTCTGACTTATGTCGCCACTGGACATACTGCATTCATCACTCGGACTTCTGTAGCCACTGGACATACTGCATTCCTCAGTCGGACTCGAACACAAACCTTATTTTGTACCTATGAAGAGATCTCTTCAACTATCAAAGCTATTCATATGTACACACTTTAATCTTTAGGTGCTCACGAAGACGCAGTTTTGACTGAATGTCTAAAGAAATGGGATGTCTGAAACTGAATGTCTAAAGAAATGGGATGTCTGAAACTGAATGTCTAAAGAAATGGGATGTCTGAAATTGAATGTCTAAAGAAATGGGATGTCTGAAACGGAATGTCTAAAACAATGGGATGTCTGAAACTGAATGTCTAAAGCAATGGGATGTCTGAAACTGAATGTCTAAAACAATGGGATGTCTGAAACTGAATGTCTAAAACAATGGGATGTCTGAAACTGAATGTCTAAAGCAATGGGATGTCTGAAACTGAATGTCTAAAACAATGGGATGTCTGAAACTGAATGTCTAAAACAATGGGATGTCTGAAACTGAATGTCTAAAACAATGGGATGTCTGAAACTGAATGTCTAAAGCAATGGGATGTCTGAAACTGAATGTCTAAAACAATGGTATGTCTGAAACTGAATGTCTAAAGAAATGGGATGTCTGAAACTGAATGTCTAAAGCAATGGGATGTCTGAAACTGAATGTCTAAAACAATGGGATGTCTGAAACTGAATGTCTAAAACAATGGGATGTCTGAAACTGAATGACTAAAGCAATGGGATTTCTGAAACTGAATGTCTAAAACAATGGGATGTCTGAAACTGAATGTCTAAAACAATGGGATGTCTGAAACTGAATGTCTAAAACAATGGGATGTCTGAAACTGAATGTCTAAAGCAATGGGATGTCTGAAACTGAATGTCTAAAGCAATGGGATGTCTGAAACTGAATGTCTAAAACAATGGGATGTCTGAAACTGAATGTCTAAAGAAATGGGATGTCTAAAACTGAATGTCTAAAGCAATGGGATGTCTGAAACTGAATGTCTAAAACAATGGGATGTCTGAAACTGAATGTCTAAAACAATGGGATGTCTGAAACTGAATGTCTAAAACAATGGGATGTCTGAAACTGAATGACTAAAGCAATGGGATTTCTGAAACTGAATGTCTAAAACAATGGGATGTCTGAAACTGAATGACTAAAGCAATGGGATTTCTGAAACTGAATGTCTAAAACAATGGGATGTCTGAAACTGAATGTCTAAAACAATGGGATGTCTGAAACTGAATGTCTAAAACAATGGGATGTCTGAAACTGAATGTCTAAAACAATGGGATGTCTGAAACTGAATGTTTAAAACAATGGGATGTCTGAAACTGAATGTCTAAAACAGTGGGATGTCTGAAACTGAATGACTAAAACAATGGGATGTCTGAAACTGAATGTCTAAAACAATGGGATGTCTGAAACTGAATGTCTAAAACAATGGGATGTCTGAAACTGAATGACTAAAACAATGGGATGTCTGAAACTGAATGTCTAAAACAATGGGATGTCTGAAACTGAATGACTAAAACAATGGGATGTCTGAAACTGAATGTCTAAAACAATGTGATGTCTAATGACGTAAATTGCGTGCCGTGTGATTGAAGGACGAAAACAAAAGTACAAGAAAAGTTTCTAAATTAAAGTTTCTAGATTTAAGTTTCTAGATTTAAGTTTCTAGATTTAAGTTTCTAGATTTAAGTTTCTAGATTTAAGTTTCTAGATTTAGAATTCAGAAGTTAAAAATTGTGGGGGGAGGGTTCGATCCGAGACCAGTCGTGATAGTAGACCTCAACACTGACCTCACAACCTTTGGTCAGTTGAATGCCACATCAATAGGTAAAGTAATAAGATAAATCAAGATCATTGTCACAAAGTAATAAGATAAATCAAGATCATTGTCACAAAGTAATAAGATAAATCGAGATAATGTTATAAAGTATTTTAAAAAAGGGTCAAGGTCATTGTCATAAAGTTCTAAGATAAATGTGTTCTAATGTGTAGAGTGTTGGGAGAGACCACCAGCACGTACTCTCTGTGAAAGTTCATTAAAATGGATTCAGTTCTTCGCTATTCACTTTCATGGCTGGGGCCGCGTCACATTTCTCTCAGGGTGAATACAAGCCAATGTGACTTTCTGTTTGTAATACCCGGGCGTCTAGAACTACTTCCACTCAAGGAATGCCTGCTTGTCGTAGTCAATACTTTAATAACTGAAGAGGAGTGCTCTATACACTAGAGATTCATAACTAAAATCTGATTGGATAAACTCCTATTGAAATTTGTTCACATTTGTAACAATTAGCACTTTGTGATTTGGCTTTCTCACTACTTTCTGTGTTCTAGCCACACACTCAAGCCCAGTGAAACACTGGAATAATGAATGTATAAGAAATAGACTTAAATGTGTATACAACCATTTTTTAGAAGCAAAATACAGTAGGTTTTCGGTGCACATACTTTTTTTTTGGTTTGATTCGTTATTCGAACATTTGACATGAAAACAAGGTTAACTTTTTTAAAATGTCTATTCCAAATGCATCATTAAATGTTAGGATGAGACTAGCGGAAACACTCATGTCCTCTTACATTGACATGTAATACTGTCTAAACATGCAATTTGCTTTCTATCTAAGACTTGATTGTTTTGTCAAGTGTTTGACTCTCAACTCTAGCAACCACTTCATTAGTTTTCCTCTGAATGTGATTGTATGCTTATTGATTCCTTCCTTTGAACTCCAGCACGACATGCTGACACCTTGGATCATTCGCAACAACGTTTCAGATCCATCCATTGAAGTGATTCCTTAGAAGTAGTCACTCTGCTGTACTGACAGTAGAGATAGGCCTAGATCTATTGGTAGTACAACTTGAAAACAAACAAATTCTTAAAATACTTAAAATAAAAAAGTATTATCTAAGGGAAAGAATTCCACATTTACAACTATATTTCTCAATAATGTAAAAGTTATATTCCTTTTTGTATATCAGACAAAGTAATTGCTAATAATTAATCAAATGTTTTATTAGGTACCATTAATAATTGTTTTAAGTTTAAACTTTATCCGAGAATGGGGTGTGGAAGAAATAATATGTACGACTATTTAAGAGGACTAAACCCAAAATATTTAGCCATACCTCTGAATACTGAATATTTAATTTTGCTTGTTGGTCTCAAACGAAATAATTAATGACCAGTAATTTATTATTGACAAATTAGTTCATTTATTTTGGACTCATGTTTCGTCAAGGAATGACTCTGTGTTCAGTTGATCCGAGTAGAGTTATGGGAGAAAAAACGTGTTCAAAATGTTCCCCATACAGACAAACAGCAGACAGTGAGTTGATAGAAGCTTTGTAACCGATGCCCTTTCATGAGCCAACAAACTATGTACTTTGCCGATAAAACTTTGTTGCTACTGTCACTGTAAAGAAATAAATCAAACTCTGCATCGAAATTTGAATTGGCTAGATCTAACAACAAACTTCAATCCAATGAAAGTTGATCAAGTCACGTGACAACACACGCCGTGACCTTCACTTGATGACAACACAAGAGAGAAATAGAAAGAAAAAAAAAACAAGTCAAATATGGAAATGAAAGTGGAAGATGTGGAACTGGCAGATGAATGGATCTCCTGCCGGGAAAGGCAAAAACTTAATCCCGAAAATGTATTCACTCCAGTCTTTCTGTGGCACAACAAGGACTGTCAGCGCTACATGGAGGGTCTTGTATGGTGAGACCGACGTGGTGGGTACAGACACTTGCCATCAAAAGCGAGACAGAGGCAAAGAAAACAATTTGGTCAAAGAAGTTTTTGAGATGGGTTTTCTATTCTGCTAGGAAGGAGAAAACATTGATCTAATAGCGGGACCTGGTTGAGGTACTGACATCCCCTTGTGCGGTTTAATTTGAAGTTTTTATTTCTGCACACACATGAAAACAAATCCAGACAGGCAGTCTTGGTTATTTCACTCCAAACTTCTATCAATACAATCAAATAGACCTTTCAAGAGTTGCACAGAGTTCTAACACAAAATTTAAACACTAGTACAAAGTTAAAAAGATAAAAACTATACCTGTTTGACTCCCCCCCCCCTTTTTTTTTACAAACAAAAAATACAATCGTCATTTTATTAAGTTAAGAACTCGTAGAAAACTGTTTGACATAAGCATCAAATTCAAACTTTCATTGGCTCTTAACAAAATGGCGTTTTTTTTTATATATTTGTTTCCTCCCTTGTCATTGCTGATAAGTTTAATGCCAATATTCATATGAACTTTACAATGCCAATATTCATATGAACTTTACAATGCCAATATTCATATGAACTTTACAATGCCAATATTCATATGAACTTTACAATGCCAATATTCATATGAACTTTACAATGCCAATATTCATATGAACTTTACAATGCCAATATTCATATGAACTTTACAATGCCAATATTCATATGAACTTTACAATGCCAATAGTCATATGAACTTTACAATGCCAATAGTCATATGAACTTTACAATGCCAATATTCATATGAACTTTACAATGCCAATATTCATATGAACTTTACAATGCCAATATTCATATGAACTTTACAATGCCAATATTCATATGAACTTAACAATGCCAATATTTATATGAACTTTACAACGTCAATATTCATATGGTCTTCTCTACAATGTAAATACCTATATATTGCACCAAATGCACTAACGGATCCAGAGATTTTGAGGGGGGGGGGCAATTTTTCTAAACCATAAACCCATGTAAACCCCAACCTATGTATAAACACGAACACACACACACACATATGTGTACATGTTTAATGCACACTTCTAGATAAATATGAGATTTGGTTCATTAGACTCTAGTACAGTCTTGTCCTAGTCAAGTTTTCTTACCAAAAAAGACCCAATGCATGTCTACAAATAGACTAAGACATAGTGTGAGATTCACCCAGAGAGTCTCTTTGCTTCCACTAATTTGTCAGGACACATGCACGGCTATAACACTACAAATATAATTGGAATCCGTGCCACTTTCCTTTGGAAACCCGGCCCTGTACAACGTCCGATTACTCTCATTGTTTGAACTCGGAAGTTTGTAGCAGGCAGATTTACGGTTCCTGACGCCGTTGTCTTCGTCTGCTTGTCGATACAGTAGCAGACGATAATCCGCCATTAAAATGCCGAGAGTGGAACAAGGGAACCCGTTATCAGGCCGTCTGCACCTTGCCGGCCTGAAGGAATCAAGGGGAAAAACTTGGAGAGAAAAAACTAAAGACGATGAATAAATAAAAGGTCGTGGTGAAAAGACGGGGGAGGCTTCTATTTGTTCAGTTTTGTGAGTCATGCACGAACATTTGGACTAAAATAAGAAAATATTTTCTTCAGTTGATACAAAGTCATGGTGTACATGCATGAACAATTAAATTAAACTGTTTTCTTCAGTTGATACAAAGTCATGGTGTACATGCATGAACAATTAAATTAAACTGTTTTCTTCAGTTGATACAAAGTCATGGTGTACATGCATGAACAATTTAATTAAACTGTTTTCTTCAGTTGAAACAAAGTCATGGTGTACATGCATGAACAATTTAATTAAACTGTTTTCTTCAGTTGAAAAAAAGTCATGGTGTACATGCATGAACCATTTAATTAAACTGTTTTCTTCAGTTGATACAAAGTCATGGTGTACATGCATGAACAATTTAATTAAACTGTTTTCTTCAGTTGATACAAAGTCATGGTGTACATGCATGAACCATTTAATTAAACTGTTTTCTTCAGTTGATACAAAGTCATGGTGTACATGCATGAACAATTTAATTAAACTGTTTTCTTCAGTTGAAACAAAGTCATGGTGTACATGCATGAACAATTTAATTAAACTGTTTTCTTCAGTTGAAACAAAGTCATGGTGTACATGCATGAACAATTTAATTAAACTGTTTTCTTCAATTCATACAAAGTCATGGTGTACATGCATGAACCATTTAATTAAACTGTTTTCTTCAGTTGAAACAAAGTCATGGTGTACATGCATGAACAATTTAATTAAACTGTTTTCTTCAGTTAAAACGAAGTCATGGTGTACATGCATGAACCATTTAATTAAACTGTTTTCTTCAGTTGAAACAAAGTCATGGTGTACATGCATGAACAATTTAATTAAACTGTTTTCTTCAGTTGATACAAAGTCATGGTGTACATGCATGAACCATTTAATTAAACTGTTTTCTTCAGTTGATACAAAGTCATGGTGTACATGCATGAACAATTTAATTAAACTGTTTTCTTCAGTTGAAACAAAGTCATGGTGTACATGCATGAACAATTTAATTAAACTGTTTTCTTCAGTTGAAACAAAGTCATGGTGTACATGCATGAACAATTTAATTAAACTGTTTTCTTCAATTCATACAAAGTCATGGTGTACATGCATGAACCATTTAATTAAACTGTTTTCTTCAGTTGAAACAAAGTCATGGTGTACATGCATGAACAATTTAATTAAACTGTTTTCTTCAGTTAAAACGAAGTCATGGTGTACATGCATGAACCATTTAATTAAACTGTTTTCTTCAGTTGAAACAAAGTCATGGTGTACGTGTATTACGTCTGTAACTAAAAGAAGAAAAAACTTCATTCACAAAAATGTGATATACAGAGAGAGAGATCGAATAGTACACACAATATTTGTGATCTTATATTATATTCCTAAGGGCCCTGATTCATCTACCTACTAACTGACATATCACTCATTTTTTTTTTTGGGGGGGGGGGAGGGGGGAAGGAGGTAACAGGGCAAGCTTGACAGTTGAACCTCTAATTCTCAGTCCAGAAGTATGTATTTGTGTGGGGGAGGTCGCGGTCGGATGTAATTTAAGGTAACAAACTCGAGGCCACAATGATGTGAGAAAGAATTTTTAAAAAAGAAAAGGGGGGGGGGGTGGAAGGTCAGGTCAAAATATCAGCGTTGGATGCGCAGAATGCAATATTGAAAACTGCTCCTGACGAAAAAGATCCGAGATCCTTTGAACTGTAAAAAACTGAAAATGGATGACTAGGGTGTAGGGTGGTGGGAGTAAGTCATACCGGCGGTAATCGCAGTCACGGGTACAAAGTATATGGTTGGAAGGGGTTAGGGTTATTAACAGGGCCCTGCCAATGAGATGTAACACATTATAAGGTTTTGACAAAAAGGGAGGGACGGACAAGACTGTAACAGGTAGGCCTACTAGAATTCACGGCTAAAAAGTACGTTCGAGAGATTGTTCAAATGTGGCCCGATTATTTGAAAATATAAAAAATACTTTAAAAAAACAACAAAGTTTATATTAAGAATAGTTGTATCAATTAGTTAATATCAGTCATGTCATTAAATGTGTAATAGATCCACACTAACAATAAAAAAAAGCATTTATAAGAATACAAAAAGGGAAGGAGGAACGACTTGAATTGGAACACATGGCTTCTCAGGCTTCTCCACGACTTAGGAACAGAGTTATCTTCTCTTTAGTCTCCTCCTATTTTTATGTTTGTGTTGACTCAGACGACGACCTATAAAGGATTTTACCACCACTTCAATCAAGTACAATTTCTTTCTCTTGTTTGAGATACCAAACAAAACAATTAATTACCAATAGTTAATCAACTAATTGGTTATTTTTAGGGCCCCCAAAAGGGGAAAAGACGCTATTAGTTTTGTGTGGAATGTCCGTCCGTCCCGTTTAGATCTCGTAAACTAGAAAAGATAGTGAAAATCCGACATCATAATATTTTAGACCATTCAAAGTTCTATGCAACGGTTACTTTTTTCTTTTCTGAAAGCGAAAAATCTAATTTTTTAAATCACTTATGCAAGCAGTTTTTTTTTCTTCATAAAAATACACCCCTTTTACAACTATTCACTATAATTAGTAACAAACAATGGAGGCTCATTAGTAGCGGTGATATCATCTTACCAAATTTACAACACAATTTTGCAAGCGGTTTTAGATTTTTTGTCAATTTTTTTTTTTACTTTTGTATTGCTAAGTTAAGTAAGTTCTGTTATACTAACTACTAAATTTACAACAAAAAAATATGTTTACTTTTTTTTAAAAGAGAAAAAAATCTATTTAGTATGCATTTAAATTGGACATAATTTAAAACAACAATTTATAAGTAGTTTTTCATATTTTCGCTTGAACTGCAGTACTGGGATATGTCTATAGATCACTTAACATAAGGAAATATTTTTTCTTGAGGAATAAGAGATTGACCCTTTACACAACAATTAGATCAATTAGATATTCATTATAAGTCATCAGTTAGGCCAGGTTCACATCCAACTTCACATTCACTTTTACCTATTCTTTGGTTAGGTGGACCGCTGGGACACCACAAAAGATCTGTCAACCTTCTTTCTCCATTCTTCTCTGTCATTTGTCTTTGACAGAATTTCATTCTGATGTTCTAACTGCCTTTTTACCTGCCTGGCTGGACCACTTCGGGGGCCGATTTAGAGTTTCCACACAAAAAGTCTCTGTGTAACCTTGTTTTTTTTAAATTGATTCTTATGTTTCAGGTCAAATAAATAATTGTGCGAAATTTCAGATTAATACGAGATTGGATGTGGGAGAAATACCAAACTTTTACAGAACAGACAGTCATTGGTTCTTCTTGTTGTTGATTGTAGGTGCTGAAAGTGCTACTTTGTTGTTGGTGCTGAGAAGTGCTAAAGCTGTAGACTCTTTCTTGAGATGTTAGATGTTACAAGAAGTTACTGTGACATGCCGGGGATTCTATAGATGTATATCTCTAGACACTATCTTAGAGATTGAATAAGAGAAGATCCTTTTAAATTAAATACAGAACTTTAATTCAAAAACTAGGAATTACTGCAATATACAGTATTTACAATAGTAAACTGTATCAAAATAAAATGTTCAAATTTACTACTAGATTTAATACAACTTCAAGACTGATCTCTACCAATTCTAACTCAAAACGAATGTATATTTCTCCGGACTGACTTTTTCTTTATTCTCGTGTTCTTTTGACCTCCACTTGACCTTTACTTACACACTTGGCTTTAGCCAATAAAATCATCTCCTTCAGCCAATCAAATAATTTTCTATCAAGTGTCAAGCGTGTCATTCGCGTGATAGGCATGTGTCTGCTTACGTCATTGGAAAATCCGCGGTTGACCTTAACCTAGACTTGGGTTTATTTTAAATTATTTAATATTTTAAATTAATACGTGACTATTTCAAATTGATACGTGACATAATACCCCCATTCTCTTTAGCATTTTGTATGGAATTAAAAAATGCGTATATGTGAAAATATTTACAAGCAAAATATACTACATATGAAATGTCATAAATATGAAATAGGATAAATAAATATAATAGTACATGACAATCGTCTGAGTAATGAAACAAATTGCAATACATGTGAAACAAAATCAAATTACAACTCATGTAAAGATAAAATTATTTAAGTACATCTTGATAATGCAACAGCGAAGACATTCATGTGTCCCGAGATTGTCTTGACTTCGAACTGGTAATCCATGAGCTGTAAACTCCAACAAGTCAATCGTCCGTTCGCCATCTTTTTCGAATTCAGGAAGGCTAATGGTGCATGGTCAGTAAATAATGTGAAGTGTGCACCCAGTAATTATTTGGTAAATTTGGTTATGGACCAAACGATGGCCAAACATTCTCGTTCTCTTGTTGAAGAAAATCTCTGTAGTGTATTGGTAAAGGGTATGGTCTTGATTTAGCAGGCTTGTTGCCTGTGAGTATAATTTCGTGTTCAAAAATTGAATTCTTGCCTGGAACATCAGTGAATATTTCTGAATGTTCTTTAAGAATGTTTGTTAATTCTTATTGTCTTTGAGGTGATAAGTTAGCAATTTTAATATCTTGCCAAGATTCTGTCTGCTTTGTAGGTGGAGCTGGTACTATAAGATCATTGATGCCTGGCAAGTCATTTTCATCTTCTTCAGCAATAACTGCTAAACACGACATGACTTTCTCTGTTTGTTCTGGACTCGTGTCATCTGTCTCATGGTTATATTTTTTGTAGCATGTTGATGTGATATACCTTCCTCTTATTATTAATGTCAATTTCATTATCAACATTTGTGATTTTTCTGAGTACAGGAAATGGTCGTTGCCATTTGATGAATAACTTGTTGTTATTGTCTGGTAGCAGTAAACGAACTTTGTCTCTTGGTTTTAATAGTTAAAATCTTCTGTTTTCACTTACTCTTGTTTGAGTAGTTCTGTTTGCCACAGCTGTTTTTTTCTTTAGCTTGTTCACATGCTTTGATGACAATGTTCCTGATATCCAGGACGTGGTGGAATGCCGTTTTTTGTCTGGCTGAGTTGAATCTGGTTGGAGTATGGATTCTGTGAGAATTTTCATAGGCCCATGTGGATTAGGGCCATAAACCATTTCAAAAGGAGAAAATCCTGTAGTTTCTTGATGACTTTCTCTATAAGAAAATAGTGCTGCAGGTAGGAATAAGTCCCAATTTTGTGAATTGTCATGAACGATTTTGGAGATGGTTCGCTTCAGAGTACCGTTACATCGTTCACATAGTCCATTTCTTTGGGGGTGGTAAGACGTTATGAACTTCATCTTCATGTCCATGAAGGCTTTGGTAATTTTTGCGGTGAATTGTGTGCCTCTGTAAACCTGTTCTGGAAAATATTTCTGACAGAGCTCTGGTAATGTCAAGATATGCAGATATGTTAATCAAAGGAACTGATTCTGCCCATCTGGCACAGGTATCAACTAGAGTTAAAACATATGTTGTGATTTCTGGTTGATTCAATCGGCATTGCACCTATCATATCTACTGATACTTTCTGAAAGGACTAGTCTGTCAATTCCAATGTTTGTATTGGTACTTGGATTAGGACCTTTCATTTAGCAAACATGGGATGAGCTTACATATTTCTTGACGACATTGGTGATGATTGGCCAATAAAATTCTTGAAGGATTTTTCTTTTTGTTCTGGCTACACCCATATGGCCTGCATGTGAAATATTGTGTACTGCTGCCAAGATAGATTTTCTGTACTTCTGTGATACAATTACTAATTTTTCTGTCATTCCTAAATCGAAATGCACCGTTTTAAACACCGCATACTTTTAAAAAAAATCATCAGTTGTATCCACGTACGCCTCTGCACTACATGCATTTTTGTATGGATGATCTAGAGGAGGTAGAGAGATCTAGAAGAGATCTAGATCACAAAACTTTCCTGAACATTAATTTATTTAACTCTTGAATCAATAATGCCTTACATTCGAAAATTACCGAACGCGATAGTTCTTTAAAAACTATGTTGAATGTAGATCAAGCCCAATTTTTTTTTTCGTTTTTTTACTTTAAAAAATTAAAACGGTCAAACTAGAGTTTCCCAGTGTGACCAACGAACTAGTCATTCATTTCTCATGTGACCAACGAACTAGTCATTCATTTCTCATGTGACCAACGAACTAGTCATTCATTTCTCATGTGACCAACGAACTAGTCATTCATTACTCAATGATAAACATCAACTGTTACATTTCTAGCAAAAATCATTAGAGCAGTTTTTGGGATCCGTGTCCAAGTTCCATGAAATTGTGACTTGAATAAAGGTATTTTAAAAACACAATACCTCTTTTATAAAACTTACCGGACAACCTGTAAACAGCCTCTTCTATGACAACTTTTAAGTGATTTGTCTCTATTATGACTACTTTTATGTGAGCAGCCTCTTCTGTGACAATTTTTATGTGAGCAGCCTCTATTATGACAACTTTTATGTGAGCAGCCTCTAATAGGACAATTTTTTTGTGAGCAGCCTCTATTATGACAACTTTTATGTGAGCAGACTTTTCTGTGTCAACTTTTATGTGAGCAGCCTCTATTATGAAAACTTTTATGTGAGCAGCCTCTATTATGACAACGTTTATGTAAGCAGCCTCTTCTGTGACAACTTTTATGTGAGCAGCCTCTATTATGATGACTTTTATGTGAGCAGCCTCTTCTGTGACAACTTTTATGTGAGCAGCCTCTATTATGACAGCTTTTATGTGAGCAGCCTCTATTATGACAACGTTTATGTGAGCAGCCTCTATTATGACAACTTTTATGTGAGCAGCCTCTATTATGACAACTTTTATGTGAGCAGCCTCTATTATGACAAAAATTATGTGAGCAGACACAATTGTGACAACTTTTATGCGAGCAGCCACAACTGTGACAACTTTTATGTGAACAGTATCTTCTGTGACAACTTTTATGCGAGCAACCTCTATTATGACAAATTTTATTTGAACAGCCTCTATTATGGCAACTTTTATGTGAGCAGCCTCTTCGGTGAAAACGTTTATGTGAGCAGCCTCTTCTATGACGACATTTATGTGAGCAGCCTCTATTATGACAACTTTTATGTGAGCAGCCTCTATTATGATAATTTATATGGCAGCAGCCTCTATTATGACAACTTTTATGTGAGCAGCCTCTACTATGACAATTTATATGGCAGCAGCCTCTATAATGACAACTTTTATGTAAACAGCCTCTATTACGACAATTTATATGACAGCAGCCTCTATTATGACAAGTTTTATGTGAGCAGCCTCTATTATGACAACTTTTATGTGAACAGCCTCTATTATGACAACTTTTATGTGAGCAGCCTCTTCTGTGACAACTTGTATGTTAGCAGCCTCTATTATGATAACTTTTATGTGAACAGCCCCTATTATGACAAAGATTATGTGAATAGCCTCTATTAGGACAACTTTTATGTGAGCAGCCCCTATTATGACAAAGATTATGTGAATAGCCTCTATTATGACAACTTTTATGTGAGCAGCCTCTATTATGACAAAGATTATGTGAGCAGCCACAATTGTGACAACTTTTATACGAGCAGCCACAATTGTGACAACTTTTATGTGAACAGTATCTTCTGTGACAACTTTTATGCGATCAACCTCTATTATGAAAAAAATTATTTGAACAGCCTCTATTATGGCAACTTTTATGTGAGCAGCCTCTTCGGTGAAAACGTTTATTTGAGCAGCCTCTTCTATGACAACATTTATGTGAGCAGCCTCTATTATGACAACTTTTATGTGAGCAGCCTCTATTATGACAATTTATATGGCAGCAGCCTCTATTATGACAACTTTTATGTGAGCAGCCTCTATTCTGACAATTTATATGGCAGCAGCTTCTATAATGACAACTTTTATGTAAACAGCCTCTATTACGACAATTTATATGACAGCAGCCTCTATTATGACAACATTTATGTGAGCAAACTCTATTATGACAACTTTTATGTAAACAGCCTCTATTACGACAATTTATATGACAGCAGCCTCTATTATGACAACTTTTATGTGAGCAGCCTCTATTATGACAATTTATATAGCAGCAGGCTCTATTATGACGACGTTTATGCGGGCAGCCTCTATTATGACAACTTTTATGTGAACAGCCTCTATTATGACAATTTATATGGCAGCAGGCTCTATTATGACAACTTTTATGTGAATAGCCTCTATTATGACAAAGATTATGTGAGCAGCCTCTATTATGAAAACTTTTATGTGAACAGCCTCTATTATAACAATTTATATGGCAGCAGCCTCTATTATGACAATTTTTATGTAAACAGCCTCTATTATGACAATTTATATGGCAGCAGCCTCTATTATGACAACCTTTATGTGAGCAGCCTCTATTATGACAACTTTTATGTAAGCAGCCTCTATTTTGACAACTTTTATGTGAACAGCCTCTATTATGACAATTTTTATGTGAGCAGCCTCTATTATGACAACTTTTATGTAAACAGCCTCTATTACGACAATTTATATGACAGCAGCCTCTATTATGACAACTTTTATGTGAGCAGCCTCTATTATGACAATTTATATAGCAGCAGGCTCTATTATGACGACGTTTATGCGGGCAGCCTCTATTATGACAACTTTTATGTGAACAGCCTCTATTATGACAATTTATATGGCAGCAGGCTCTATTATGACAACTTTTATGTGAATAGCCTCTATTATGACAAAGATTATGTGAGCAGCCTCTATTATGAAAACTTTTATGTAAACAGCCTCTATTATAACAATTTATATGGCAGCAGCCTCTATTATGACAATTTTTATGTAAACAGCCTCTATTATGACAATTTATATGGCAGCAGCCTCTATTATGACAACCTTTATGTGAGCAGCCTCTATTATGACAACTTTTATGTAAGCAGCCTCTATTTTGACAACTTTTATGTGAACAGCCTCTATTATGACAATTTTTATGTGAGCAGCCTCTATTATGACAACTTTTATGTAAACAGCCTCTATTACGACAATTTATATGACAGCAGCCTCTATTATGACAACTTTTATGTGAGCAGCCTCTATTATGACAATTTATATAGCAGCAGGCTCTATTATGACGACGTTTATGCGGGCAGCCTCTATTATGACAACTTTTATGTGAACAGCCTCTATTATGACAATTTATATGGCAGCAGGCTCTATTATGACAACTTTTATGTGAATAGCCTCTATTATGACAAAGATTATGTGAGCAGCCTCTATTATGAAAACTTTTATGTGAACAGCCTCTATTATAACAATTTATATGGCAGCAGCCTCTATTATGACAATTTTTATGTAAACAGCCTCTATTATGACAATTTATATGGCAGCAGCCTCTATTATGACAACCTTTATGTGAGCAGCCTCTATTATGACAACTTTTATGTAAGCAGCCTCTATTTTGACAACTTTTATGTGAACAGCCTCTATTATGACAATTTATATGGCAGCAGCCTCTATTATGACAAGTTTTATGTGAGCAGCCTCTATTATGACAACTTTTATGTGAACAGCCTCTATTATAACAATTTATATGGCAGCAGCCTCTATTATGACGATTTTTATGTAAACAGCCTCTATTATGACAATTTATATGGCAGCAGCCTCTATTAAGACAAGTTTTATGTGAACAGCCTCTATTATGACAATTTATATGGCAGCAGCCTCTATTATGACAAGTTTTATGTGAACAGCCTCTATTATGACAATTTATATGGCAGCAGCCTCTATTATGACAAGTTTTATGCGATCAACCTCTATTATGAAAAAAATTATTTGAACAGCCTCTATTATGGCAACTTTTATGTGAGCAGCCTCTTCGGTGAAAACGTTTATTTGAGCAGCCTCTTCTATGACAACATTTATGTGAGCAGCCTCTATTATGACAACTTTTATGTGAGCAGCCTCTATTATGACAATTTATATGGCAGCAGCCTCTATTATGACAACTTTTATGTGAGCAGCCTCTATTCTGACAATTTATATGGCAGCAGCTTCTATAATGACAACTTTTATGTAAACAGCCTCTATTATGACAATTTATATGGCAGAAGCCTCTATTATGACAATTTTTATGTGAGCAGCCTCTATTATGACAACTTTTATGTAAACAGCCTCTATTACGACAATTTATATGACAGCAGCCTCTATTATGACAACTTTTATGTGAGCAGCCTCTATTATGACAATTTATATAGCAGCAGGCTCTATTATGACGACGTTTATGCGGGCAGCCTCTATTATGACAACTTTTATGTGAACAGCCTCTATTATGACAATTTATATGGCAGCAGGCTCTATTATGACAACTTTTATGTGAATAGCCTCTATTATGACAAAGATTATGTGAGCAGCCTCTATTATGAAAACTTTTATGTGAACAGCCTCTATTATAACAATTTATATGGCAGCAGCCTCTATTATGACAATTTTTATGTAAACAGCCTCTATTATGACAATTTATATGGCAGCAGCCTCTATTATGACAACCTTTATGTGAGCAGCCTCTATTATGACAACTTTTATGTAAGCAGCCTCTATTTTGACAACTTTTATGTGAACAGCCTCTATTATGACAATTTATATGGCAGCAGCCTCTATTATGACAAGTTTTATGTGAGCAGCCTCTATTATGACAACTTTTATGTGAACAGCCTCTATTATAACAATTTATATGGCAGCAGCCTCTTTTATGACAATTTTTATGTAAACAGCCTCTATTATGACAATGTATATGGCAGCAGCCTCTATTAAGACAAGTTTTATGTGAACAGCCTCTATTATGACAATTTATATGGCAGCAGCCTCTATTATGACAAGTTTTATGTGAACAGCCTCTATTATGACAATTTATATGGCAGCATCCTCTATTATGACAAGTTTTATGCGATCAACCTCTATTATGAAAAAAATTATTTGAACAGCCTCTATTATGGCAACTTTTATGTGAGCAGCCTCTTCGGTGAAAACGTTTATTTGAGCAGCCTCTTCTATGACAACATTTATGTGAGCAGCCTCTATTATGACAACTTTTATGTGAGCAGCCTCTATTATGACAATTTATATGGCAGCAGCCTCTATTATGACAACTTTTATGTGAGCAGCCTCTATTCTGACAATTTATATGGCAGCAGCTTCTATAATGACAACTTTTATGTAAACAGCCTCTATTATGACAATTAATATGGCAGAAGCCTCTATTATGACAATTTTTATGTGAGCAGCCTCTATTATGACAACTTTTATGTAAACAGCCTCTATTACGACAATTTATATGACAGCAGCCTCTATTATGACAACTTTTATGTGAGCAGCCTCTATTATGACAATTTATATAGCAGCAGGCTCTATTATGACGACGTTTATGCGGGCAGCCTCTATTATGACAACTTTTATGTGAACAGCCTCTATTATGACAATTTATATGGCAGCAGGCTCTATTATGACAACTTTTATGTGAATAGCCTCTATTATGACAAAGATTATGTGAGCAGCCTCTATTATGAAAACTTTTATGTGAACAGCCTCTATTATAACAATTTATATGGCAGCAGCCTCTATTATGACAATTTTTATGTAAACAGCCTCTATTATGACAATTTATATGGCAGCAGCCTCTATTATGACAACCTTTATGTGAGCAGCCTCTATTATGACAACTTTTATGTAAGCAGCCTCTATTTTGACAACTTTTATGTGAACAGCCTCTATTATGACAATTTATATGGCAGCAGCCTCTATTATGACAAGTTTTATGTGAGCAGCCTCTATTATGACAACTTTTATGTGAACAGCCTCTATTATGACAACTTTTATGTGAGCAGCCTCTTCTGTGACAACTTGTATGTTAGCAGCCTCTATTATGATAACTTTTATGTGAACAGCCCTTATTATGACAAAGATTATGTGAATAGCCTCTATTATGACAAATTTTATGTGAGCAGCCCCTATTATGACAAAGATTATGTGAATAGCCTCTATTATGACAACTTTTATGTGAGCAGCCTCTATTATGACAACTTTTATGTGAACAGCCTCTATTATGACAACTTTTATGTGAGCAGCCTCTATTTTGACAACTTTTATGTGAACAGCCTCTATTATGACAATTTATATGGCAGCAGCCTCTATTAAGACAAGTTTTATGTGAGCAGCCTCTATTATGACAACTTTTATGTGAACAGCCTCTATTATGACAACTTTTATGTGAGCAGCCTCTTCTGTGACAACTTGTATGTTAGCAGCCTCTATTATGATAACTTTTATGTGAACAGCCCTTATTATGACAAAGATTATGTGAATAGCCTCTATTATGACAAATTTTATGTGAGCAGCCCCTATTATGACAAAGATTATGTGAATAGCCTCTATTATGACAACTTTTATGTGAGCAGCCCCTATTATGACAAAGATTATGTGAATAGCCTCTATTATGACAACTTTTATGTGAGCAGCCTCTATTATGACAAATTTTATTTGAACAGCCTCTATTATGGCAACTTTTATGTGAGCAGCCTCTATTATGACAAATTTTATTTGAACAGCCTCTATTATGGCAACTTTTATGTGAGCAGCCTCTTCTGTGTCAACGTTTATGTGAGCAGAATCTTCTATGACAACTTTTATGTGAGCAGCCTCTATTATGGCAATTTATATGGCAGCAGCCTCTTTTATGACAACTTTTATGTGAGCAGCCTCTATTATGACAAATTTTATTTGAACAGCCTCTATTATGGCAACTTTTATGTGAGCAGCCTCTATTATGACAAATTTTATTTGAACAGCCTCTATTATGGCAACTTTTATGTGAGCAGCCTCTATTATGACAAATTTTATTTGAACAGCCTCTATTATGGCAACTTTTATGTGAGCAGCCTCTTCTGTGTCAACGTTTATGTGAGCAGAATCTTCTATGACAACTTTTATGTGAGCAGCCTCTATTATGGCAATTTATATGGCAGCAGCCTCTTTTATGACAACTTTTATGTGAGCAGCCTCTATTATGACAAATTTTATTTGAACAGCCTCTATTATGGCAACTTTTATGTGAGCAGCCTCTATTATGACAAATTTTATTTGAACAGCCTCTATTATGGCAACTTTTATGTGAGCAGCCTCTATTATGACAAATTTTATTTGAACAGCCTCTATTATGGCAACTTTTATGTGAGCAGCCTCTTCTGTGTCAACGTTTATGTGAGCAGAATCTTCTATGACAACTTTTATGTGAGCAGCCTCTATTATGGCAATTTATATGGCAGCAGCCTCTTTTATGACAACTTTTATGTGAGCAGCCTCTATTATGAAAACTTTTATGTGAACAGCCTCTATTATGACAATTTTTATGGCAGCAGCCTCTATTATGACAACTTTTATGTGAGCAGCCTCTATTATGACAACTTTTCTGTGAGCAGCCTCTATTATGATGACTTTTCTGTGAGCAGCATATATTATGACGACTTTTATGTGAGCAGCCTCTATTATGACGACTTTTTTGTGAGCAGCCTCTTCGGTGACAACGTTTATGTGAGCAGCCTCTTCTATGACAATATTTATGTAAGCAGCCTCTATTATGACAATTTATATGGCAGCAGCCTCTATTATGACAACTTTTATGTGAACAGCCTCTATTATGACAACTTTTATGTAAATAGCCTCTTATGTGACAACTTTTATGTGAGCAGCCTCTATTATGATGACTTTTATGTGAGCAGCCTCTATTATGACAACTTTTATGTGAGCAGCCTCTATTATGATGACTTTTATGTGAGCAGCCTCTATTATGACAAACTTTTATGTGAGCAGCCTCTTCTGTGACAACATTTATGTAAACAGCCTCTATTATGACAACTTTTATGTGAACAGCCTCTATTATGACAAATTTTATGTAAACAGCCTCTATTATGACATCTTTTATGTGAGCAGCCTCTATTATGACAACTTTTATGTGAACAGCCTCTATTTTGATAACTTTTATGTGAACAGCCTCTATTATGACAACTTTTATGCGAGCAGCCTCTATTATGACAACTTTTATGTGAGCAGCCTCTTCTGTGACAACTTGTATGTTAGCAGCCTCTATTATGATAACTTCTATGTGAGCAGCCTCTATTATGACAACTTTTATGTAAGCAGCCTCTTTTATGACAACTTGTATGTGAGCAGCCTCTAATATGATAACTTTTATGTGAACAGCCTTTATTATGACAATATATATGTCAGCAGCCCCTATTATGACAATTTTTATTTGAGCAGCCTCTATTATGAAAATTTTTTATGTGAGCAACGTTAAAATGAATCTATTCTTCCGATCTGTCATTTGGAGTGGTCCTATGATATCAATAGCAACTTTAGCAAATGGAGTGGAAATAATATTCATGCGCCCTAGTTCTACCTTTCCAGCTTTTCCTGGGTGTCTACCTCTTTGACAAAGGTCACAACATTTAATGTATGTTTTTATATCTTTATCTACCCCAGGCTAAAAGAAATGCGAATATACCCGATACCTAGTTCTATTTATAGACATATGTCCAGCTAAAGGTGTAGAGTGTGCTATTTCTAATATTAGTTCACGTCTATTCGTAGGGATTACAAGTTGTCGTTCAATTACCCCAGGGGTATCTTTTCTCTCAAATTCTTTGTAAAGTAGACCATCTTCCACAATAAATGATACCAATCCCTTTTTCTTATCTTCGACCGTTCCTGCTTTCGCCTTTTCCCATAATCTAACTAACGAACTATCATTTCTTTGATCCTCTCTAAAATCACTGTCCAATTCCATCCACTTACTTAGACCAATCCTGTCATTATCTTCCGATTTGACCCTATTGTCTTCTGCTTTCGCCATTGCCCTAGTAACAGCATTCCCATATAAAAATGCTTTAGCCTGATCAACATTTCCAATAATAATATCTGCTATTGGGTCCTTGAACATGGCCGCTACAAAGACTCCTTTTAAAAATGGAGTACCAATGTCTATCCAAGCAAGTGGATACTGAAAAGTTTGTCCATCTATTAATTTTAAAGTGAAAAACCCATCTATCTTCTGACTTTCTTCTATCAAACTTTCTCGGACCCCAATTATGCTCGCCCCCGTATCTCGTAGGACAGATACCCTTCGATCTCCTAAAAATCCCTCAACTATTTTCAATCCACCAACTGATGTATCTTTATAATCTATACAATTAGTTGTATCAGTGTGACATGCAAACAATCCTACTTGTTGCCCCCTTTCTGGTAATACTCTTAGTCATTGCTGTGTTGGACCTCTATTCTCATTTATCTTTACCCGACACCATCGAGCAATGTGTCCGCCCTTTCCACATTTATAGCATATCACTTGTGTACCCTCTGTGTTTATATTATTCGGGCGACGACTGTTAGATTGACCAGTGGCACCAAAAGCTACATATGGGATATCGTTGCTAGTTACTTTGTTACTTCCCTTTACAATATGTGTGGAGCCTTTCGTGGCATCTCTAAATTGGGCTGAAGTAGGCTTTCGTAGCAAAATATCTTTCAGGGCCTCAGAAGATAGCACACTGTAAAGTCTGTCTCTCATTATAAGGTCAATTATACCGTCTACTGTCATTGGGGTTTGTGATGTTTTGAGCCAGTTGTCAAATGTCCTTTTCAAATGGACATAAAAATCTTTCATGTCGTCCGTCTTTGGGGAAAGTTCATGCCACAGTGTTCGGCAGGCTTCTTCTGTGAGTTGGGCTTGTTTTAGGAGCTCCCCCTTAACAAAATCATAGTCAGTGTTATGTATCAGTTTTGTTTGTATCATAAACAATTTTAGTTTTTCATTTAACTTGTGAGTGAGGACAAGTGGCCATCTTGTCTTGGGTATGTCGTTAGCAGTAGCAGTCGTTTCAAACAGTTCTAAGTAGAATAACAAGTCCTCGTTGTCTGTCATGCATTTTAGGTTTTTGTCTAACTGTTTACTCTGTTGGGGGTTGTCGTTAACTGTCATGTCTTTCTTATCCATTTCATGTTGTCTTGCTAGTTGTTTGTCCTCCATCTCTCTTATATGTCTTCTCTCCTCCGCTTCCCTTGTCAGTCTATCTAAGTCATTTTTCTGTTGGGCCTCTATAAATTTCTTTAACGTTTTGCCCTTAAACCCCAACATATGAGCCTGGGCTACTATCTCCTCAAATGGACGAGGTATAAACTCTGACATTTTCCTACAGCAGTGTCCTTTATTACAATATTACCTCACAAAATGATATACATACAAAAACAATTAAAGCAAAATTAAAATAATACTAATACCTCTGCTCCTACTTATGTTGTTTAACTGGTACTCCAACAGGTTAAAGACAATAGTCCAAGGTTATCCAATAATGTGATTTCTCTTAGTCTATTTCAGGTAGATAATCCAACAGGTAATCCCAACATGGCTTTATACCTACGCGCGGTACCGGTACTTGGAATGTATCACAAAAGTTAAATTCATATAAGTATTATATCCAGCAGTAGCTTCTTCAGTATAATCCAAATAGAATGTACCACAAAAGTTAAATTCATATAAGTATGAGATCCAGCAGCAGCTTCTTCAGTATAATCCAAGGAATGAGCGTATTGGTAATCCAATTATGAGGAACGAAATTGGCCATGCATATACACTTATGTTTAGACGTACGAGGGGGTGCTACTATTACTTGCTAATAGTGAACACATTCGGCATGTTAAATCATTATTATTAGATAGTAACAGCCTAAAATACAGACGACGAGTTTCCGCTCCTTATGGACTTGAACTCTTTCATTAGTACACACTCGGAGATATGCGCTGTCTGGGTGCAGCAGATACTTCAGGTTACTGTACTCAGATGTGCACTGTCTGGGTGCAGCAGATACTTCAGGTTACTGTACTCAGAGACATGCGTTGTCTGGGTGCAGTAGATACTTCAGGTTACAGTACTGAGAGATATATGCTGTCTGGATACAGCAGATACTTCAGGTTACTGTACTCAGAGATATATGCTGTCTGGATACAGCAGATACTTCAGGTTACTGTACTCAGAGATATGCGTTGTCTGGGTGCAGTAGATACTTCAGGTTACTGTACTCAGAGATATGCGTTGTCTGGGTGCAGTAGATACTTCAGATTACAGTACTGAGAGATATATGCTGTCTGGATACAGCAGATACTTCAGGTTACTGTACTCAGAGATATATCTGGGTGCAGTAGATACTTCACTGGAGATTGATGCAGCCATCGCATGTAGTTGTTTTGGACAGGCCCCCAAAATGTCAAACCTTCTTCCCTAATATATGTATGTGTCATGCTAAATGTACCCAAGTCCTGGACAATAATGACACGTACAATGACAAAATAAGATTCAGAATGCCACTTTACCGACATATAACATGTTTAATTACATTATTTTCACTATAATACAGAAAAATAGTAAAGAGTCTACACTTAGACTATATATATCCAAAAAGTCCAACTGTCCTGGACTAGGAACAAAAACACACTGCCTTATCATGAGTTACATTGTTCAACAAAACATCTCACCAAAATAAAAACAATCCAAAACAATAACAGTTTTGAAATCAACCACCTGAATTGCCCCCCTTCTCCTCTACAGTAAACAGGAGACCCAGGCTGACCAGAACTCAGTCCTGACAGCAGCCTCTTCTGTGACAACTTGTATGTTAGCAGCCTCTATTATGATAACTTTTATGTGAGCAGCTTCTTCTGTTACAACTTTTATGTGAGTATCCTCTATTATGACAAAGATTATGTGAGCAGCCTCTTCTGTGACATTTTTTTTGTGAGCAGCCTCTATTATGACAACTTTTATGTGAGCAGCCTCTATTATGACAACTTTTCTGTGAGCAGCCTCTATTATGAAAACTTTTATGTGAGCAGCCTCTATTATGACAAAGATTATGTGAGCAGCCTCTTCTGTGACAACTTGTATGTTAGCAGCCTCTTATCTTCAAACGTTTTAACAAAAAAAGTTCATAATGTGCTTTTCCATGTTGTAACCAAGTAGTACATGCAATTTTAACTCTACTAAGACATTAGTTTTTTAAAACTGAACTCTACTAAGACATTAGTTTTCTAAAACTATACTAAGTCATTGGTTTTCTAAAACTATACTAAGTCATTTGTTTTCTAAAACTAAACTCTACTAAGTCATTTGTTTTCTAAAACTAAACTCTACTAAGTCATTGGCTTTCTAAAACTAAACTCTACTAAGTCATTGGTTTTCTAAAACTGAACTCTACTAAGTCATTGGTTTTCTAAAACTAAACTCTACTAAGTCATTGGTTTTCTAAAACTAAACTCTACTAAGTCATTGGTTTTCTAAAACTGAACTCTACTAAGTCATTGGTTTTCTAAAACTGAACTCTACTAAGTCATTGGTTTTCTAAAACTGAACTCTACTAAGTCATTGGTTTTCTAAAACTGAACTCTACTAAGTCTTTGGTTTTCTGAAACTAAACTCTACTAAGTCATTGGTTTTCTAAAACTAAACTCTACTAAGTCATTGGTTTTCTAAAACTAAACTCTACTAAGTCATTGGCTTTCTAAAACTAAACTCTACTAAGTCATTGGTTTTCTAAAACTAAACTCTACTAGGTCATTGGTTTTCTAAAACTAAACTCTACTAGGTCATTGGTTTTCTAAAACTAAACTCTACTAAGTCATTGGTTTTCTAAAACTAAACTCTACTAAGTCATTGGTTTTCTAAAACTAAACTCTACTAAGTCATTGGTTTTCTAAAACTAAACTCTACTAAGTCATTGGTTTTCTAAAACTAAACTCTACAAAGTCATTGGTTTTCTAAAACTAAACTCTACTAAGTCATTGGTTTTCTAAAACTAAACTCTACTAAGTCATTGGTTTTCTAAAACTAAACTCTACTAAGTCATTGGCTTTCTAAAACTAAACTCTACTAAGTCATTGGTTTTTTAAACCTAAACTCTACTAAGTCATTGGTTTTTTAAACCTAAACTCTACTAAGTCATTGACTAATTTGTTGCAACGATTCAACTAGGTTGCAGTGACTCGAAATGAAAGAATAAATCTGAGATTTTCTTAGCCCCTTCCCTCCCCCTCTGTACAGAAGTGTGTTTTTTTGTAACGGGGCGACCCAGAGTGACCACATGCTGCAGTCGCCAGCTGTACCCGTCAACAATAGGTGGCCCGCTCCTTGACATTTGACCACGTTGGCAAACAAATGATTCCATCTTGCAAATCTTTCCTCCCCGCCCGTGCATTATATCAACTCAAACAGCTGTTTCTAAATGATTCAATTTCAACCAGGCCTTTAACTGTGTGTGTGTGTGTGTGAGACAGGGAATGGGGGGCCTTGAAAGACTTGACTGGGAGAAAATGTTGAAGTCTAACGTACATGTGTACAATGAGAACTTTGGGATGGCGAAACTAATTATGTACACGTTACTCTAGTCTCACTTGCGGATCTATATAGATATCTGAGTGCTGGTTTGGACTTGATGTCTTAAGAATTAAGACAAAGTTCTAAATAACAGCATTGATATTATGCTCTACAGTTTAGTTTTCATGCTGCTTTGGTTACTGTTCACTAAGTTTATTTTGAGTGGTCAAACATTTGTGGTCAACAATTCCGTGTGTTGGTGACATTTTGTCAAACTCTTCATTTTATTTTGCATCCCTTCAAGAACATTGTGTAGTGTTTGTCCATCCATTGTATGTGTAGTGTTTGTCCATTCATTGTATGTGTAATGTTTGACCATTCATTGTATGTGTAGTGTTTGACCATTCAATGTATGTGTAGTGTTTGACCATTCATTGTATGTGTAGTGTTTGTCCATTCAATGTATTTATAGTGTTGAACATTCATTGTATGTGTAGTGTTTGTCCATCCATTGTATGTGTAGTGTTTGTCCATCCATTGTATGTGTAGTGTTTGTCCATTCATTGTATGTGTAGTGTTTGTCCATTCATTGTATGTGTAGTGTTTGTCCATCCATTGTATGTGTAGTGTTTGTCCATTCATAGTATTTAAGGTGTTGTCAATCCATTGTATGTGTAGTGTTTGTCCATTGATTGTATGTGTAGTGTTTGTCCATTGATTGTATGTGTAGTGTTTGTCCATCCATTGTATGTGTAGTGTTTGTCCATCCATTGTATGTGTAGTGTTTGTCCATCCATTGTATGTGTAGTGTTTGTCCATCCAATGTATGTGTAGTGTTTGTCCATTCATTGTATGTGTAGTGTTTGTCCATCCATTGTATGTGTAGTGTGTGTCCATCCATTGTATGTGTAGTGTTTGTCCATTCATTGTATGTGTAGTGTTTGTCCATCCATTGTATGTGTAGTGTTTGTCCATTCATAGTATTTAAAGTGTTTGTCCATCCATTGTATGTGTAGTGTTTGTCCATCCATTGTATGTGTAGTGTTTGTCCATCCATTGTATGTGTAGTGTTTGTCCATTCATTGTATGTGTAGTGTTTGTCCATCCATTGTATGTGTAGTGTTTGTCCATTCATAGTATTTAAAGTGTTTGTCCATCCATTGTATGTGTAGTGTTTGTCCATCCATTGTATGTGTAGTGTTTGTCCATCCATTGTATGTGTAGTGTTTGTCCATTCATTGTATGTGTAGTGTTTGTCCATCCATTGTATATGTAGTGTTTGTCCATCCATCGTATGTGTAGTGTTTGTCCATCCATTGTATGTGTAGTGTTTGTCCATCCATTGTATGTGTAGTGTTTGTCCATCCATTGTATGTGTAGTGTTTGTCCATTCATTGTATGTGTAGTGTTTGTCCATCCATTGTATGTGTAGTGTTTGTCCATTCATAGTATTTAAAGTGTTTGTCCATCCATTGTATGTGTAGTGTTTGTCCATCCATTGTATGTGTAGTGTTTGTCCATCCATTGTATGTGTAGTGTTTGTCCATCCATTGTATGTGTAGTGTTTGTCCATCCATTGTATGTGTAGTGTTTGTCCATTCATTGTATGTGTAGTGTTTGTCCATCCATTGTATATGTAGTGTTTGTCCATCCATCGTATGTGTAGTGTTTGTCCATCCATTGTATGTGTAGTGTTTGTCCATCCATTGTATGTGTAGTGTTTGTCCATCCATTGTATGTGTAGTGTTTGTCCATTCATAGTATTTAAAGTGTTTGTCCATCCATTGTATGTGTAGTGTTTGTCCATCCATTGTATGTGTAGTGTTTGTCCATCCATTGTATGTGTAGTGTTTGTCCATTCATTGTATGTGTAGTGTTTGTCCATCCATTGTATATGTAGTGTTTGTCCATCCATCGTATGTGTAGTGTTTGTCCATCCATTGTATGTGTAGTGTTTCACCATTCATTGTAGGTGTAGTGTTTGTCCATTCATTGTATGTGTAGTGTTTGTCCATTTATTGTATGTGTAGTGTTTGACCATCCATTGTATGTGTAGTGTTTGTCCATCCATTGTATGTGTAGTGTTTGTCCATTCATTGTATGTGTAGTGTTTGTCCATTCATTGTATGTGTAGTGTTTGACCATCCATTGTATGTGTAGTGTTTGTCCATCCATTGTATGTGTAGTGTTTGTCCATTCATAGTACTTAAATTGTTTGTCCATCCATTGCATGTGTAGTGTTTGTCCATCCATTGTATGTGTAGTGTTTGTTCATTCATAGTATTTAAAGTGTTTGTCCATCCATTGTATGTGTAGTGTTTGTCCATCCATTGTATGTGTAGTGTTTGTCCATCCATTGTATGTGTAGTGTTTGTCCATTCATTGTATGTGTAGTGTTTTTCCATCCATTGTATGTGTAGTGTTTGTCCATTCATAGTATTTAAAGTGTTTGTCCATCCATTGTATATGTAGTGTTTGTCCATCCATTGTATGTGTAGTGTTTGTCCATCCATTGTATATGTAGTGTTTGTCCATCCATCGTATGTGTAGTGTTTGTCCATCCATTGTATGTGTAGTGTTTGTCCATCCATTGTATGTGTAGTGTTTGTCCATCCATTGTATGTGTAGTGTTTGTCCATTCATTGTATGTGTAGTGTTTGTCCATCCATTGTATGTGTAGTGTTTGTCCATTCATAGTATTTAAAGTGTTTGTCCATCCATTGTATGTGTAGTGTTTGTCCATCCATTGTATGTGTAGTGTTTGTCCATCCATTGTATGTGTAGTGTTTGTCCATCCATTGTATGTGTAGTGTTTGTCCATCCATTGTATGTGTAGTGTTTGTCCATTCATTGTATGTGTAGTGTTTGTCCATCCATTGTATATGTAGTGTTTGTCCATCCATCGTATGTGTAGTGTTTGTCCATCCATTGTATGTGTAGTGTTTGTCCATCCATTGTATGTGTAGTGTTTGTCCATCCATTGTATGTGTAGTGTTTGTCCATTCATAGTATTTAAAGTGTTTGTCCATCCATTGTATGTGTAGTGTTTGTCCATCCATTGTATGTGTAGTGTTTGTCCATCCATTGTATGTGTAGTGTTTGTCCATTCATTGTATGTGTAGTGTTTGTCCATCCATTGTATATGTAGTGTTTGTCCATCCATCGTATGTGTAGTGTTTGTCCATCCATTGTATGTGTAGTGTTTGACCATTCATTGTAGGTGTAGTGTTTGTCCATTCATTGTATGTGTAGTGTTTGTCCATTTATTGTATGTGTAGTGTTTGACCATCCATTGTATGTGTAGTGTTTGTCCATCCATTGTATGTGTAGTGTTTGTCCATTCATTGTATGTGTAGTGTTTGTCCATTCATTGTATGTGTAGTGTTTGACCATCCATTGTATGTGTAGTGTTTGTCCATCCATTGTATGTGTAGTGTTTGTCCATTCATAGTACTTAAATTGTTTGTCCATCCATTGCATGTGTAGTGTTTGTCCATCCATTGTATGTGTAGTGTTTGTTCATTCATAGTATTTAAAGTGTTTGTCCATCCATTGTATGTGTAGTGTTTGTCCATCCATTGTATGTGTAGTGTTTGTCCATCCATTGTGTGTGATGTATGTTTACAACATTTCATAGACATAATAAACATTTGTGAAAGTCGTGGTATTGTTATACAATAGACATTTGGTTGTTTATTTCAATATCATTCAAGATGTAATACACTACATTCTGCTAGTTGAATGAACTCAAACAGACAGATCTAGTAGTCATAAATAAACATTTGAATGTTTATGCCAAGTGATTGTATACAAATGAAATGAAAATTCAACTGAACAAACATATGTCACAGTGGTACATGTCATTCAACTGAACAAACATATGTCACAGTGGTACATGTCATTCAACTGAACAAACATATGTCACAGTGGTAACTGTCATTCAACTGAACAAACATATGTCACAGTGGTACATGTCATTCAACTGAACAAACATATGTCACAGTGGTATATGTCATTTAACTGAACAAACATATGTCACAGTGGTACATGTCATTCAACTGAACAAACATATGTCACAGTGGGGTACATGTCATTCAACTGAACAAACATATGTCACAGTGGGGTACATGTCATTCAACTGAACAAACATATGTCACAGTGGGGTACATGTCATTCAACTGAACAAACATATGTCACAGTGGGGTACATGTCATTCAACTGAACAAACATATGTCACAGTGGGGTACATGTCATTCAACTGAACAAACATATGTCACAGTGGGGTACATGTCATTCAACTGAACAAACATATGTCACAGTGGGGTACATGTCATTCAACTGAACAAACATATGTCACAGTGGGGTACATGTCATTCAACTGAACAAACATATGTCACAGTGGGGTACATGTCATTCAACTGAACAAACATATGTCACAGTGGGGTACATGTCATGTATTGCACGTAAGAGAAACCAATCATGGAAAAACATTTGAGTGATGTTCACTTTGGGCTTTTGGTCAAGATGTAATGTAACATGTCTGTGTAAGTGTATGTAATATTGGTTGTGATATGTTCAAAGGGCATGGGCTGTGCTTTGATAGCCAAACATTTGAAGACATGAAATGTTTGGACAGTGTCGTTTGTTGTTTGGTTGATTTGGTGTACACACGTAGCGCTAGGATAACTGTAGACCAAGGGTTCATCCAGTGCAGAGGTAGATAGAGAGTTACAAGTGAGTAGAAACTAGTAGCTAGTTGAACGCAAGATGTCAATGATAGAAACTGAACTGTTACGATTTGTTTTACCTTATGGTACATGTGGTTATGATACATGTGGTTATGGAACCTGTGGTTTTGATGTGGTATGGAGGGATGAGGAATGTGGTGTCATTGTAAGTCTGGTATATATTGAGCTATGTGGGTATTAAGGTGTGATTTCTAATGTAAATGTCAATCAGATTTTGAGACTCTGTGATGTATTTTAATGGTATTTGTTGTGTTGAACTTAATGTGTTCTCTAGAATGTGTCTGAAATAAATAACGACCTCTCAATGTTATAGACTTGTGTTGAGAGATTGTGTCTGTGCTGAGGACTGGACTTTTGTTATGAGTACTTAGAGCCTTGTCGTTTAAAGATGCATATAACTTTTAGAGATACCAATTTGAAACCACTAGAAACAATGACATAAATATTTATCTTGACAATGGAATGAAAAATATTTTTTTAAATACAAAATGACAAAAACATTTATTGCAATTAGTAATCTGGTAGGCAAATTAAAATAAAACCGTCCAGTGGTTATTTTGTGTTAACAAAGTTTTCATACTACAATCAAACAACTTTGACTATTGTGACAATCATACAAAAATTGACTAAAATGTCAATCACACATCTGTAACAATCACACCATTGGCTTTTATTTTATTGTTTAGAAAGTCTTAAAGAATATATAAACAGTAAAAAAAAAACTTTTTGTTCTTCTGAAATGTCTTTCACTATCACCCTATTTCTAGTTGTACATCTTTGAGTCTTTCTAGTTGTACATCTTTGAGTCTTTCTAGTTGTACATCTTTGAGTCTTTCTAGTTGTACATCTTTGAGTCTTTCTAGTTTTTCATTCTTTTTAGTTGAGTCTATTTATTTGAAACTTCACAAATTCTTCAGTTCATTTCATTAAATATGTTTTTAAAGCACTGCTAAACATTTAATATAAAATGATACAAAGGCCGCGGGATCTGCTACAGAGGACAGACGTAGACAGCGAAAAGAAAAATCTAAATAGACCGCCGGCGAACAATGGTGACGCCTGCGATAATTGTGGAGAAATATGTAGGTCACAGCTGGGGCTGTGTAGCCACAGGAAATACTGAATTCCTTATTAATCTTTGGACTCTAAGACAAGCCTTAGTATAAGTATCAACTGAAACTGTTTTCAAAACAATGTCCATGTGTTGAGATCTTTTCATAATTAATGTGGAAATTACAAGGTCGGAGGTGAAGTTCAAGGACTTTCAATATTGTGTTTGTACATTGGCTAGAATGTAGAATTTGGAATGTCAAGTCTTGACTAGAAACATCAACTTAGAACACTACATAATGGGACAGAACAGGAATGTTAGCATTTAAAAAAAAACAATAAAAGTTTTTATTTTTGCTCAAACATCTTTTGCATCATGATGTTTTGCCAAAATATTTGGTATCTGTGTAACACGTGCAGTATTTGTGCAGTATTTGTGCAGTACTTCAAACTTTCATTCCATGAAATAACTAACAGTCATTCAATACGCACAACAATTATTATGGCGATTTGTTATTTAAGACATAAATATATGTAAACAAAAATCATATTCCGATCCAAAATTTTTTGTATAAAACAATCGGCCAATGAATTGTGTGTCATTGGCCACATTATACGTAGCATCTTTTGACCGCTTTTTAGTGTTAGTTATAGCATTCAACTTTATCAACGTTCATGACATTCAACTTTATCAACGTCAGGATAGAAGGATGTAATTAAAAGAAACACCGCTGTTAACGAGACTGATTGCTTGGGCTTCACTTCCAACTGTCCAAATATCATGGTGACATTAGATCATACATTTCCCAAATCAACGGTTCCTTATTGATTGGTCAACAGTACAAATGATGGTCTACCCAGTCCAAATAGAAACAAGGGTTAGAACCACTATAGGAAGTAACTAGCAAAGTGTCAATTCGATCTCAATGGTTTGTAGTCCCATTTCTTTGGTTTGGGGCTTTGAATAGTCTAGACTGTATACAAAGTCTGTACTATGATTAGTGTGTACTCTGATAAGTCTAGACTGTATACAAAGTCTGTACTATGATTAGTGTGTACTCTGATAAGTCTAGACTGTATACAAAGTCTGTACTATGATTAGTGTGTACTCTGATAAGTCTAGACTGTATACAAAGTCTGTACTATGATTAGTGTGTACTCTGATAAGTCTAGACTGTATACAAAGTCTGTACTATGATTGGTGTGTACTCTGATAAGTCTGTACTGTAGTCAGTCACGTGTTTCTTAGCTAGTCAATCACTATTCAGACATGACTTCTATTTGTATCTGGTACGCTATGGTTTGACTGGTCCATTCCAAGTCTCTGAACAGCTTGAGGTTTCAAAGTTTCTTCTTGTACTTTATTTCACACACCAAAGCGCTACAACTAGGCTAAGTCCAGTGACATTGGGTGAGTCCAGTGGCCTTGGCTAGGTCCAATGATCTTGGGTAAGTCCAGTGAACTTTAGTCACAAGTAACAAACATCCTTCCATCTCTAGGGTTATTTCCAAGTGACATGCTCTAGTCGTACTTTAGTGTACCACAGGTCAGAAGAGGCGAACATAATCTTTATAATCTGAACACTCGCCATGTGCCTGTGTGTTGGGTCTGGGCAGTGAAGTAGCTGATGGTAAAGAGCCGTATCCAGACATTTGGTAATGTTGTGACGGTACATTGCTCATTTGGTGGGATGGGGGCATGACCATACCAGAAAGTGTATAATGGGAGTCCATGTTGGTGCCATAGTGGTGATAACTCGTGTAGTTTTGTTGTCCGTACTGGGTTTGTCCATTAGACAGACCGTAGTGAGATCGCTGCATGCAGCTATTCAGATCACTCATTGGTTGAAACATTGGGTTAGCAGGGTTCCAGACATCGCTTGTGTCGCGACGTGCCTGACTGCTGGACAAAGGCCCTGATGATGTATGTAATATTGGAGATGGAACAGCAGGCTTGTAGTCAACCGGAGACGACGGTGGCGGACTGGCTTTCAACTCTTTCTTTGGCGATGGCGTAGTGGTACTTCCATTCTGTCCGTTGTTGCTGCCATGACTTGTGTTGCCTGTACCACTGCTGCTGTTGTTGCTAGACTTTTTCTGGTCAGCAGCTTTGGCTTGCTGGCGACATTTAGCTCGGCGGTTTTTAAACCAAACCTGAAAAAAAAATGTTTTCAATAATAAGCTGATACATATAAATCAGGTTCTTGCCTCGAGACAGTTTTAAATCATAAAAAAGTCAATAAAAAATAAATGTATCCTGAAGACAATGCTGAAGAAAAGGGGGTGAGCGAGGGGCGTATGAAAGGATGAGAGAGATTTGCAAAATGTTTCTTGTAATGACTTGTCTGAATGTTTCATTTGAATGTTTCATCTAATGAGTTGTCTGAATGTTTCGTCTGAATGTTTCTTGTAATGAGTTGTTGGAATGTTTCTTGTAATGAGTTGTTGGAATGTTTCTTGTAATGAGTTGTTGGAATGTTTCGTCTGTTTCGTCTAATCAGTTGTCTGAATGTTTCTTGTAATGAGTTGTTGGAATGTTTCGTCTGAATGTTTCGTCTAATCAGTTGTCTGAATGTTTCTTGTAATGAGTTGTTGGAATGTTTCTTGTAATGAGTTGTTGGAATGTTTCGTCTGAATGTTTTGTCTAACCAGTTGTCTGAATGTTTCTTGTAATGAGTTGTTGGAATGTTTCATCTGAATGTTTTGTCTAACCAGTTGTCTGAATGTTTCTTGTAATGAGTTGTTGGAATGTTTCGTCTGAATGTTTTGTCTAACCAGTTGTCTGAATGTTTCTTGTAATGAGTTGTTGGAATGTTTCGTCTGAATGTTTTGTCTAACCAGTTGTCTGAATGTTTCTTGTCATGAGTTGTCTAAATGTTTCTTGTCATGAGTTGTCTAAATGTTTCTTGTCACGAGTTGTCTAAATGTTTCTTGTCATGAGTTGTCTAAATGTTTCTTGTCATGAGTTGTCTAAATGTTTCTTGTCATGAGTTGTCTAAATGTTTCTTGTCATGAGTTGTCTAAATGTTTCTTGTCATGAGTTGTCTAAATGTTTCTTGTCATGAGTTTTCTTGATTGTTTCATTCTGCGTCTAGAACCCTATTTCTTCTTGTCTCACTATCACTTCTTGTATCACTATCACTTCTTGTCTCACTAGTCGTTTTGTTCCCAGCCTATTCACACTGTGTAGACTTGCTAGATTCTGATTAGTGACTTGAGGGTCAATATTGGTCCAGCCTGAATCAACACAACTGCGTGTACGCTGTGTGATTAGACCACAATAATCTTACATGACCTTTGTGCTATGATTAAAGTAGACTTTCTGGACTTTTAATCAGTTCTCTTAATCTTGACAAAATAAAATTGTCCCCGCGTCAATAGTTTACGTATCTTTACTTTTAAAGGAGACACGCCCGTTGACTGGTAGACTCTGACGCCCTTGACTGGAAGACTCTGACGCCGTTGACTGGAAGACTCTGACGCCGTTGGCTGGAAGACTCTGATACCAACAATTCTATTGAACTTGTTAACACTAGTGCAGGTGAACATTGAATCAATCATCCAATCAACGTGCCCTATACTTTAAGTCCCTGAATTCTACTACCAGTAACGCTGAATTGGAACCAGACGTCCCCCTCACACACTTTTGACCCATGAATTCTAGTATCTCTTTGTATGCCCTCCCTGACGCAATTAAAAGAAAATCAAAAAATAAAAATTGGATTAAAAGAAAGCGAACAAAAGCCGATTTGTAAACATTTGCCCTAGTGGTCATTTAGAGTTCTAAAAGTGCTTGAGGTTTTCTAAGTAGTTATTAAAGCTGTTAAGGCTTAGTGAGACATGTCAATTTTATCTCCAAATAGGCTCTATCTCAATCATCTATGTATTTATAAAAACATCAGTATGTCAGCTTTATAAAATCATCAGTATGTCAGCTTTATAAAATCATCAGTATGTCAGCTTTATAAAAACATCAGTATGCCAGCTTTATAAAAACATCAGTATGTCAGCTTTTTAAAATCATCAGTATGTCAGCTTTATAAAAACATCAGTATGTCAGCTTTATAAAAACATCAGTATGTCAGCTTTATATAATCATCAGTATGTCAGCTTTATAAAAACATCAGTATGTCAGCTTTATAAAACATCAGTATGTCAGCTTTATAAAAACATCACAATGTCAGCTTTTTAAAAACGTCAGTATGTCAGCTTTTTAAAAACATCAGTATGTCAGCTTTATAAAAACATCACAATGTCAGCTTTTTAAAAACGTCAGTATGTCAGCTTTTTAAAAACATCAGTATGTCAGCTTTATAAAAACATCACAATGTCAGCTTTTTAAAAACGTATTTAGACGAAACTGCCAAAAAAAAATCGTTTGGGGGGGGGGGGAATGAACCTCCTACCGTTTTGATGGTGCAAGTCGCTTGTTGAATGTTCTAGGCACAAGGGAAGTAAGTACTTGATTGTTCTAGGCACAAGGGAAGTAAGTACTTGATTGTTCTAGGCACAAGGGAAGTAAGTACAGGTTACATGTCATTTGTTCCCTCTAGCCCATGTGGAAGACTTAGTGACTATAGCTTTTGTCTTTATATTAGCCCAGTAGATTCTTCTTTCTCTTTCAGACAGTAGAGTTTAATTGTAGAGCTATTCGTCTCTTTCAGACAGTAGAGTTTAATTGTAGAGCTATTCGTCTCTTTCAGACAGTGGAGTTTAATTGTAGAGCTATTCGTCTCTTTCAGACAGTAGAGTTTAATTGTAGAGCTATTCGTCTCTTTCAGACAGTAGAGTTTAATTGTAGAGCTATTCGTCTCTTTCAGACAGTGGAGTTTAATTGTAGAGCTATTCGTCTCTTTCAGACAGTGGAGTTTAATTGTAGAGCTATTCGTCTCTTTCAGACAGTAGAGTTTAATTGTAGAGCTATTCATCTCTTTTACTTGACTTCCATTTATACTTCCATTTCATTCAACCAGCTCTCTCACGTTTTCTTGGTCTCTCTCTCTCTCACTCCCTCTCTTTTCTCTTTCATTTTGACTCTCTTGTTTTCTTTTTTTCCCTGTCCTTCTTTCTTTCTCCCTCTCTTTTTTTCTTTCTTTCACGTTCATGTTCTGTTTTTTTTTCCATTTATTTCTCTTTCTGTCTCTCTCTCTCTCTCTCTCTTCATTTCTTTCTCTCTTTCTTTATTCCCCTCTTTCTCACTGTCTTTGTCATTTCATTGGCCCGAGACAAAATCAAAAGAGACGGAGATCTAGGGAAAGAAAGTCAGAAGTTCCAAAAGTACATTCTCTCTCTATCACCCACTCTGTCTCTCTCTCTCTATCACCCACTCTGTCTCTCTCTCTCTTTATCACCCACTCTGTCTCTCTCTCTCTCTCTTTATCACCCACTCTGTCTCTCTCTCTCTCTTTATAACCCACTATGTCTCTCTTTTTATCACCCTCTCTCTCTTTCTTTATCACCCACTCTCTCTCTCTTTATCACCCACTCTCTCTCTCTTTATCACTCACTCTCTCTCTCTCTCTTTATCACCCACTCTCTCTCTCTCTTTATCACCCACTCTGTCTCTCTCTCTCTCTCTCTCTCTCTATCACCCACTCTGTCTCTCTCTCTCTTTATCACCCACTCTATCTCTCTCTCTCTCTTTATCACCCACTCTGTCTTTCTCTCTCTTTATAACCCACTATGTCTCTCTTTTTATCACCCTCTCTCTCTCTCTCTTTATCACCCATTCTCTCTCTCTTTATCACCCACTCTCTCTCTCTTTATCACCCACTCTGTCTCTCTCTCTTTATAACCCACTATGTCTCTCTTTTTATCACCCTCTCTCTCTCTCTTTATCACCCACCCTGTCTCTCTCTCTCTTTATCACCCACTCTCTCTCTCTTTATCACCCACTCTCTCTCTCTCTCTATCTCTTTATCACCCACTCTGTCTCTCTCTTTTATCACCCACTCTGTCTCTCTCTCTCTCTTTATAACCCACTCTCTCTCTCTCTCTCTTTTTATCACCCACTCTGTTTCTCTCTCTCTTTATAACCAACTCTCTCTCTCTCTCTTTTTATCACCCACTCTGTCTCTCTCTTTTTATCACCCACTCTCTCTCTCTTTTTATCACCCACTCTGTCTCTCTCTCTCTCTATTTATAACCCTCTCTCTCTCTCTCTCTCTCTTTTTATCACCCACTCTGTCTCTCTCTCTCTCTCTTTATAACCCACTCTCTCTCTCTTTATAACCCACTCTCTCTCTCTCTTTTATCACCCACTCTGTCTCTCTCTCTCTTTAAAACCCACTCTGTCTGTCTGTCTGTCTCTCTCTCTCTCTGTTTATCACGTTTTAGTCAGAGTCAATGTTCTGGGTGCGTTCACTAGCTGCTCTACCGTGACTCGTGGTCACGATGACGTCAGACAAACATTTGTCCACTCTGTCTAAGACCAAAAGTCAACATTAGCTATGAGTGGACGCTTCAACAAGTACTGGACAGGAAGGGTCTGTCACTTGTCAGAGGTTAAAAGCGGAAATAGTTTCACTCCCCTCTCCCCCCCAGTTTTTGTTCAATGTTATGACGTCATACTGCCTGTCTCTTTCGTCACAGTAAGGGAGAAAAACCAATGGCCAGGAGAAGGTCATTTGAATATTTATAAAGTTGGAATACTTTTTAAAAACTTGGGCCTAAACATTGGTCAAATCATGTCAACACACAAACACGCACATTAGATCTGGGCGGGGGGGGGGGGCGTAACTTGTAAACATTTCGTTTTGGAGCGTGGCCTTGACATTGTGTCTGATGTCCACCCAAACATGGCTAAATAGTAAATACACATTAAGATCCAGAACAAAACTATCAACTAATGTCTAAGATAACTTAGAAATAGCAGAAAACAAAATGAACAACTTTAAAAAAAAACCACTAATATCAACGAAACAATGACAATTCAGAGAACTAGCCGGATATAACACGGCCCTTAGTTACGACTCTTAGTTTGTGTATGACTGATCTAGTGCATAGAGTTTAGATCTATGTGAAACATGGCCAGATGTTCCCTTAACACTTGAACATTTTCACGTGAAAATGAAAGTGGACTATGCAAATGGATTTAGCCGACATGTTCCTAGTTAATATTGAATAGTGTGAAAACGGGTTTACCCGATTTGTTAGAAAGTTTCGTTCTTCGATAGAGATAAATTTAGGTGTTTTTTAGCGGCCCCGAAAGGGGAAAAGACGCTATTAGTTTTGTGCGAAATGTCTGTCCGTCTGTCCGTCCGTCCCGTTTAGATCTCGTAAACTAGAAAAGATATTGAAAATCCGACATCACAATATTTTAGACCATTTAAAGTTCTGATGCAACGGCTACTTTTTTTTTCCTGAAAGCGAAAAATCTAATTTTTAAAATCAGTTATGCAAGCAGTTTTTTAAAGAGAAAAAGCTAATTAGTATGCATTTTAAGTTAGACCTAATTTAGAACGAATAGTAATCTTATAAACTCCATTTTCATGATCATATTTTTATACTCTTAATGCATATGAGAATTCGAATAAAAGACCAAGCATTTTCAAAACAATTACATCATGTAAACACCAGGAGAGGCTCGGTAAAGCGCTTAGCTTCCGAACCGAGGGACCCGGGTTCGAATCCTGGTGAAGACTGGGATTTTCAACTTCGGAATCCTTGGGCGCCCAAGAGTCTACCCAGCTTTAATGGGTACCTGACATTAGTTGGGGACAAGTAAAGGCGGTTGGTCGTTGTGCTGGCTACATGACACCCTCGTTAACCGTAGGCCACAAAAACAGATGAACTTTACATCATCTGCCCTATAGACCACAAGGTCTGAAGGGGGAACCAATTAGGCCAGGTTCACATCTAACTTTGCATTCACTTGCACCTATCCTTTGATCTGCAGCACCATTGGGGCACTACACAAGATCTGTCAACCTTCTTTCTCCATTCTTATCTCTCATTTGTCTTTGATATAATTTCATTTGGATGTTCTTTTTGAAAATATTGAAGCCTGCCTGGGTGGACCACTTCGGGGCTAATTTTAAGTTTGTGTTTCCACACAAACTGTCTTTGTAACCTTGTTAAATATTTTTATTAAGAGCTTCTTGTTGTGGGGAGAATTCAAGCATGCACAACTAGGTCCGTCGTTATCCAAGGAACATAACAATGAGTGTTATAAATAAATATATATGCATTTAAGGTGAAAACATCAACCAAATTAATTGCATTTTCCAGAATACAAAATATTTACATACATTTCTTCAAGTCAATCCTTCATGGAGCCTAATAGAGGGGGGGGGGGGGGCGGACGCTGATCTAGATCCTACATCGATGATTTTGAAAGGACTATCGTGTTCTTGAAAGGACTATCGTGTTCTTGAAAGGACTATCGTGTTCTTGAAAGGACTATCGTGTTCTTAAAAGGACTATCGTGTTCTTGAAAGGACTATCGTGTTCTTGAAAGGACTATCGTGTTCTTAAAAGGACTATCGTGTTCTTGAAAGGACTATCGTGTTCTTAAAAGGACTATCGTGTTCTTGAAAGGACTATCGTGTTCTTAAAAGGACTATCGTGTTCTTAAAAGGACTATCGTGTTCTTGAAAGGACTATCGTGTTCTTGAAAGGACTATCGTGTTCTTAAAAGGACTATCGTGTTCTTGAAAGGACTATCGTGTTCTTAAAAGGACTATCGTGTTCTTGAAAGGACTATCGTGTTCTTAAAAGGACTATCGTGTTCTTAAAAGGACTATCGTGTTCTTAAAAGGACTATCGTGTTCTTAAAAGGACTATCGTGTTCTTGAAAGGACTATCGTGTTCTTGAAAGGACTATCGTGTTCTTGAAAGGACTATCGTGTTCTTAAAAGGACTATCGTGTTCTTAAAAGGACTATCGTGTTCTTAAAAGGACTATCGTGTTCTTGAAAGGACTATCGTGTTCTTGAAAGGACTATCGTGTTCTTAAAAGGACTATCGTGTTCTTAAAAGGACTATCGTGTTCTTAAAAGGACTATCGTGTTCTTAAAAGGACTATCGTGTTCTTAAAAGGACTATCGTGTTCGGGAATTTCCGAATGTAAAGCTTTATTGATTCAAGACTTTAATAAATTAAGATTTAGGAAAATTTTACGCATCGTCTATATTTAAATCTAAATGCTTATCACTGAAATATTAAAAGGAGTACTAGATTCGCTTAACCAGGATTCTTTCTCGGGGCGAAGGGGGGCGGGGTAACAAAAAAATGTTTTTAAATCTAACATTCATTCATTTTGAAGAGAAAAGAAATCGCTCAATCAGTTGCATAAAGGAGAATATTGTCTTTAAAATAATAGTTCAAATGTTTCTCTTGTTTCCTTTGTTTTCCTGTCTGGATAGAGACTGAGGAGTCAGTCAACTGGAATAGGACAAAATGTCTTCGTACAATCTAGTGTTTGGTGCATATGCATAACTATGACCATATAACATGAACACCTACCAAACATACATGACATGAAACATCTACCTATACAAAAGAACATGAAACTATTACCTATTAAACATGACATGAAACTATTAGCTAAAGGACTAATCATGAAACACCTACCTGGACTCTAGACTCTGGTAAATTGATTTTCAGTGCCACTTCTTCCCTCATAAATATATCCGGATACCTGGTCTTAGAGAACAAGTTCTCCAGTATGTCCAGCTGGGACCTTGTAAACGTCGTCCTCTCGCGTCTTTGTTTTCTGGGATTGGCTGGAAACAAACAAACAAACAAATTAACAAACAAACAAGACTTTCACAGACAAGGGGAACTAACTCTAAGATATGAATTGGATTTTGGATTTATTGGCACATCGGCACAATTGAGGCCAAAGTCTCTCAACATTACTTCCCCTATATATGTCAAGTGGCTCACGACAACTGAGGTATGAAAATTGGGTCTACTCACAACTTGAATACATAGACATGGGTAATGTGACTACATAGACATGGGTAGTGTGAATACATAGACATGGGTAGTGTGAATACATAGACATGGGTAATGTGAATACATAGACATGGGTAGTGTGAATACATAGACATGGGTAATGTGAATACATAGACATGGGTAATGTGACTACATAGACATGGGTAGTGTGAATACATAGACATGGGTAGTGTGAATACATAGACATGGGTAGTGTGAATACATAGACATGGGTAGTGTGAATACATAGACATGGGTAGCGTGAATACATAGACATGGGTAATGTGAATACATAGACATGGGTAGTGTGAATACATAGACATGGGTAATGTGACTACATAGACATGGGTAATGTGACTACATAGACATGGGTAGTGTGAATACATAGACATGGGTAGTGTGAATACATAGACATGGGTAATGTGACTACATAGACATGGGTAGCGTGAATACATAGACATGGGTAGTGTGAATACATAGACATGGGTAGCGTGAATACATAGACATGGGTAGTGTGAATACATAGACATGGGTAATGTGACTACATAGACATGGGTAGTGTGAATACATAGACATGGGTAATGTGAATACATAGACATGAGTAATGTGAATACATAGTCATGGGTAATGTGAATACATAGTCATGTACTAAACAAAGGTTAACGGCTCTGCAAGTGTGACACTAAGATTAGACAGAAACAAAAATGCATTTCTTGACTGTCACAATGTATTTGTCACCTATTTGAGCTCTATTTCACTCCATGCTCGCCTCTTCTAATGCCTGCTCTCTACAGATGCTATTGCAGAGATATTCCAGACACGCCTCTGCAGAGCCTGTCATTAAAGGATCATTTCTCTCGTTTGTTCCGTCCCTTGATGAGCCCACCGACAAAGATGTTCAGCCCTTGAGACGTTCCACTGGCTGACACATTTGTTACTTCACATGCTCTCTCTAGTCTCAGTGTTCACACTTCTCTTTAGTCCAATGAGTAAACATGTGTTGAGAAGAACTATTTAGCATGGTGACTATAAGACTGTGAAGGTTTCAACCCATTAGAACTGTTTTTAATTGTTGACGTTTTGTTTGTTTGTATTCAATGTGTCCATTGGTTTCTACTGTAATGAACTTCAGTGGACTAGGTATTCGGAACACGAAGACCTAAGGTCTCACATTACAATCCAATCCAGCGACTCAATGATTTGGCTTACAAATTAAGGCCTAGATTCAGCTGGTCCCTAGTCCTCGGCTGCTCAGGGTAGAAGTGACAATCTCATAAAAATGCAATTTTCCCATTGACGCGGAGAGGGAGGGGGTAGGGGGAGCAGGAGAGAGCGTGTGACGGAAGAGGCTCGTGACAGAATGAAAGGACGGGACAACACCGGAGACATTCCGTCAAAGAGCAAGACACGAGAAGAGAATGGGCAGGAAACTCAACAAGAACGGAGCCAGAAGTTTTTTTGTTTTGTTTTTTGATGGCTGGATAGGGGGGGGGGCGCAAGGGAAATGCGAGAAGAAATGGACGTTTAAAGGAGCCTCTGAGCTGATGTGTATGTATGTGTGTGTGTGTGTGTAGTCTTCTAGCGCTGAGGTGTCTGATTGGCTTAAAGCAAGTTAAATAATAGCCTAGTTTGTATAGACATCATTTCTAGTGGATTTAGACATCTGATGCTTACATCTACAGTCCGACATCAGTTTGGTGTACACCTTCAAGAATATAGCGCCGGAGGGAGGGGGTAGGTGGCGGGGGGGGGGGGGGGGCTGCGACAAACAAATTGACCCGAAAGTAATACGACTACTTTCTTTTTAGCTTTCAAGTCAGAAGTCATTCAGCACGCTGTGAACATGTGTACATCTTGCTTTAATGACGTGTGTACATCTTGCTTTAGTGACGTGTACATCTTGCTTTAGTGACGTGTACATCTTGCTTTAGTGACATGTGTACATCTTGCTTTAGTGACATGTGTACATTTTGCTTTAGTGACATATATACATCTTGCTTTAGTGACATGTGTACATCTTGCTTTAGTGACGTGTATACATCTTGCTTTAGTGACGTGTGTACATCTTGCTTTAGTGACATGTGTACATCTTGCTTTAGTGACATGTGTACATCTTGCTTTAGTGACATGTGTACATCTTGCTTTAGTGACATGTGTACATTTTGGTTTATAGTGAAGAGGCATCCACTTAGTTTCAACATAAACCAATCTCACAAATATGTTAAGTCTATGAATCCTAGCCATGTTTCTTATCATTCTTTCTTATCTCTGATTGTTATCCTTTTTTCTTATCTCCGATTCAAACTCTATAACTAATCATGTCACATTGAAATCCCCCCACCCCGAAAAAAAAAGTCAACTATGAAAAAAAAAAAGCTAGAGCAGCTGACATCCTTTAGATTACAAAGTCATCTTTTGCTTTGGTGAATGTGAATAAAAATATTTTCCACAAATATATTCTACATGCATCACTTTAAAGCAGCGGTTCTCAACCTTTCTAGTTCCGCAACCCCCTACTATAATTTCATACTAGGCGGCGACCCCCAACCGTAAACTTTTTTTCATTTACAGATAAATAAATTTGTGCTCATAATTAAATTAAAATGGGTTATTAGTCAGACTTGCATTTATTGACTTTTCCAAATTGTGTATTCACAAATATACATGTCGTATACTTTCGTGACAATAGAACAACTCTGTGGCCAAGTCTGGAGAACAACTCTGTGGCCAAGTCTGGAGAACAACTCTGTGGCCAAGTCTGGAGAACAACTCTGTGGCCAAGTCTGGAGAACAACTCTGTGGCCAAGTCTGGAGAACAACTCTGTGGCCAAGTCTGGAGAACAACTCTGTGGCCAAGTCTGGAGAACAACTCTGTGGCCAAGTCTGGAGAACAGATCACAGTAAACGAGGTTAGTTACGGCAATAGGGTTTCCACAAGAGTTACAAACACGCCAAGGTGCGAAGGTTGAGCTTGTTTCTGTTCCACCAGATCAGGACATTCAGTAGCATTAGAATGTCATCTTCTGGATCAAGTCTGTTTCTGAATTGGGACTTCAAAACTAACAAGCTGGAAAACCTTGGTAAAGATTTGCTCTTGGAAATGGAAGAAGGTGCCACACAATCTCAAATAGAACGGGATAGGAAATAGTACTGAGACTGAATTAAGACAATAGTACTGAGGCTGAGGTAAAGAGACAATAGTACTGAGACTGACGTAAAAAGACAATAGTACTGAGACTGACGTAAAAAGACAATAGTACTGAGACTGAAGTAAAGAGACAAAAGTACTGAGACTGACGTAAAGAGACAAAAGTACTGAGACTGACGTAAAGAGACAATAGTACTGATACTGAAGTGAGACAATAGTACTGAGACTGACGTAAAGAGACAATAGTACTGAGACTGAGTAAAAAGACAATAGTACTAAGACTGAAGTAATGAGACAAAAGTACTAAGACTGACGTAAAGAGACAATAGTACTGAGACTGACGTAAAGAGACAATAGTACTGAGACTGAAGTCAAGAGACAATAGTGTCGGTGCGTAGATTATGGCATTCTAGCACCAATGTGTATTAAGTGCACACTTTTTGAACGCACTTTCTTTTTGTTGCCTTGCTTGTAAGCTGGTGGAGCGTTTTTTGTTATTACGCTGGTGAAATGTTTTCTTTAAGATTCTTCTGTGTTCCCCTGTTTAGGGTGAGTATCTAAGGCATGACTGCATTTTGCAGTTCTTTTCGATGCCATAGTACAGGGGTGGGCAAAATACGGCCCGCGGGGCACATGCGGCCCGCCGAGGTGTTTTATGCGGCCGACACCTACAGAAATCAGATGTGCGCACAGTATATAAATATAAAAAGGCAAATATTAAAAAAAATATCTATACAAATTATTGAAACTGTCTCATTATAAAATGTTTTAAGTAAACGAAGATTATGCTTATTGGCTATACATCAATACACTTAATTCAAGACACGATGTCTGAATGTTGGGTAGGTTTGGAACAAAATGGCAAGTGTAAAAACTGATGGAGCTCAATCTTTGACTGAGAACCATAAACTTGAAACAGGAAAGTTTGCACAAAGCTGCATATAATATAATCATTAAATAAGGAATTCAAACTACGAAAGTAGGGTAGTTAACCATGGGTAGTTCTGATTTATGAACAAATAATCCAATATATCCGCTAGCTTAGCATGGGCAAGGCAAAGGAGAAGAATATAAAATCTCAAGGATGAAATTGTTGTTACTTGAAGGGCATTGACTGTGACCTTGTTAACAATATTGCTAATGAAGAGTGGAAGACAAAATTTCACGTATTTTATAATTACTATTGCAATTGATTGCTTACATATGAAATGTAAATGCATGTTAAATCTTTTCAAACAAGGCTTTCCCATTTCTACAGGCAAGCAAAAAAAAAAAAAAGTTTTTTGTCATTTTCCTTTGCTGAAAGGTGAAACTATCTTTAGTGAAATGATTAAAAGTATAACACTTATTAAGAGAAGCCGATTCAGCTCCAGAGGACATAACTCAAAGCAAAGAGAAGTTCCAGTCATCACTACCACGGGAGTTTTATGGGTGCCAGAAGCTGTATTTTCACACTTAAAAAACCTTTGCTGCTGTTCACACTATTTGGGTACATCAGTTCCTATTCGTTCTCATTTTACATGTTGAAGGGTTCAAATCAGTAATCCTATATCTGAGAGGAACCGCGTAGTGGTTTCCAGATGAGGCAGCCCTGCGAATAGTCTTTGGAGAGTCTTGTTCGGGTCCCTTGATTTAGTAAGCACCATTGAAGGACATGGTCAGCATTCTCTGGTGATGCTCCACAAGGGAAGGCTTCGCTCGTCCCGACATTTAACTTCCGGAACATCAGTGAGCAAGCATTTTTTTGTGATTCGCGTCTTCCTGTCCATTGAGGTAAGTGGGAAGCGAGGTCGAGAGGCCAAGTGCGCTTGAACTTGGCTTGGCTTGGCTACCTAGAAGGGGGCTCGAGGTTCGACACCCGACTCGGGCAGAGTTGTGTTTACTGAGCGCCTAAAGGCAGCACGGAAAACCAACTCCTAGATACCCCCTCCCCCCCCCCCCCACCGGTGCACAAAAGAGATTGGACAAAAAGAGCATGCTATAAGCATGAAAGTAGCGCTATATAAAAGCTATAATAATAATAAGTCTGGCTAAATATCATTCTCTTGATTCGCTTTTCCAAACTCAAGTTGATCAAGAATTACTAGCGACCAACACAATGATCATTTTTATGATCAACAATGTAACATTTATGATCAACAAAGACGATTCACTAATTGGGTTCAATGTACAAAAAGATGTTTGGAAAAAAAGATGTAGATAAAATTATTTTGTGTGTGTGTGTGTGTGAATAAGCAATACTTTTACAATGAATATAAGACAACTTATAATACAACTTTGGTGTTGCTGTTGTTTTTTTTGGAGGGCACCATGATGAGCTACAGCACCGGGCATCAAATATCCCGGCTACGTCTCTGCATCACTTTGATAATATTTTTCTAAAACTAAGACAAGACTTAAGACAAGTTATTTAAACAAGACAAGACTTAAGACAAGTTATTTAAACAAGACAAGACTTAAGACAAGTTATTTAAACAAGACAAGACTATGGAGACTTACACTCAAGTTCCGCTGCCCAGGGTGCTGTAGACATGAAAAGAAAAAAGAATACTTTGGTCAGGTGGTGAAGTCTACTGAGAAAACTCCAAATTCTATGTCTTGTATACACTAACATAATGTCTTGTATACACTAACATAATGTCTTGTATACACTAACATAATGTCTTGCATACACTAACATAATGTCTTGTATACACTAACACAATGTCTTGTATACACTAACATAATGTCTTGTATACACTAACATAATGTCTTGTATACACTAACATAATAGACGTGTGCATGCAGCATTCATTTGTATCGGCTTGATTGTATGTGTGTAAGAATGGATGCACGAGACATATGTGTCTGTGTGTGTGTATATCTAATCTTATCTGTGTGCTTGCATGTGCGTGTATAGTATCTCATACACAAGTTCTCTGTTTACACTTCGATTGGGGAAATCCCGTTCCTTGTACAGAAGGAGAAAAAAAAAAGAAACCAAAGCAATACGAAGAGATGTAGTGACGATATAATGGAAAAGTAAGATGTCAGATTGTGGAGAAGTAAGATGTCAGATTATGGAGAAGTGAGATGTCAGATTGTGAAGAAGTAAGATGTCAGATTGTGGACAAGTAAGATGTCAGATTGTGAAGAAGTAAGATGTGAGATTATGGAGAAGTGAAATGTCAGATTGTGAAGAAATAAGATGTCAGATTATGAAGAAGTAAGATGTCAGATTGTGGAAAAGTAAGATGTCAGATTATGGAGAAGTAAGATGTCAGATTGTGGAGAAGTAAGATGTCACTCTGTCTGTCTTCTGGTAATAAGTGTGTACACGTTCTTTCTAAGACACCCCAATCTCGGATCAAGCTGAAATTTGGCACATAATTATTTATTTTACCAGACAACACAAAAATCAATTTAAAATATTAACCATTAGTTAATTAACTATTAGTAATTAATTATTTTGTTTGGCATATTGAACAAGGGAAAGAAATTGTACTCATCTTAAGTGGTGGTATAAGTTGAATAGGCTGTCGCTTTAAAGTAAGTTTGAAACAAACAATACATAAGGTATGCAACCTTCTATAGTCACCTCACTAGTAGAGTGGTTCAATTCGTTTCCCCACTGTTTGTTTTTGTTTGTAAATTCTTTTAAAAACCGACTACAGTGAAATTCTCTCCAGATATCTCTTTCTCTGCCCCTCCCCTCTTTCCCAGCTGGTCCAGACAGGTGATAGGATCATAGCGCATTTAGAAAGCTAAAAGCATGCAATAGCGCTAAACAAATTCATTTGATCAAACTATTTCTAATCTGACAGATGTATTGTTGTTGGTCTAGAGTCTATTAAGAATGTAATTGTATGACTCATACAAACTAATACATACATATACACCTCATATAAGTTTTTTTTGTTTGTTTTTTTTTAAGAATTTTTTTTTTCTTGTTTGGCTCTCGCGTGTTAACAGAGAAAAACAAAGTGCACAAATATTGAATCGCTACAAAGTCAAATGGTCTTCTATTAGATCATTCAAACTTGAAGTTTATATCTGATGTTATGTATGTATGACTGAACAACAGGGCCCTCTATTTATGATGAGCTAATATGGATTATGATAGTAGTGTTGAGCTGTTGTTTGGGTTTTTCTTGATGCAGATTAGTTTGAGTCTTTTTTTTTTTGTACAAAGACATTCTGTGTGTGTGAGTTTATGTGTGTGTTCACGTGTTAGTGTGTGGGTAGATTGCAAGATGTTTGCGAATGTGTTATGAAACTATGAAATCACTACTTACAGAACATATCATTTTGATAAGTCATTGCTGGATGTAGCAGGTCAACATTGGGGCTACTCAAAGATAACCCATTCACACTATAAGGACTAGGTTTGGGGGAGTGGCTATGAGAGAGAGCGTGGTTATGCCCATGTACATGGGCGTGGTTGTGGGAAGATGGGGGGTAGGCCATACTGGCCATGGCCCGAGAGTCGTGAGGAGGGGACAGGGTTCCCACCTCACTCAGGCTTGGATGTCCGCTGTGGATGCCCACGGGAATTTGCGTTAAACTAGGCAACTGTGAAGAGTTGTGGATCTGAAATAAATGGAACAAAATGTCAATGAATCGGACGTAAGGGGAGAACATAATTATATAATGATGCAACATATCTATATATCTAACGATGTAATGATGCAATATATCTATATATCTAATGATGTAATGATGCAATATATCTATATATCTAATTATGTAATGATGCAATATATCTATATATCTAATTATGTAATGATGCAATATTCTAACTATGTAATGATGCAATATATCTATATATCTAATTATGTAATGATGCAATATATCTATATATCTAATTATGTAATGATGCAATATATCTATATATCTAATGATGTAATGATGCAATATTCTAACTATGTAATGATGCAATGTATCTATGTAATTATGCAATATATCTAATTAAATAATGATGCAATATCTCTAATTTTGTAATGATGTAATATCCCTTAGTAATGACGCAATATCTCTAATTATGTAATGATGCAATATCTGTAACAATGTAATGATGTAATCTGCTCTATCACAAAGTTTTAATGTTTCAAAAAGTGAAGACATGTAAGGTGTATGTGTGTTTAGGTCTTTCACCGAACAGTCTGTAGATATCTTCTAATTGTACTAGGTAGGTATCTTCTAATTGTACTAGGTAGGTATCTTCTAATTGTACTAGGTAGGTATCTTCTAATTGTGTTAGGTAGGTATCTTCTAATTGTACTAGGTAGATATCTTCTAATTGTACTAGGTAGATATCTTCTAATTGTACTAGGTAGATATCTTCTAATTGTACTAGGTAGATATCTTCTAATTGTACTAGGTAGATATTTTCTAATTGTACTAGGTAGATATCTTCTAATTGTACTAGGTAGATATCTTCTAATTGTACTAGGTAGATATCTTCTAATTGTACTAGGTAGATATCTTCTAATTGTACTAGGTAGATATCTTCTAATTGTACTAGGTAGATAAATGACTGGACGTACCTGGTGAGGGTCAAGACTGTGTTGTTCCAATCCGTGGTGAAGGAGATGCTGGGAATGAGAAAAAAGTGTGGCGTGGTGGCGGTGATCTCCTTGATAGTTGTCTGTGGGCCAATCTGGAGACACATGTGCAGAGCATTGTCAGTTCTAATGCATTATTGTGTAAAGTTACAACAATTCAACATTGTCAGTTCTAATGCATTATTGTGTAAAGTTAGACAATTTACAACTATTCAACATTGTCAGTTCTAATGTACTAGTCGACCGGCGGCGTAGCATACGCCGCTATTTTGCAGGGCCGGCCTTAGGCCACTGCAGCCTATGCGACCGCATTGGGCCCCGCACTTTCATAGGACCCGCGCTAATTCTAGGTGTATAAATTATTAAATTAAACCAAACAATTTTCCCGCGACCTCCTGTCAATTTACCAGGAGATCCTGGAAATCTCCCGAAATTATAAAATATACGAAAAAGTCCTTAAAATATACGGAAATATATAGACAAAAATCGTCATTTTGGGGTGTCATTCACTATGGAAAACGCCAATCCTAAGCGTGATAAATAAAAACGGCATTATGCAGTAGCCATAATTGTGTAATCTGGTGATAGAAGCTTCTCGCGCCTCAAACTAATGAAGAATTACTTGAGGTCAACAATTCTCGTAGATAGATTGAAACATTTGGTAATTCCTGCTATTGAGCGTAATCTATGTAGGAAACAGAATTATTATGATATACTGTATGACTTTGTTACACGCAAGGCCCGTAAAGTAATTCTGTACGTAGTAAAGAATGAATAAAATGCATAGACGAATTATTTTCTAATACAAACTCTTAAATTTCACTTATTATCCGCTTCCCTACCCATTCTTGGCCCCGCAAAATCCGTTTCGCAAAGGGCCCCACAATTGTTAAGTCCGGTCCTGCTATTTATTGACCTGTGTATATACATAGTAGATTAGTTGTTCTCTTTCCATGACTTCTTGGTCACAATGGTTAAGTCCGGCCCTGCTATTTAGTGTTTGTAAAATGTTTTACATGTTTCGGAAGTTCCTTCAGAGTTGACAATAGTTAACTTGGGACAGTCCAGCGCGCAAACCGCACGACCAGGCAACCATCCATAGCGAAGGGTGAAAAAATACTTGTCCCCCCCCCCCCTCTTTTTTTCCTGAGCTGTGCTCTCTGTCACCTCGATAGTTCCTACAGAGTAGATTCCCCCCCCCTCTTTTTTACGTTAGGTACACAAAAAAAAAAAAGAGTGATCTTTCTTGGTTACAGAGGTCTGGCCCTGGTTACAGAGGTCTGGCCCTGGTTACAGAGGTCTGGCCCTGCTATTTTGTGAATACTTGTTCTCCCCCTAGAATTCCTTTACTTCTTGCTCACCCAAACTGTTGAGCGAAGAAGAGAATTATATATATAGAGATTATTGTGTAATGTTAGACAAGTTACAACAATTCAACATTGTCATTTCTAATGTATTATCGTGTAAAGTTACAACAATTCAACATTGTCATTTCTAATGTATTATCGTGTAAAGTTACAACAATTCAACATTGTCATTTCTAATGTATTATCGTGTAAAGTTACAACAATTCAACATTGTCATTTCTAATGTATTATCGTGTAAAGTTACAACAATTCAACATTGTCATTTCTAATGTATTATCGTGTAAAGTTACAACAATTCAACATTGTCATTTCTAATGTATTATCGTGTAAAGTTACAACAATTCAACATTGTCATTTCTAATGTATTATTGTGTAAAGTTACAACAATTCAACATTGTCATTTCTAATGTATTATTGTGTAAAGTTACAACAATTCAACATTGTCATTTCTAATGTATTATTGTGTAAAGTTACAACAATTCAACATTGTCATTTCTAATGTATTATTGTGTAAAGTTACAACAGTTCCAATCCTAGCACTCCTACAAATAGAACTAGAATGTTTCAAGTTTTAAACTTCTTGTAGTTGATGTGAAATATAGATTGGGACAAAGTTGAGCAGTACAGAATAGAATGTATTCTAAAGTCTTCCTAGTTGAGTACTTGTAGTAGGACTGTCGCTTTAATTGTTTATAATTGCCACATAGTCCACGGTGACTGTTAATATGGTGTTTATCTATGTTCAAGGCATAAGTAACTTAAGTATGGTGGAGTATTGTCTGAATTATTTTCACTTTTTCCCCGACACACATATATATACATTTTCTTCTTTCTTTGATTTGTGTGTGTGTACCGGGCCAAGGAGAGTCGGGGATATAAGGTTCAATGCCACATAAAATAATAAAATAATTTTCAGGCTGTTGTTTTTCTCTTTGGGCATATCTACAATATGAAATTCTTTGTCTTGACCACTGATTCATACATTAATAATCCCTTATTTTAACACTTGCTGTGGACAATAAAATACGAAAATGTAACCTTAAGCCTAGGACAACTAAGCCATTTTGAAATCAAAACCGCAACTGTTAAATTTACCAAAAAGAGATTTTTTTTATTGGAAACGCACAAAGGATGTCCTTTAATGTCAAAAGTACTTTAAGCACTTATGAGCACTTTTTTGATCGGAATTTTCATACCATATTGTTCTTTATGTTACATTTCCTAACAAATCTAGATTTTTAATGTAATTGTCAGAGTGAATGTGTGGAATTATCCTTAGATCATTGGGATTATCAAATGTGTTTGTAAATCGACCGATTTGCCCCCCCCCCCTTTTTCTCTCCTTGTCCAGGACGTCACAATGGAGAGCACCATACAGTGTGAGAAACTTGTGTACTTATCCAACTTAACCAATCCTAACCAGTAGTCCATTGAAAACCTATAACCGAGCAAGAAACAATCTGTAGCGACAGTCAATGCCCCCGAAGTGTTTCCAGCAGCTCCTCCAACTTTCAGGTTGTCTTTAAGTGGATGCAAGGTTTCCACAGGCGCCCCACCCTCTCGCTCTACTACTGATGAAGACAGATCGTATTTTAGTACCTCAACAAGGGAACTAACTAGTGGTTGGAAAGGTTGCTAGATTTATGTTCCCCTTTTTTTGTTTGTTCTACAAAGCTTCTCTCGTCTCCCTCTGTCTGGTAGGCCTACAACACGTTAGTTCTGCCACTGACCATCTTGAATCAAGTGGAAACTTTGCACAGTTATTTACTGTCGAATAGAACACTTAAATCAATCAACATATTAACCAAATTGTTAATTAAATAGTGGTAATTAATTAATTATGTTTGATATAAAAAGGGAAATAATTCTTACAATATTGAGAGATACTGTTGTAAATGTGACGTTATTCCCCTTAGATTAGTGTTCTTGTTTTTGTTTTTTAAAGTATTTTATATTTAGGTTGTTTTTTTTTTACTACACTAAAAATGTATTCACTGATGAAAGGAAGCCTTTTATTGTTCAAGTTCAGTTTCTACCTGTACCTACTTCCTGGTGACACGCTACAACTCTATCATCATCACTGGAATCACGTGACTAATCAAATAGTGGTTTAGACCAAAATGTCTGTGTCAGCAAACTCTCCCCCCCCTCCCCGCTTAATCTTATCTAATGACTGCTGTGTGTCCATGTTGACTAACGTGGACGTAAAGGTGATGATAGATGTTTGATGAAAGATGTTTGATGAAAGATGTTTGATGAAAGATGTTTGATGTTTCTAGCGTATTGAAGTTTTCAAATCACTTCTTCTCTAAGTCTTCAATCAATAAGTGTGACGACTCTCTCTAGATACCAGTGTGGCAGTCCTTCAGATGGAGACTTGCAGCCCTAACTTAATCTGTTCTAAGGCTCTTAGCATCTCAGGAGATTTCAGATTTTTTTTTAGCCTTAATCGGATACACCTACTAATAAGGGATGCGCACAATCCGCTCTCTAATCCAGAATTTCAAATGACAATCCCGAGCCGATGAATAGATTAAAGAAGAAGACTTGATAAAAAGCAAGGAGTACAAGCTGAAGAAACATTGCCAGAGAGGAAGTCTGAAGTGAGCACATCCAAGCTAGCTAGGGACTAGGTTTCATTCAATGTGAGCAAGGAGCAACGCAAAGATGTGTTTTTATTTCCTAGAGATTGTATTATGGTCACGTGACAAGAAGTCATGATGATATTGGGACAGGAGTAACTATGGGACGTTTTCTGATTGGATGAACTATTTTTTTTTAATTTTCAATTGGATAAATATTTGAATAAAACCGTCCCTAGTACGTAGATAAAACTATTCTACTTTGATGGACTACTTTACGACATTGATGGATTACTTGCATAGCTTGTAAGTAGGATAATAACATTTTGGTTGAATAGATCTAGTGTCTAGTGTAGTTATTTTATTATTATTTTTTATTACAAAACATTAAGATCTTTATTTGTATGTCCAATCCCTCATTTGTATGACCTACCTTTAATACATATGGCTATCTAAATTCGTATGACCTATCTTAAATTTATATGACCTATCCTAAGACATTTGGTATAACTCTCCTCTCTGATTGGGTCTGCCACTTCGCTAGGTGACAGCTGCATGCTCTGTGTGAAGCTAACGAACTAGATCTAGAAGATTTCTTGCCATCTCTTTCTCTCTAGCACTTTCATTGCCTTTTGTTTTTCTACAACAATTATGTCCCACCTACGTCACATCCGTCCCCACAGTGACTCATTGGAAGTCACTCGTTTCTTTCATGCGGCCCTGGATACGGTCCTGAACTCATTTCAAAACATTGTTAAGGCTCCAGCTAGAAGAGATGGGTAACAAGCCCCCCCCCCTGCCCACCAGTCCATAAAGGAAAGTCAGATGTCTGAAAGAGTCACCAACCCTCACAACAAACTGACCTGCGTCTTTCTCTTGACCACGTCCAGCTTTGGGTTTCAATGTTTTAAAGATCAAATAACAACATTATGATGCAAAGATAGTGTGTTGAAGTCAAGATAGTGTGTTGAAGTCAAGACAGTGTGTTAAAGTCAAGATAGTGTGTTGAAGTCAAGATAGTGTATTGAAGTCAAGATAGTGTGTTGAAGTCATGATAGTGTGTTGAAGTCAAGACAGTGTGTTAAAGTCAAGATAGTGTGTTGAAGTCAAGACAGTGTTTTGAAGTCAAGATAGTGTGTTGAAGTCAAGACAGTGTGTTAAAGTCAAGATAGTGTGTTGAAGTCAAGATAGTGTGTTGAAGTCAAGATAGTGTGTTAAAGTCAAGATAGTGTGTTAAAGTCAAGATAGTGTGTTAAAGTCAAGATAGTGTGTTAAAGTCAAGATAGTGTGTTGAAGTCAAGATAGTGTGTTAAAGTCAAGATAGTGTGTTAAAGTCAAGATAGTGTGTTAATGTCAAGATAGTGTGTTAAAGTCAAGATAGTGTGTTGAAGTCAAGATAGTGTGTTAAAGTCAAGATAGTGTGTTGAAGTCAAGATAGTGTGTTAAAGTCAAGATAGTGTGTTAAAGTCAAGATAGTGTGTTGAAGTCAAGATAGTGTGTTAAAGTCAAGATAGTGTGTTGAAGTCAAGACATTGCACGTTAGTTCTGCCAGTGTCGTTGCTTCCAACCCCTCTGTCCATGGACTGTGAAAACTGACTCTTGTCAAGCTGACTGCCTGGGGTGGTGCTCTTCGACTGACTCTGGTCAAGCTGACTGCCTGGGGTGGTGCTCTTCGACTGACTCTGGTCAAGCTGACTGCCTGGGGTGGTGCTCTTCAACTGACTCTGGTCAAGCTGACTGCCTGGGGTGGTGCTCTTCAACTGACTCTGGTCAAGCTGACTGCCTGGGGTGGTGCTCTTCAACTGACTCTGGTCAAGCTGACTGCCTGGGGTGGTGCTCTTCAACTGACTCTGGTCAAGCTGACTGCCTGGGGTGGTGCTCTTCAACTGACTCTGGTCAAGCTGACTGCCTGGGGTGGTGCTCTTCAACTGACTCTGGTCAAGCTGACTGCCTGGGGTGGTGCTCTTCAACTGACTCTGGTCAAGCTGACTGCCTGGGGTGGTGCTCTTCAACTGACTCTGGTCAAGCTGACTGCCTGGGGTGGTGCTCTTCAACTGACTCTGGTCAAGCTGACTGCCTGGGGTGCTGCTCTTCACCCTTGCTATCAATTCGATGACAGGGACCTAGAACTAGTGCCTGACCTAGAACTAGTGCCTGACCTAGAACTAGTGCCTGACCTAGAACTAGTGCCTACCAATCTCCAAGATTACACACCAAACGTAATGTGACTGTAACTAATCAGAGACTTAAAGGTTAAAGGTTAAACAAACACAGCTGTTGCCCAGCTCAATAATGTCAACACACACCCAACAAGCAGATCTGCTTCCTATCGTCAAGAAACTCAATGATCGTGTAGCTCTTCTGTACGTGAAACCACAGACTTCTATATTATACCTAGACTGGAAATCGGAAACAAATTCTTATCCGTGATTGATCGCTTCACAGACCTATATATATATATATATATATAGAGAGAGAGAGATTTTTATGTACGTAACTCTTTTTCAAGCTCCAATCAATCTTTTCTGTCTTAGAAAAGTAATGATCTTTAGTTTTCAAAGTTTAGAAATAATGCAAAATCATTTCTTGGATTTTCTTTAGAATGGTCTGTTAATCACAGAACTATATATTCACACAAATATATGAAACAAAGCCATTTCCTGTTAGTTTCCATTGAGATAATGTTTAAAAATCCTAGATCGAAATAATTCATGTTTGTTGATTTTAATCAACTTATGTACATTTAAATAGATTGATTAACTAGATATTTCTAGATTATTTATCTAAAAATTGCAAAATAATAATTATGAGACGAGAGTATTATTATTTTTGATGTTCAATTACTAGATCTAGATCTAAAAATTAAATTATGTGTTACATAGGTTAGAGTTGAAAAAAAAACACATCTTTACTTCTTTGAACTACTTTACAAAACAACGCCTTGATCCAACTTTCTAAAAAATTTTCACGACATTTTTTGTAGTGTTAAAAAGTCTCCATGTCCAGTCTAGATATAAGTCTATGCGTGAAACTCAATGATTGTGTAACTCTTGTGTACGTGAAACTCAATGATTGTGTAACTCTTGTGTACGTGAAACTCAATGATTGTGTAACTCTTGTGTACGTGAAACTCAATGATTGTGTAACTCTTGTGTACGTGAAACTCAATGATTGTGTAACTCTTGTGTACGTGAAACTCAATGATTGTGTAACTCTTGTGTACGTGAAACTCAATGATTGTGTAACTCTTGTGTACGTGAAACTCAATGATTGTGTAACTCTTGTCTATGCGTGAAACTCAATGATTGTGTAACTCTTGTGTACGTGAAACTCAATGATTGTGTAACTCTTGTGTACGTGAAACTCAATGATTGTGTAACTCTTGTGTACGTGAAACTCAATGATTGTGTAACTCTTGTGTACGTGAAACTCAATGATTGTGTAACTCTTGTGTACGTGAAACGATTAAATGGGCAACAAAATGACAGAAAACGAAAAGAAAGAGTTCAAAGCGTGTCAGTATTTGAACGCGTGCTTGCCAGTTGGCTCAGTGCAAAATTTGCCTAATTTAGGCATTCAACATATTAGAATGATACTAGTTCCAAAAATTGCTTAATCTAAGCCTAATGCATTCAACATTTTAGAATGAAATTAGTTCATCGAGAGAAGGCTGATAACTCAACAAACTAACAGCAAGAGTTTCGTGTCACACAAACTACAAGTCAGCCATGACGGTCTGTTGTAAAGATGGTTACCTATGAAACAAAGTCGCAACTAAAGCACAGGAATGACTAAGCAAAAAGTAAGAGAAACAGTGTTCCGGCGTGATACGTTATTTAGGAGGAACATTTAGAAAGCAGACTAACTTATCTTAGCTAATAGGACAAGAACAAAATGTCAGCTAATAGGATATGAACAAAGTGTCAGCTAATAGGACATGAACAAAGTGTCAGCTAATAGGATATGAACAAAGTGTCAGCTAATAGGATATGAATAAAGTGTCAGCTAATAGGATATGAACAAAGTGTCAGCTAATAGGACATGAACAAAGTGTCAGCTAATAGGACATGAACAAAGTGTCAGCTAATAGGACAAGAACAAAATGTCAGCTAATAGGATATGAACAAAGTGTCAGCTAATAGGACATGAACAAAGTGTCAGCTAGTAGGACATGAACAAAGTGTCAGCTAATAGGATATGAATAAAGTGTCAGCTAATAGGACTTGAACAAAGTGTCAGCTAATAGGACATGAACAAAGTGTCAGCTAATAGGACATGAACAAAGTGTCAGCTAATATGATATCAACAAAATGTCAGCTAATAGGACATGAACAAAGTGTCAGCTAATAGGACATGAACAAAGTGTCAGCTAATATGATATCAACAAAATGTCAGCTAATAGGACATGAACAAAGTGTCAGCTAATAGGACATGAACAAAGTGTCAGCTAATATGATATCAACAAAATGTCAGCTAATAGTAAGGACTTTAACAAAGTTTGGAACCTTTGCTTTCCGTTTCAAAATCGATGATATTTTGTGTTTAAGTTTGCTGGTTGCTTGAAAACGACTTTCCGTGACTAAAATCTATTAAACCAGGAGCCAGTAACAGACTTCAAAATTGAGAAAGACTCGAACACAAAACTAATGTAGAAAGCACAACAGATCTATTTAGACTTAAAATAGCAGAATCATAAAACTGTCTTGAGTTTTGGGTTGCATTGATCAATTGTGGACTTGTGTGCATTGGTTCAGTTCTTGTTAACGATCAGATTGTGACAGCTGGTTTAGATTGTGTTCCAAGTGTGTGTGTGTGTGTGTGTCTACTACTTCATTATAAAATGCTGCTAAAGAAGGCAGACAAAAATGCTAACGCTATTAGGGCAAGGAGCAAAAGCGCTGGGGTGAGGGGGGCAGGGATAGATATTATTTCAAAATGTAACCCAATAAACTATATTGCTGTTGGAATGTAAAAAAAAAAAGTTTTTGTCTTATCTTGTTACTGTCCACCGTTATGGACATTTGTCTTTGTTACTTTGTCTTTGTTACTATGCCTTGTCACTAGGTCTATCACTAAGTTTATCTTGTCTGTATAAATATACAATCATTTCTTTTGAGCGGCTCGAGAAGCCACTATTGACTTTATGCTTTCTGTCCGTCTGATACGTTTAAATGTCAACAACTAAAAGCGTTTTTGAACATTCCATTTCACCATCGCCTGAGCCCGGGCTATAACAGCACTTCAAACTAGGAATCAAAACCAAGTCCTTATTGTGAAGAAAGGATAGAGAAGAATAGAAAACTTGTGCATTGAAACTCTCGTTTTACATACTAAATTTTTACCAAAAAAATTGGTTACTTTTATGAAACAACTTCTTGCCTGGCGGTTTTCAAGTTGCAACAACTTTCACAAAAGTGAACAACTTTCACAAAAGTGAACAACTTTCACAAAAGTGAACAACTTTGTCGTACTTCAACGTGACAAGCTTTTCCAATGACAGGAACTGTGTTTCTAGTTGGTGGTGAGATCAACATGGGACAGACGGGAGGACAGCATACAACTTATTTTCTTTTTTCGGGACCGCTATAAGAGAAGTGAGACTTATATAAATGGTTTCGAGTGAGAACTGGCCAATGTAAGCCATCTTGTGGCCAGGTTTCTTTGTAGTGTCAGCAAAATGACAAAAATGTTCTTTCATTTAAATTTTTGTTTTTTTTGTTTTGTTTTGGTTTCAATTATTGTTAAATTTTGGTTTTAGTTCCCTTGCGTCTGTTTATTTTCAGAAAAGTTCTAGAACCTCTGTATCTTGACTAACTTATGAAACACTGTATAGTTGACTAGAGAATCAGTTGAAGTCTGTCATGAAATCAGTCAGTAAGTAACGTGGTATACTGGACTCACAGATCAGTTCGAATCATTCAGAAGGAAGGTCATCGTTAAGACACAAGATCAAAATGTGACCTGATTCGTGCTGATTGGAAATAGACTTTGGCATTAACATAGTTGTCTGTCTGTGTGTGTGTACATGAGATAGTGTACAAAGACAATAGTTGTCTATATGTGTGTGTGTACATGAGATAGTGTACAAAGACAATAGTTGTCTATATGTGTGTGTGTACATGAGATAGTGTACAAAGACAATAGTTGTCTATATGTGTGTGTGTACATGAGATAGTGTACAAAGACAAACTTACATGAAAATACAGTGAAAAAAAAAGTTCATTAATGAGGAGGAATGGGAGAGAGGGGGGGGGGGCATTAACAAATGTTTGACCAGTCAGAGGCTTTGTTTTCATCTTGACCTGCGTACGAAAAGGCCGGTATAAGTTTGTCAGTCCCCTATGACTTTGTCAGTCCGTCGGAATTCCTTAAAAGCGGTATATAAAATGTTATTTCAGCATCTGCGACCTGAAGACTCAGAAAACAAAGCCTTTTTATTAAATTAACCCTTTCGACGCGTGTGGCAAATTAGCCTCTATACATTAGAATTGTAATTCCGTATTGTATGCTCTCTTGTCATAAAGCTCAGCACTTTAAGGGTTAAATATGCACATTGAAGTTTCATATGTGTACACCACTTTTAAAACAAATTACAAATATTCTAATTACAAAATGTTAACTAAAGTCTAGAATTATGAAATACACGGAGTAAAATAAAAGGTATGTAAAATTTATGCGCATATTATAAACATTATTTTTAAATACGGTTTGAATTGGCAGCTCGTGGTATTAAGTTTATTGCAAAGTTCTCTGAATAGTCTGTCGTGCTAGTGCAGCTGTCACATAGAAGGGCCCAAGGGTTTGATTCCGTAATATCTTATTTGTTTAGTTTGATTCAGTAATATCTTATTTGTTTAGTTTGATTCAGTAGTATCTTATTTGTTTAGTTTGATTCAGTAATATCTTATTTGTTTAGTTTGATTCCGTAATATCTTATTTGTTTAGTTTGATTTAGCAATATCTTATTTGTTTAGTTTGATTCAGCAATATCTTATTTGTTTAGTTTGATTCAGTAATATCTTATTTGTTTAGCTTGATTCAGTAATATCTTATTTGTTTAGCTTGATTCAGTAATATCTTATTTGTTTAGCTTGATTCAGCAATATCTTATTTGTTTAGTTTGATTCAGTAATATCTTATTTGTTTAGCTTGATTCAGTAATATCTTATTTGTTTAGTTTGATTCCGTAATATCTTATTTGTTTAGCTTGATTCAGTAATATCTTATTTGTTTAGTTTGATTCAGTAATATCTTATTTGTTTAGTTTGATTCCGTAATATCTTATTTGTTTAGTTTGATTCAGTAATATCTTATTTGTTTAGTTTGATTCAGTAATATCTTATTTGTTTAGTTTGATTCCGTAATATCTTATTTGTTTAGTTTGATTCAGTAATATCTTATTTGTTTAGCTTGATTCAGCAATATCTTATTTGTTTAGCTTGATTCCGCAATATCTTATTTGTTTAGCTTGATTCAGTAATATCTTATTTGTTTAGCTTGATTCAGCAATATCTTATTTGTTTAGCTTGATTCCGCAATATCTTATTTGTTTAGCTTGATTCAGCAATATCTTATTTGTTTAGCTTGATTCAGCAATATAGCTTGACGTCAACTTAGTTTTGAACTCACTCCTTACGAGTTGTACATCGTACAGCCAATGACCAGATCAAAGACCCTACATCGTACAGCCAATGACCAGATCAAAGACCCTACATCGTACAGCCAATGACTAGATGAGACAAAGACACAACTCTGGAGTTCAAATCTATTGAGACTAGATTTCTTTTCGAATAGCCGTGACCCTTGGCTTATTCGTGGCACTAAACTATCACGCAATTCGTCACACCAATGCATTGCCCCCAGAGATTTACTTTAGGTGTCAATCTTCTAGTAGTCTTTGTTATTAGTCAACCCATCTTCTAGTAGTCTTTGTTATTAGTCAACCCATCTTCTAGTAGTCTTTGTTATTAGTCAACCCATCTTCTAGTAGTCTTTGTTATTAGTCAACCCATCTTCTAGTAGTCTTTGTTATTAGTCAACCCATCTTCTAGTAGTCTTTGTTATTAGTCAACCCATGTCTCGGTAGTACGCCACACCCAACTTGAAGAGTTCAGTGGAAAGAAAACAAATGTTGTTCATTTCATTGATTTCCTTGTCTGGACACTCTAGAAGCCTTTGTGTCCCAAGTCTCCTTACTAAACCTATATAGTCTCCTTACTAAAGCTATATAGTCTCCTTACTAAACCTATATAGTCTCCTTACTAAACCTATATAGTCTCCTTACTAAACCTATATAGTCTCCTTACTAAACCTATATAGTCTCCTTACTAAACCTATATAGTCTCCTTACTAAAGCTATATAGTCTCCTTACTAAACCTATATAGTCTCCTTACTAAACCTATATAGTCTCCTTACTAAAGCTATATAGTCTCCTTACTAAACCTATATAGTCTCCTTACTAAACCTATATAGTCTCCTTACTAAACCTATATAGTCTCCTTACTAAAGCTATATAGTCTCCTTACTAAACCTATATAGTCTCCTTACTAAAGCTATATAGTCTCCTTACTAAACCTATATAGTCTCCTTACTAAACCTATATAGTCTCCTTACTAAACCTACAGTCTGTTCAATAGGTCTAAAAACAAAGTTTATGTATGACTTATTTCTGTGAACTAGAAGCGAATGTCTTCTAAATGGCCAATGTCAAATACTAGAAATAACTGGCTAAGGCATGGTGAATACACTAGGCTGTTAGATAATTAGTGACATTTCATTACTTACATGTTGGACAAGAACACTCGCCGTGTCCACACACAGAACAGTTGGACAATCTCGTCATCCACAAGTAATCTCCCTTAATCTGGACATAGGAAGTGGCGATTTAACGTTTAAAAAGTTGATTCCAAACTCAATGAAAAATAGTACGAATTGTCTCTGCACTCACACACTTGTAACAAATTAAGTCAAATATATTAACCCAGAATTAGTCCAGGGGAAAAAAAGCAACTAATTGCTTGATCCTCGGCTGTAATCAACTTAAGAAATGACTGAACTTCTAATCCGCTTGTGTCCCCAGACCATGTCCAGTGGTCAACACCTCACTACTAGTGATAAGCTTGAAGAATGAACCAAGAGAAATGAGGGGTGGGGGTGGAAGCCCTAATGATGGCAGTGATTAGAGAAAGACTCAGCTTTTGCTCAAGTCTACCTAAGCCGGATCAACTGCATGCGTGACCTCGCACTGAGACCACGCAGACCAAGCTATCAGATTTTCAACACTGGCCTTCTACCAACCGAAATTTTGGCCACGCCCCGTCTGCCAAGCAGGGACATCGCGATCGACAAACAGATTAGTTAGCTCCGCCTCTACCCATACCAGCACGCGCCTTTGACGAGGACGGTGACAGCAGTAGTGATAGAATGAAGCTGTGAAGACTTAAGTCCCTTGGCCACCCCAGCAACTCAACGACGAGGTTTGAAATAAATAGGTCAACCCAAACATACCAACAATGTAACCTGTTTTTTATATTTAGCTCTACTAATCTAGCGAAGTTATTTGAAAGTCAAGCAGGAATCAACAGTAGCGTGTGTCTCTTAGTTCTTACTTAACACATTTGGAAAGACAAAAAAAAAAAAAAAAGGGGGGGGGGGTCTGTAACGTCTGTATATATTAACATGCACGACTAGATTGAAATTTGGATAACGTCTGTAAATTATAAGATTCTGTTTTCTATTCTATCTGTGTAGCCGTGTTTGGTTACTTCATGTGTGTAAATACTTGAAAGTCTTTCATTCATGAATGTCTCGGGTCTTCGTGGTCCAGTCTTTCTTTCAATCTATTTATTGACTTACGTCGGAAGTCTTGTTCTATGAATCAATACTTAAAGAAAACTAAGATATGTCTAGTTTCATTCTCAAGATATGTCTAGTTTCATTCTCAAGATATGTCTAGTTTCATTCTCAAGATATGTCTAGTTTCATTCTCAAGATATGTCTAGTTTCATTCTCAAGATATGTCTAGTTTCATTCTCAAGATATGTCTAGTTTCATTCTCAAGATATGTCTAGTTTCATTCTCAAGATATGTCTAGTTTCATTCTCAAGATATGTCTAGTTTCATTCTCAAGATATGTCTAGTTTCATTCTCAAGATATGTCTAGTTTCATTCTCAAGATATGTCTAGTTTCATTCTCAAGATATGTCTAGTTTCATTCTCAAGATATGTCTAGTTTCATTCTCAAGATATGTCTAGTTTCATTCTCAAGATCTGTCTAGTTTCATTATCAAGATATGTCTAGTTTCATTCTCAAGATATGTCTAGTTTCATTCTCAAGATATGTCTAGTTTCATTCTCAAGATATGTCTAGTTTCATTCTCAAGATATGTCTAGTTTCATTCTCAAGATATGTCTAGTTTCATTCTCAAGATATGTCTAGTTTCATTCTCAAGATATGTCTAGTTTCATTCTCAAGATATGTCTAGTTTCATTCTCAAGATATGTCTAGTTTCATTCTCATTAGGCATCAAATGAGTCGAAAAAATTCAGTCTAGTTTAGCACTGACATCTCATGGCTAGTCTAGCACTGACATCTCATGGCTAGTCTAGCACTGACATCTCATGGCTAGTCTAGCACTGACATCTCATGGCTAGTCTAGCACTGACATTTCATGGCTAGTCTAGCACTGACATTTCATGGCTAGTCTAGCACTGACATCTCATGGCTAGTCTAGCACTGACATTTCATGACTAGTCTAGCACTGACATCTCATGGCTAGTCTAGCACTGACATTTCATGGCTAGTCTAGCACTGACATTTCATGACTAGTCTAGCACTGACATTTCATGGCTAGTCTAGCACTGACATTTCATGACTAGTCTAGCACTGACATCTCATGGCTAGTCTAGCACTGACATTTCATGACTAGTCTAGCACTGACATTTCATGGCTAGTCTAGCACTGACATTTCATGACTAGTCTAGCACTGACATCTCATGGCTAGTCTAGCACTGACATTTCATGGCTAGTTTAGCACTGACATTTCATGACTAGTCTAGCACTGACATCTCATGGCTAGTTTAGCACTGACATTTCATGACTAGTCTAGCACTGACATTTCATGGCTAGTTTAGCACTGACATCTCATGGCTAGTTTAGCACTGACATTTCATGACTAGTCTAGCACTGACATCTCATGGCTAGTTTAGCACTGACATTTCATGACTAGTCTAGCACTGACATCTCATGGCTAGTTTAGCACTGACATTTCATGACTAGTCTAGCACTGACATTTCATGGCTAGTCTAGCACTGACATTTCATGACTAGTCTAGCACTGACATCTCATGGCTAGTCTAGCACTGACATCTCATGGCTAGTTTAGCACTGACATTTCATGACTAGTCTAGCACTGACATCTCATGGCTAGTTTAGCACTGACATTTCATGACTAGTCTAGCACTGACATTTCATGGCTAGTTTAGCACTGACATCTCATGGCTAGTTTAGCACTGACATTTCATGACTAGTCTAGCACTGACATCTCATGGCTAGTTTAGCACTGACATTTCATGACTAGTCTAGCACTGACATCTCATGGCTAGTTTAGCACTGACATTTCATGACTAGTCTAGCACTGACATTTCATGGCTAGTCTAGCACTGACATTTCATGACTAGTCTAGCACTGACATTTCATGACTAGTCTTGCACTGACATCTCATGGCTAGCCTAGCACTGACATCTCATGGCTAGTTTAGCACTGACATTTCATGGCTAGTCTAGCACTGACATTTCATGACTAGTCTAGCACTGACATCTCATGGCTAGTGTATCATTGACATCTCATGGCTAGTGTATCATTGATATCTCATGGCTAGCCTATCATTGATATCTCATTGCTAGTGTATCATTATTAAGAATCTAACACTGACATGTGACAAGTGTAGTTATGCAATGAATTCCACGGACATTCGGATGTGAAGACATGAGTATAGTCCCCATCGTGAGATTCAAATCTGGTTTTATTGTTCCAATCCAATGAACATTAAATGGGATTAGAAAGTTCTGGAGACCTATAGAGAGACCTGGAGATCTAGAGACCTATAGAGAGACCTGAAGATCTAGAGACCTATAGAGAGACCTGGAGATCTAGAGACCTATAGAGAGACCTGGAGATCTAGAGACCTATAGAGAGACCTGAAGATCTAGAGACCTAGAAATATCGAGACCTGAAGATCTAGAGACCTAGAAATATAGAGACCTGAAGATCTAGAGACCTAGAAATATAGAGACCTGAAGATCTAGAGACCTAGAAATATAGAGACCTGAAGATCTAGAGACCTAGAAATATCGAGACCTGAAGATCTAGAGACCTAGAAATATCGAGACCTGAAGATCTAGAGACCTAGAAATATAGAAACCTGCAGATCTAGAGACCTAGAAATATCGAGACCTGAAGATCTAGAGACCTAGAAATATAGAGACCTGAAGATCTAGAGACCTAGAAATATCGAGACCTGAAGATCTAGAGACCTAGAAATATCGAGACCTGAAGATCTAGAGACCTAGAAATATAAAAACCTGCAGATCTAGAGACCTAGAAATATAGAGACGTGAAGATCTAGAGACCTAGATATGTTCAAAAATCCTTATAGTAGTTTTAGGCCTAATATTTAAGTCCTAACCAAATGGATAAGTCCTAAATGGATAAGTCCTATCTTCATTTCTTGGACTGTCCAACTTTCAACAATCTACGCTTGACTGAACAGAGTTTTCCAAAAAGCATTGTCCACTCTTCTGACCACTGGTCAAATATGGACACATGTTTTCCAATGTGATGAAATATCTAATCAGTCAGATTGATGCTATCACAACAAGATGGTCAACAATCACTGACCACAATGTCTGTAGGGGACAAACTCTAATAGGATCATGATAATATTGGTGAGACGCTATTGTCCAGTCCGCGGTTGGTCAAGAAAACATTGGACGTTATGGTCCCCATTGTTAAGACATTATGTTTGACCGACTGTTCAAGTGGGTCGCCATAGTGTTTCGCTTTTCGAGGAGAGAGTGTAGGCCAGAGGTCATTGATTACAATGGGGCCTGATGTACAGACTAAAAGTCCAAATGACGAACTGACCAAAGATGAATAGTAAACTATGCCCAGCCTTTGAGGAATTTGGTTTAGTTGAAACATTTGAGTCTTTGACTTCAGATTGAAATACAATCTAGTACAATAGAGCCAACGTATGAGAAATACAATCTAGTACAATAGAGCCAACGTATGAGAAATACAATCTAGTACAATAGAGCCAACGTATGAGAAATACAATCTAGTACAATAGAGCCAACGTATGAGAAATACAATCTAGTACAATAGAGCCAACGTATGAGAAATACAATCTAGTACAATAGAGCCAACGTATGAGAAATACAATCTAGTACAATAGAGCCAACGTATGAGAAATACATTCTTGGAAAACATTTTTTGAAATAAAACAATAGGATGTGCAGTGGCGTAGTGAGTGGAGGGCAAGGGGGGCACGATGCCCCGGGTGCCACCCTTAGGGGGCGCCACACGTTGTCCATATTTCTATATTTCTATGTGATGTTCATAGAAAATGGGGGGGGGGGGAGCGCAAATAAAGCTACTTGCCCCGGGCGTACGTTTTGCTCTAGCCTCTGAGGATGTGTGTGTGTGTCGCCGGGTCCACCAACATGCCCATATTAAATAAAAGTAGCTAAAGAGTACAATCACATCAGCAAGATTGGGTTGGGGAGGAGGGGGGTGTTACAGAAAACAATGACGTCATCTCTCTATCAACTTTATTTAGACCAACCCTTTTTTTTAGCGGCCCCTGTAAGAGGAAAAGTCGCTATTAGGTCTGTGCAAATTGTCCGTCTGTCTGAGATCTCATAAACTCGAAGAGAAATGACCCAACTATTATTTCACCATGCGATGCGGCTTGCAAAGTTTAGGTGCAACGGCTACTTTTTGTTTTCTAAGAGCAAACCGTTTAATTTATAAAATTAATTATGCAAGCGATTTTTTTTTTATAAAAATACACCAATTCTAAAACAAAACATAAGTGTAAGGGAGATAATGTTACAATATGTTAACAAAGAAAGAATTTTTTTTTATTTTGTTATTTTCAGTATCACTAGGTCAAATATAGTTATCAAATGTACACGAAATGTTCACAACAAATAGAAATATTTGGTAATTGTGTTGCGTTTTTTTTTCTGCTAAAATTAAAAATTTCAATTACTCAATAATGTGTGTTTTATTCAAGCTACTAACAACTAAGGAATATATTTATTTATAATTTGGAAAATGTATAATTCAAATACATAACACAATCGGACCCCCATACGTTATGTTGTTTTATTTAGTACTAGAGTGGCCTTGTATGGAATATTTCAAGGACCAGTCTTAAATGCTTGGCCAAAGAGAATAACTTCTTCCTTATCTCTCTCTCTTTCTTTTCCTCTCTCTATCTATCTATAGAAATATTGAAATAAATGTAAATGGTAAAAAATATAAACTATTTGTCTGTTTTCTCAAAAATATACATTTGTTTTGTGATAGAGCAGCGGCCTATCCTCAGATAATCAAGACATCTTTCTAAAAAAAGTTTTGATAGAAAAAACAAATTCCGTTATTTCGTCTAAGAGTTAAGACGAGGAACTCTGGGATATCACAATATGAGCAATCAATTGTTCTTGTTTTCCCAATGATGAAATGCAACAACCAAATTGTGCATACAATTGATACATTTAAAAAAAATCTGTATGTTTCCCTATGTTGCTTTGCTAATGAAGATGTCTTGTATGTTATCCAAGTCCCCTGGCCCAGATACCGCCTCCAGGAGCAGCTGCCACTGAATGGCCAGGTCCGCTAGCTCGTGTGATGTCACGCCGTGAGCAGCTTAAGGACAGCTCAACACCATGTTATCACGCAGGGCTGGGCTGAGCGGATTGGGACCAGGCCACTGCTCTTTAAGACAGTCTTCCAATGGGTTGAACTTCTTCAAAATACCGTCGGGAGACTTGATCAATACCAGAGAATGTTTGATTTCAATCTTGTGTTTGACACAGTCTAAGTTGACGTGAAACAAGAATTAGTTTTAGTTTGGACCAAAAGTAATGCACAAATACCAGAGTCCAACCAGACTAGCGATATATATATATATTTATTTATTTATTTGCCAGAGGTCTATGAAAGACCTATGACCTAGAGATCCTACTTGCCAGAGGTCTATGAAAGACCTAAGACCTAGAGATCCTACTTGCCAGAGGTCTATGAAAAACCTAAGACCTAGAGAACCTACTTGCCAGAGGTCTATGAAAGACATAAGACCTAGAGATCCTACTTGCCAGAGGTCTATGAAAGACCTAAGACCTAGAGATCCTACTTGCCAGAGGTCTATGAAAAACCTATGACCTAGAGAACCTACTTGCCAGAGGTCTATAAAAGACATAAGACCTAGAGATCCTACTTGCCAGAGGTCTATGAAAGACATAAGACCTAGAGATCCTACTTGCCAGAGGTCTATGAAAAACCTAAGACCTAGAGATCCTACTTGCCAGAGGTCTATGAAAGACCTAAGACCTAGAGATCCTACTTGCCAGAGGTCTATGAAAGACCTAAGACCTAGAGATCCTACTTGCCAGAGGTCTATGAAAGACCTAAGACCTAGAGATGTTCTCTGTGACGTGTTTCTGTTTACGTCATTAACGTCTGTTGGGTTACAAAAATGAGGGCAAGGAGACAAACCAATCGTTAAAGAAGACCTGAACACTGACCTGCGACGTCACAACCTGTGGGCAGTTTAGACAAATAGCTCGTTTTCATGTCACAGGTCGTGACGTCGTAGATGATATATCTTACATTATTGAGTCGAGTGGTAGTAGGCCCTAATGGTTTCGGGTGAATTTTATTTTAAGAATGTCTGTATTGCATCATACATCGATGGAAGCAGTTGAATAGTGTCCTCATCCAAATAGGTGACATGGTTTTTGTTTGAATGTACTCCCAAACACCTCGCTCATCAAAACCGATGAAACTACACACAATGCACACACACTACACACATCTGATACACCCTACATACACACATTTGTACTCGATTCAAACTTTGTGTATTTCTGTGCCTAGCTGTAAGGTTCAGTTCTTGTCTCAAAGAGTCGAGAGAACAAGGTCGACAATTCTGAAGTTCACGGCTTAATATTGTAGAAACTAATTTGCTCGCAGTTTCTTCCAGCAGAACTGACCGCCATATTGCCTGAACTTAAAGTACGGGTCAGTGGAGACTAAGATTGTCCCACCTGTGGAGTTGTTCATTTGACCAGTTCACTGTGGCACTGTAACCTAGTGGACGTTGGGAGGATTAGTTGGGGTAAGATTTTGTGTCAATACGCCCACTGATACACTAGGTTCTTCTCTACAAGTGGGAGGGGGGGGGTGAGATTTGAAAGGGCTATAAGAACAAACACAGTGACCGCAGTGGACACACTTTCATTGTGGAGGTCATTGGTGTAATTGACCATCTGCGCCTTCAGAAATCATTCTTCACGACTTGTCATTCTTTCACTGTTAGTTTGGTATGATAGGGACCGCACACAACTCCGCGCTGTCTTTCAATAGTTGTAGACCTCTAGAGTGGAAAGAGAAATTGTTGAACAACGCAAAGAACTATTTCCACCAGGCAATAAGAAGAATGCCGAGTAGGCAAAGACGGCACATTTTTGTAGACCAGTCGGCTCTCTCAAGGCGACATATAATTGATTCGTGCAAGTGATATTAATTAAAACAGCACCTGAGAGATTTAGGCCAGCGCAGTGAGTAAGTTACAAACTTTACAAAAAAAAGTGAGCACTCAGTAGTAACAACAGCACACCCCTAGAGGAAACACGAGAACATTGTAACTACGAAAAAAACAAAATGAAATGTAGACAATGCATTTAGCATGACCCCCCCCTACCCCCGTCTATAAGTATCGGAGCGGAAGTGAAAGAATGTGTTGTAATCAGTTGAATTCTGGGATGTCTTCTTATTGTGTCCTTGCACTGCGCTGTGTAGACGTGAGCATATGAAGCAGGTGAGTAACATGTCAATGAGTCCTAAATCTAAAGGTAAGCAATACCTGTTTTAAAGTAAGTACTAAGCACCGCCCATCAACCTAATTTGAAGCCAGATCGTCTGGTGAAAGTATTTAGAACAGACGCAATAAAAAGCCGTGAGATTTATAACAAATGAATATTGAGATTAGAATGTGAGAGTCAGACCATTAGTAAAATCACTCTACTTAGAGATGCTTCAGGAAGGTGGTCCACCCAGGACCAGGCAGATGTCAATGTTTTTGAATGAAACATTGGAATGACATTCTATTCAAGACAAATGACAGAGAAGTTAAGTGTTCTATATTTCAGTTTGTGCTCTGTACTACACGCGAGAATATGAAAAAATACTTATTGATTGTTGTTTTAAATTATGTCCAACTTATATGCATATAAATAGATTTTTTCTATTAAACAAAAAATAATAATTTTTGTGTGTAAATGTAGTAAATAGTATAACAGAACTTACTTAACTTAGCAATACAAATGTAACAAATAAATTTGACAAAAATCTAAAACCATTTGCTTAAATGTGTTAAAAATATAGTAAATAGTCGTCTCCTCTACTAAAAACAACCCCTGAGGTCGAGGACAGATTGTTTGGCTTTTATTAACTAATGAATGTCAGATTTAAAAAAATTAAAACAGTTTTATCCCCTCTCCCCCCCCCCTTTTCTAAATAATTCCATCCATAAATCTGATCAAAATCTATAGACTTCTAGTTTGCTGATACAGATTAAGATAATATCACAATTAAAGAGAGTACTTTCGATTCGAGTATTAGATCTAGATATATGGTATAGAAGATTCTAGATAACTGAGACACCTATAGATTCAGATGTCCTTCAAATCAGCATCCTCTATCAAGAGGTCCTAACAAGACTCTGGTCCTGAAACCCTCCTACAAAAGAAAACTATATAGAGAACTGCCTGAACCAGTGCGCGGTCCATCTAAGATGATATAGGATGACCGCTCTGAACCCTCCTTAGATGATATAGGATGACCGATCTGAACCCTCCTTAGATGATATAGGATGACCGCTCTGAACCCTCCTTAGATGATATAGGATGACCGCTCTGAACCCTCCTTAGATGATATAGGATGACCGCTCTGAACCCTCCTCAGATGATATAGGATGACCGCTCTGAACCCTCCTCAGATGATATAGGATGAGCGCTCTGAACCCTCCTCAGATGATATAGGATGACCGCTCTGAACCCTCCTTAGATGATATAGGATGACCGCTCTGAACCCTCCTCAGATGATATAGGATGACCTCTCTGAACCCTCCTTAGATGATATAGGATGACCGCTCTGAACCCTCCTCAGATGATATAGGATGACAGCTCTGAGCCCTCCTTAGATGATATAGGATGACCGCTCTGAACCCTCCTTAGATGATATAGGATGACCGCTCTGAACCCTCCTTAGATGATATAGGATGACCGCTCTGAACCCTCCTTAGATGATATAGGATGACCGCTCTGAACCCTCCTCAGATGATATAGGATGACCGCTCTGAACCCTCCTTAGATGATATAGGATGACCGCTCTGAACCCTCCTCAGATGATATAGGATGACCTCTCTGAACCCTCCTTAGATGATATAGGATGACCGCTCTGAACCCTCCTCAGATGATATAGGATGACAGCTCTGAGCCCTCCTTAGATGATATAGGATGACCGCTCTGAACCCTCCTAGGATGATATAGGATGACCGCTCTGAACCCTCCTTAGATGATATAGGATGACCGCTCTGAACCCTCCTTAGATGATATAGGATGACCGCTGTGAACCCTCCTTAGATGATATAGGATGACCGCTCTGAACCCTCCTTAGATGATATAGGATGACCGCTCTGAACCCTCCTTAGATGATATAGGATGACTGATCTGAACCCTCCTTAGATGATATAGGATGACCGCTCTGAACCCTCCTTAGATGATATAGGATGACCGCTCTGAACCCTCCTTAGATGATATAGGATGACAGCTCTGAACCCTCCTTAGATGATATAGGATGACCGCTCTGAACCCTCCTTAGATGATATAGGATGACCGCTCTGAACCCTCCTTAGATGATATAGGATGACCGCTCTGAACCCTCCTTAGATGATATAGGATGACCGCTCTGAACCCTCCTTAGATGATATAGGATGACTGCTCTGAACCCTCCTTAGATGATATAGGATGACCGCTCTGAACCCTCCGATCTATTCTTGTGTGACTCAAGAGGCCAATCCTTGATATACAGCTGCTGTCGCAGGTTGGGCTTCTGTAATCACCAGGCGCCGTTGCATTTTCACCCTTCTTTCTGCTTCTATTGTGTATGGCATCTGCAATCTGGTACCCTTCCATTATGCTCTCTCTCCATGTGGATCTATCCAGAATCCAGTGCCACTTTTTCTCAGCTGCCAGTGTCGATTTTGAAGAGCTTCATGTCGCGTTTGCATACATCCGTATGCCGTAAACGTGGGCGAGCAGAGTCTCTCCTGCCTTCTATTAGATCGCCATACAGAATGTCTTGTGGAAGTCGACCTACTGGCATTCTACGAACGTGACCAAGCCAGCCAAGGCGTCTGCTGCTGATAACAGAGCGGATGTCCTGGCACCCTTCTCTTCGTAGCACTTCCTCATTGGTTATCTTATCTTGCCACCTTATTTTAAAGATCCGCCTTAGCTAATGAGATGGAGGACATTCAGCTTTTTTTTCCTGCCATGAGTAGGTTGACCTTGTTTCACTTCCGTATAGCAAAGTGCTAATCACACACGTCCGGTAGACTAAGGCTTTAGTACTGCTAGTCAGCAATATGTTGTCCCACACTCTTTTCTGCAGCCGTGACATGGTGCCCATTGCTTTGGCTATCCTGTTTGTTAATGTCTTTATCCAGTAGAGCATCGTTGGATATGATGGAGCCAAGATAACAAAAGTGATCATTAATGACGTATGTGTCCTCAAGATATAGTTGAAAAGTTTCGCTAATCAAAATTCCAGATGATTACTTGATGAACAGTCAGTGGTATTTATATATATATATATAACTTGTGTTTTCTGGTATATTAGTCACCAACAGTCAGTGGTATTTATATATATATATAACTTGTGTTTTCTGGTATATTAGTCACCAACAGTCAGTGGTATTTATATATATATAACTTGTGTTTTCTGGTATATTAGTCACCAACAGCTAAAAAGCTGTGGTTCGTGGTATATATCAGCGGCAGTGTCACTGCTACATGTTAATAAAATCTTATGTTTTGTTGTTGTTCAATGTATTGAGAAATTCGTTAGTAAGTTGATTGACGGCAAGTCTCTAGAACTTGTCTCATTGAAATACTCAAGTCTGGGTCTATACCTACAGACAGAGAGGTGTGCCCTAATAAATCAATAGGAATGAAAAGTTTGTAATTACATTTCAGTTGCATTGTAAGCTAGAAATAGTTCTAGCATATAAATATAAAAGTTGAATGCTAAGTAAATTTATTATTATATGCCTAAGGTCCCTGATTCATTCATGTACTGATTGATGTATCAATAATTCTCCTGTATGCAGTGGACCAAAAAATAAGTAAATTTAAGTAGTTACTACTTTCTGTAGGCCTATAACTTAAACACCTTTCACTATCAAAACCGAAGCGGTTGAATTTCCAAAATCAAATATTCGCAATTTAGACCCAATATGTTTTTTTTAAAGCTGAGCTATCAAAATGTACAAGTCTACAAAGGTTTATAAGTTATGTGTAATCTTACGTTGAGCACTACACTGAGTTGTAATTCTTCGTCATAAAGACAAAGAAACATTTAGCACACAATTAGTTATTTCAAATACTGAAGGGCAGGCAACCTTTACTTCTTCACTGCAGATCGTGCTTTGTGTCACGTGGGTATTGTCACCCCTACCAAGTTGTGATCGAGCTCTCCAAACTCATCTCTCTTCATTAGCATTGTTGTTACAGTTGTGTCCTCCCGTGGACCAAGTTGTGATCGAGCTCTCCAAACTCATCTCTCTTCATTAGCATTGTTGTTACAGTTGTGTCCTCCCGTGGACCAAGATGTGATCGAGCTCTCCAAACTCATCTCTCTTCATTAGCATTGTTGTTACAGTTGTGTCCTCCCGTGGACCAAGTTGTGATCGAGCTCTCCAAACTTATTTCTCTTCATTAGCATTGTTGTTACAGTTGTGTCCTCCCGTGGACCAAGTTCCATAGAAAGGTTCTAAAAAAAAAAAAAAAAATCCACAAGTATCCATGGTTTCATAAACACCACTTCCACGCTAAGAATGTCAGAGCACTGCTCGGCGAATGTCATTAGCTCAGGATTGACTGAAAAGAAAAATCTTTTTTAGAAATGAAAGTGGACTCGCATGGGCGCCAGCAGCAGGGTGCAAGGGGATGCACATGCACTTGCACCCCCCTGGATTCTGAGTACCCAAATTCTAGCACTTTTTTTGCACCATCAGATCAATTAAAATCTAAGTTGCAACTGAACAAGTAGTGCTTCCGCTGGTGACTGAAGTACAGTTGTAGTAGACTAGTCTAGGCTTATCAGGCATTGATGGCTGGCTAACCATTCACGTGCACCCCTCTGAATTCTGGGTAGCCAAATTTTAGCCCGCTTTAAATAACGGCTGTAAGTGAAACCAGACAAACTGCATATGTGTAATCTGTGCCTGCTTCTCATGTGTTTCTGATTTGTCTTTTAATTGTCAATTATTCATCTTTTCATGAATCAGTTTCCGTGACGTGGCAGTCTGTCCATCTTAGCATAAATGGCCGCTTAACAGCACATCAGCAGTCACATTAATGACATAAATACCAACATGGCCATGTTGAGGAACACTTCAAGGATGACATCTTGAGGAAGGCGAGACTGCTGGCAGACACACGGGGTATTGAGTTGGTGCTACCGAGAATTTGTAGCCGACAGACACACCGAGAAAAAAACATATGTTTGGATTTCTGGAGTTATTACAGAACACGGCTTTACATGACGTCTTTTTGTTCGTTAGTTTCTTCATTAACGTTTCGCTTTTCAAACAATAATAATGCTCAGTTCAACTTGTTTAGTCTATATCCTAAAAGGATGCAAGAGCTTCAACATTAGGAAGAATATCAGCACTGCAGATAAGCGTTCACCGCCTGCTTGTCCATCGCGACCAGAAGCAATTCAGTAGTAAAGTTATTATGCAGCGTGTGCACGTTTTGTTTGATCAACCGTCGGGATGTACGGACCGCACAGATCAACTGACCAAAGTGTACAGACAATAGTTTGTTTGATCAACCGTCGGGATGTACGGACCGCACAGATCAACTGACCAAAGTGTACAGACAATAGTTTGTTTGATCAACCGTCGGGATGTACGGACCGCACAGATCAACTGACCAAAGTGTACAGACAATAGTTTGTTTGATCAACCGTCGGGATGTACGGACCGCACAGATCAACTGACCAAAGTGTACAGTCAATAGTTTGTTTGATCAACCGTCGGGATGTACGGACCGCACAGATCAACTGACCAAAGTGTACAGTCAATAGTTTGTTTGATCAACCGTCGGGATGTACGGACCGCACAGATCAACTGACCAAAGTGTACAGTCAATAGTTTGTTTGATCAACCGTCGGGATGTACGGACCGCACAGATCAACGGACCAAAGTGTACAGTCAATAGTTTGTTCACATGTTTTGTTTGTATTTCATGAACCAAGTATTAACTGTGAACTTAATATCGCATCGGTATGGGGGTGGCGTGATGCACTATTTCTTTTCTTTAATATTCTTTGTCATAAAAAGTTGCAGTTACGACTTTGAGCCATGAGTGGCGACTTGCACACCCCCCTGCAGAAAATCCTGCTGGCGCCCATGTGGACTCGGTAAAGACAATCTGCACCTCTGCAAAGGACTTAAGTAAGAGTCACGTGAACCGACAATAGCCGTCATTCTCTTGGGTTTTGGTGTATTCATAATCAGAACAAGTGAAAGAAAAATTCACAGATAAAATAATAAAAAACAAGATTACAAAGAGAGTTTGTGTTACACAAACTCAGAGGCGGCCCCCGTCGAAGTCGGATCCCTGTCGGATCTGCATATTCGCAAATAATATTCAAGAGGTGATTTAATTTTGATTGTCAAAAGTAATAATGTTTCAAAGATTCATTTGCCGTAAATTTAAATTAAATAAAAAATAGTAGATTATTTTTACTATATTAAAACATTGCAATATTGATTAAAACGTTTGAAAATGAAAATCTACACTTTTTTTTTTACACTTTAAGTTAAGAAATTGAAATTCTACATCTTAATCGTCTATTTTAGTCTAAACTAGATCTAGAAATTCTAGATATAGACTCTAAAATAATTTTAATTAGAATATAAATCCAGATCTAGATATACTGTAATAAAAATCTAGATCTAGTTTAAAAAATCTAGATTAGATCTAAATCAAGATATCATTCCTTTTTTAAACGCGAGTCACATAACGAGGCTTAATAAACATTACTATACCGAGTTCTTTTTTCATTTCATTTGAAGAATTAATTCCATATAACGTCAGAGGGAAAACAAACACTACGTCACACGGCCTAGCTAGACTAAAAATCGCATTCATCATTACGAGCCATTTATCGAGTGTTCATAGACATTGGTGCACCGATTGCGTTCTTTTAGCATTTCATTTAAAGAATTCATTCCATATGACGTCAAAGGAAAAAAAAAACATTACGTCACAAGGCTTAGTTAGACTAAAATATGTTTTCATCAATACGAGCAATTTTTTGAGGGTTAATAGACATTGGTGCACTAAGTGCATTCTTTTAACATTAGCCTACATTTAAAGAGTCCATTCATATGACGTACCATAAAAAAAATGTCTTTATTTACACGAGATATTTAACAAGGGTTCATAGACATTGGTGCACCGAGTGCGTTCTTTTAACATTACATTTAAAGAGTCCATTCATAGAAAAAAAATTCCATTACCTCACAATAGGCTAGTACCGGTACCATAAAAAAATGTCTTTATTTACACGAGATATTTAACGAGGGTTCATAGACATTGGTGCACTGAGTTCTAATAGAATTTATTTAAAGAGGATCAAAGCCGCATTGTTTTTGAGTTTTGTCTGTCAGTCGGTCTGTCTGTCATCTTGATATAAAAAAAACCTAAAAGTTATTAAAAATTGATTAACCTTTATTTTACGTTTCAAAACATCGCAATAATTTTTAGGTATGAACACAATTGAAAAGTTTATATAATAAATTGTTCCGGATGTTTGTACAAATAGTAAAAGAAAAAGAGAATTTCAGATAAATGAAATACCGTTAATTAAATTTTTTGGATGGTCTCGTATAAAAATTAGATGTATTACAGCCATGTGGAGAGATTTTCATACCTACTTTGGTGTTTGGATTCTGTTTTCCTTAAAAATCGGAACATAATATTAACGATAATTAGATTTTTTAATGTTTTAGGTAGAAAGTTAAATGTACTGTAAGAGAGTAGTGTGTTAAAATATTTTTCATAAAAATCCGTAAAAACATTATTTCGTAAATGAGAAGATTATTTGTTTATTATTTAGAAGAGGGAGTTCAAACAATTATTTGGCGTTAGTAGATTTCTGGCGACGATTTGTAAGAAACAAAATCCGGAACATTCTTTATCGATTACAAAACTTCTATGTTATGTTTCAGCAAGAAAATTAAATGTCTAAAAAGTAATTTTCAGTAATCAATTCTATTAAATTACTTTTTTTAAAGCCCTGAACAACCTATTGTCGATATTTTTAAAATTTGTTTAAAGATGAAAATACGGAACAATTTGATATTGATAACCTATTTATAGTGACGCATTGTCAAATAATATAAGTGTAATATTAGTAAATTATGCGATTTCAAACAATCATTAGGCATAATTCATGTTTTATAAAACAATATCCGGAACATTTTTTACACTTAATGAAATATAAGTCAGTATAGAGATTTTGATTTAGCATTAGTATGCTATTTACATAAAAAAACGGAACAACATATTATTGATAATGTGTTTTTGCAACGTTTAAGCATGGAAATTGAATGTAATATAAATTAGAAGAGCAAACAAACATTTGTTGGGGTTGATTAGTTTTGCACAAAAAAATCCGGAACAATCAATTTTTAGATACTTAAAACTATTGAGATGTTACGGGAGGAACATTAAAGGGTAAATCAGATTTTCAATAGCTTTTAGAGTTCTAGTTTTTTTTAATCTAATCGTGACGGACAGACCGACAAACAGACAAAACGCACAAAAATAAGCTTCTTTTATTCGGATGGGGGCACTAAACAAAAAATAAATAAAATCTGATTTTTTAAAAAAGTTTAAGGAATTTGGTTTAGCACCTGATCATATTGCGACGTTACGCTACTGCACGAAAATCGCTGCATAAAAAATCCATTTAAAAAAATGTGCGTGATATTATTAGCCTTTATAAACAAATAGAAATGTTTTCTGTTAATTTTAGCAGCTAGTTGACCAGAAAAAAACATCTTTAACTATTATTTATATTTGTTGTAAACATTTCCTGTACATTTTTAAAATATATTAGACTTAGTGATACTGAAAATACACAAAAATTGTCCATCTTTGTTAGCATATTGTGACATTGCCTCCCTTTACAATTATTTAATTGTTTTAGAATTGGTGTATTTTTATGAAAAAATCGCTTGCATAATTAATTTTATAAATTAAACGGTTTGCTTTTAGAAAACCAAAATTAGCCGTTGCACCTAAACTTTTCAAGCCGCATTTAATGATGAAATAATATTTTTCATATCTCTTCTAGTTTTCACGATCTGAGTGTGACAGACGGACAGACGGACATTTTGCACAAACCTAATAGCGGCTTTTCCCCTTACGGGGGCCGCTAAAAACTTTGCTTATATTTTGTACGTAAATCGAAAACATGAAAACATCAAGAGTCTATATGTAGAAGTAAATCTAGATCTGAACCAGATCTTAAGTTCTAAATCAAGAGTCTATATGTAGAAGTAAATCTAGATCTGAACCAGATCTTAAGTTCTAAATCAAGAGTCTATATGTAGAAGTAAATCTAGATCTGAACCAGATCTTAAGTTCTAAATCAAGAGTCTATATGTAGAAGTAAATCTAGATCTGAACCAGATCTTAAGTTCTAAATCAAGAGTCTATATGTAATTTCAGATCTAGATGTCCATTTCACGAGAGGACCAATAAATATTAGATTCATAGATTCCATTGCTCACTGGCCCAATGGGTGACAGCGTTCGTTCCAGCAGAACGGGGTCAACGTCACGGGTTCGATACCCGGTTGGAATTGATTTTTGTCTGTATAGTTTATTATATTTTAAGTTGTATAATGGATGTATTTATGGATGTATTAATGAATGTTTTCTCTTTTTAAAGAAATATTTAAAATGTTTTCCTTGTTTTTCAGTATTTTGACCAAAGCTTCTATCAACTCCCTCGGTCTGGTCCAAAATTTGTACACACGTTAGTTCTCCCAGATTCAAGCTTCTATCAACTCCCTCGGTCTGGTCCAAAATTTGTACACACGTTAGTTCTCCCAGATTCAAGCTTCTATCAACTCCCTCGGTCTGGTCCAAAGTTTGTACACACGTTAGTTCTCCCAGACTCAAGCTCTTTCTGGCCCAAAATTAGTACACGTTAGTTCTCCCACACTCAAGCTTCTATCAACTCTCTCGGTCTGGTCCAAAGTTTGTGCACGTTAGTTCTCCCAGACTCAAGCTTCTATCAACTCCCTCGGTCTGGTCTATGTGAATGCTTTTAACAAACTTCCAACTACACCTAGGATCTAACAAACTTACAACTACACCTAGGATCTAACAAACTTACAACTAGACCTAGGATCTAACAAACTTCCAACTACACCAAGGATCTAACAAACTTCCAACTACACCTAGGATCTAACAAACTTCCAACTAGGCCTAGGATCTAACAAACTTCCAACTAGACCTAGGATCTATCAAACTTCCAACTACACCTAGGATCTAACAAACTTCAAACTAGACCTAGGATCTATCAAACTTCCAACTACACCTAGGATCTAACAAACTTCCAACTACACCTAGGATCTAACAAACTTCCAACTACACCTAGGATCTAACAAACTTCCAACTAGGCCTAGGATTTAACAAACTTCCAACTACACCTAGGATCTAACAAACTTCCAACTACACCTAGGATCTAACAAACTTCCAACTAGGCCTAGGATCTAACAAACTTACAACTACACCTAGGATCTAACAAACTTCCAACTAGACCTAGGATCTAACAAACTTCCAACTACACCTAGGATCTAACAAACTTACAACTACACCTAGGATCTAACAAACTTCCAACTAGACCTAGGATCTAACAAACTTCCAACTAGGCCTAGGATCTAACAAACTTCCAACTACACCTAGGATCTAACAAACTTCCAACTACACCTAGGATCTAACAAACTTCCAACTACACCTAGGATCTAACAAACTTCCAACTAGACCTAGGATCTAACAAACTTACAACTACACCTAGGATCTAACAAACTTCCAACTAGACCTAGGATCTAACAAACTTCCAACTACACCTAGGATCTAACAAACTTCCAACTACACCTAGGATCTAACAAACTTCCAACTACACCTAGGATCTAACAAACTTCCAACTACACCTAGGATCTAACAAACTTCCAACTAGGCCTAGGATCTAACAAACTTCCAACTACACCTAGGATCTAACAAACTTCCAACTAGACCTAGGATCTAACAAACTTCCAACTACACCTAGGATCTAACAAACTTCCAACTACACCTAGGATCAAGGGACACGCAATCTGTGACTTTTTCTTTCTTATTACATTTCCAATTAAAAAAAAAAAAATCAAAATTGAACTTCCACATTGTATACGCGCGTGCACACTCCTGGCCGCCCCTCCCCTCCTCTTCCTCCTACAGGGCATATGGCTATTGATGGTCACGCCAGTCTACACATACAATGGTTACAAACTTGTGCCTGTATCCCACCACGCTGGCGCCCCCAACACGCTGGCGCCCCCTCCACGGACCAGATGTGACATAAGCAGCTTAAACTTCATCGACATTTTCTTTTCTTTTTTTCCTTGTCCATATGGTCTTTATGTCACGTGATTCAAGTGATCTTAGCGAGACTCTACAGTAGTCATAGTATCTTGAGGTATTGTCTGGAGGAGGGCACATTGATTTATAGGAGGCGAAGAGGGAGAGAAAGTAAAAACAGAGAAATAGCAAGTTCACAAAGAGAGACAGACGAAGATTGGAGAGAGAGAGAGAGAGAGAGAGATCAGAAAGAGAGAGAGAGAGAGAGAGAGAGAGAGAGAGAGAAGGCAGAGGATAGGGAACAGAAAAAATAATTGACACGGAAAGAAAGAAATAGAAATATCCGACAGAAAGAAATAGAAATATCCGACAGAAAGAAATAGAAATATCCGACAGAAAGAAATAGAAATATCCGACAGAAAGAAATAGAAATATCCGACAGAAAGAAATAGGACAGAACAAGAAAGAGAGAGAGAGAGAGAGAGTGAAGAATTATTATTTCTTCTGCTGCGAGATTGACACAATACTATTTTTATGACTGATAACACTGAGTATTAACACACATTTATCATCTCAGTGTTGATCTTCTCACCTTACAACATACAACACTAACACTTTATCAACACCTAGATCTCAGTGTTAAGCTCTACACCTTAATGACAAGTGTTTCTATTGCAGCAACACCCCCCCCCCCCCACGGCCTCAAGAACATTAAACTGTTTGGATTTTGAGCGACCCCAATAAGAATTCGTGTTTTCTGTCTGTTTTCAGTCTGCCATGTTGAGCTATTAAAGAAAAACAAAACGCACTGGAAATTAAAATGTATCGTTTCGACGCTGTAAATGTATCGGCGATTTATCTGACTTCAATTTTCTGAGATATTTACCATGTCTTGTTAAGAGTGACTATGCACAGAGGACTAAACCATTTTAACAAGAAAAACATTAATACATTTATAAAATAAAAAGACAATACCTCCATTATATAATGACACAAATATATATAATATAATATTTTTTAAAAAAAGGTAAGGCATAGTCAGTGGCGTCACTAGGGAAGGGGGTGCGATCCGCACCGGGTTACACCCGTTAGGGGGGTGACACCCAAGTAAAAAAATGCACTTTGTGAATAACTGACAATTAAATAAAACGTCATAGGCTAACTATTGGAACATACTATTCACAATTCATAACTAGATCTACATACTTAGTTTTTCATTGCAACTACACGTTTGTTATTTGTTTCATTCTATTCAAATGGTTTGAAATGCTCTATCATACTTAATATATCAGCAACAACAACGTGAAACTTTACTTTCAGATGTATACCAGCTGCATGTATGTATAGGAACACTGATTTGATTCAAAACAAAAAAGTTTTAATCGAATCTATTGACTTTGTAGCTAGCACCGTAATATCAGGATGCCAACTAATAGTCAATGTTTAATAAATGACAGTTTTTCAGGCCTAAACTAGTATTGTTATCTCACATGTAATTATTGAACATTGTGTAGAATTGCACAAAGTCTAGAAGTGGCCATTTCTGGAGATTGTGTCATTTTTTTTTTTTAATAAAAGAAGCTCTAGCCAAGATGAAGGAAATGTTACGATACGTCAGTCGAAGGATATACTGGAATATTTTTGGGGATTTTTCTTCTTGGCGTGTGCCAAAAATGGTTGTGATGCTTTCTAATGGGGACGACTTAGTCACTGAATAGCAACACACTTTTGTTGTCGACTAGTTTCTACTAAATGTTATAGAAATAAAATAGAAATTTGTCACTTAATTTATTGTGTGGTTGAAATAAAGTCCGAAATAAGAATATTAAAAGACGTATGAAGAAATCATTTGGATTGGAGAATTGGACAACAACTACATCCGGCTACAAATACAATTGACAAGGAAGTCGTCGCTAGGATTGATGTCAAGGAAAAAAACAATGGAAGGACGTAACTGACGGAGTGTTTCTATAAAAGCAGAATATTGGACATTTTGTGACCATATTATCAACGAGTCTTTCTTGAATAAATAATCTCCATGAGATGATGAAAATGTTATGTAGATAAAACCCAAAGCTAAAAGTACATCTATAATGTTAGAGTAAGAATGACTGTACTCGCCTTTGTATTTAATTTGACAACACACTTTACATAGCACACCTAATATTACACACACTGATCAGATTCAGAAGTTATATGATTTTAAGGGAGACAAAAAAGCTGATGAGATCAACTGAAATCTTAAAATGTCTAGAAAAGTTGAGCTTGAATTTATATTTGGAACTGAAAGAGATGAAAGTGCAGCTTCAATGTCTGGAAGCACGGAGGAGTACAGGAAATAAGAACCAACAGAAGAGCCATTCACTAGATGGGTAGAACATTCACTAGATGGGTAGAACATTCACTAGATGGGTAGAACATTCACTAGATGGGTAGAACATTCACTAGATGGGTAGAACATTCACTAGATGGGTAGAACATTCACTAGATGGGTAGAACATTCACTAGATGGGTAGAACATTCACTAGATGGGTAGAACATTCACTAGATGGGTAGAACATTCACTAGATGGGTAGAACATTCACTAGATGGGTAGAACATTCACTAGATGGGTAGAACATTCACTAGATGGGTAGAACATTCACTAGATGGGTAGAACATTCACTAGATGGGTAGAACATTCACTAGATGGGTAGAACATTCACTAGATGGGTAGAACATTCACTAGATGGGTAGAACATTCACTAGATGGGTAGAACATTCACTAGATGGGTAGAACATTCACTAGATGGGTAGAACATTCACTAGATGGCTAGAACATTCACTCAATCTACGTGCTCAACATGCCTTTTATCAGAATGAAACTTTTTGTTGAACATTTTGTGATACGATGGAAACTTTTTTCGTTCTGAAATTATTGCCACTAGAGGCGAAGCTTAAGATCTTTTATTTGACCAATCTTTACTTTATTTATTTTTGGGCTGGAAGATGTACTAGAGGGTCGAAGATACCAAGAGTAGGCCAATCTTTAAACTATTGACAAAGTGGTGACTAATTAAACCTTTTCTTTAACAAAAGCACAGCACATTAGCGCAAAGTGTTCTAAAAAAAAAGGCTATTCTAAATTTAAAAAAAAAGCCCACTGTGTGGTTCAGAAGAAAAAAAAAAGTTCAAACTAGAAGCAAATGTCAATCGAGCTATCACTAGATGCCGGACTCACTATTGAAGAAAAATAAAAGAGGTTCCTTATTATGTGCATTGATCTTTTTTTTTTTATCTCTGAGCTTCAACTCCTACTTGAAGCAATCATTGATGGAGACTAGCAGATACATTTGGAGCAATCCAACTTTAAAATTCCTTAGTTCAACAACCAACAAAGTATTGTAGATGACAGTTTCAAAATTTTGGCGCATATGATGATTTTTCAAAAGGCAACATTCAAACAGAAATAACCAAGACTCAGAAGGGATCTAAAGGTAACAAAAATTATTCTTGAAGAAAATAAAAGTTGACAGTGCATGATTCATATGCCACTATAAAGACATTAAAAAAATATCTCTAAATCATTGAACAAAGCCTTCAATCGTTCCTTACCCTCTGCATATTTATGGCGTCATGTGATAAGGATTTTTAAAATTAAGAACTTTTTGAGACAGAAACAAATGACACTTTCACAAAGGAGAATTGGATTAAAAATGAGATCGTTAAAGACATTCACTCTGATGAAGTTAATAATAAGTTTTCAAGTTTGAAATCCCCCCCCCACACACACCAAAAAAAAACGTGTTATTTACATAAGGTTACATTGTTGCAAAATTGAACAATAAACTATTTGCAATGTCTTTGATTCCAAAGATCAAGGATGCCTGCTAAGTTTCATATGACTACACAAACCCAGTGAACTGTAGATAAATTGTAATAAACAACTGAATTTTATAGTTGTTGTACAATCAAATAAATTATATACTATATGTATTACAGCGCAACAAACAAAGGGAAAAAATTAAAGGGGGTCGGGGGTGACACCCTGATCTGACCGCACCGGGTGACACCCACCCTAGTGACGCCACTGGGCATAGTTTATGCGATTATTTATTGATATTATAATTATATGGATATCTAGATCTAACACTAGACTCTAGACCTAGACTTCTGATTTAGATATCTTTATGACTTTAGACCTAGTCTAGATTTAGATCTTCTTCTAGATCTAGACTCTAGATGTAATCTATATTATTAGATTTACCTAAAAGATATGAGTAAAGCTAAGATATTATTTAAATAAAATTGAAGCAACTGTGAATCTACTCAGCTATTGCATAATTTCGATACACTATGGCTGACTACGCCATGTTTTTTTTTTGTTGCTATTATTGATAATTATTGAATAATTATAATGTTAGGCCACAGTATGATAGGCCTTTAAATCTAGACTTAAAAGACATGCGCAAAATTTTCATGAACATTAATTTATTATAAACTTGAATCCAAAATACCCAAAGACGATTGTCCTTTCAAAATCGATGTTGGATCTAGACCTATATTTAATCTCTAGCCAAAATTTCCATTTATTAATTTTTTACTTGAAAAAATATAAAGGTCAAACTAGAGTTTTCCCCATGTGGTCACTCAACTAGTAGCCTAATTCTTTTCTAGGCGATATACATCAACTGATAAATTTCTAGGAAAATCATTAGAGCCGTTTTTGAGATCAGCATCCACCCAACCAGATTCCTTCATGAAGGAGTGACTTGAATAGAGGTATTGTAAAAAGAAGCTAAAATCCTATTTCATAAACGTGTCAAAGGTTTGTACTATCTGTTTGTTCTGTATGTGTTATAATGTATGGTATAACAAATGTATATCAAGAGTTAAAGCTTGTAGCGATGAGTTCTTAGGAGCTAAAGCTATACACGTAGATCTTTGAAATAGATCTTTGAAGTAGATCTTTAGAAGCACAATTCTTCGGGACTCCCCAATTGTGTCTACAAGCTGGGCCCACGTGCTAAAGATGTGCAATTCTTAGAAATGCATTACGTCATATCCCATTCATTGGTGGATCGTTGGCGTGCTTGACAGATTTCGGTTGTTCCAGCAGATGATGACATCCCACGGCGGGGAGCGGGCAGCCAGACCACAGAGCACCACACGACCAGGCTGAATGACCAGAATGACTGGACAATGAACATTCGCAGAACTAAATTTCAGTTTCATTTGGGCCTGAGTCTCATGGCAGATCACAATGTTTGGGGGGGGGGGATGTTCTCACTGGAGACAGGCCATTGATTTTATAGTGTTAATAGCTTTGAACCAAACATTTCTGGATTCGGAGAAACTAAAAGTCAACCCGAGGTAAAACTTGGATATAATTATATGGCCAGCTATTGTGTGAAAAGTTATTGATTGGATTTATTAGGATGACGATTTCTGAAGACAAGAAAATCATTTCAAACATTTGATCTTTTTTTTTTTTTTTGTTTTGTTTTGTTGTTCGAAATCTTCTGTTCACATTTAGTAACGAAACGCGTTTCAATCTTACGCCCCTGACAACCATTGCTCTTCTTTTTGTCCCCTTAATGTCCACATTGAGGTTGTTAGCACTAGTTGGTCCAAGGTAGGTCAATAGCTTTTTTTATCATACCACGGGTACTTGTGTGACGTCAGAATTTCAGCTTGAGACATTAAAAGGCTGAACTCTTGGCATACAGCTGCCTTTACCTCCCTTTGTACTCTTTCTAGACAACGGGGAAGGGGGTGTTTTTTTTTATATATACACTCCATTTGATCCAGACATCTACATTTGATCTAGACATTTACATTTGATCTAGACATCTACATTTGATCTAGACATCTACATTTGATCTAGACATCTACATTTGATCTAGACATCTACATTTGATCTAGACATCTACGTTTGATCTAGACATGTCCATTTGATCTAGACATCTACATTTGATCTAGACATCTACGTTTGATCTAGACATGTCCATTTGATCTAGACATCTACATTTGATCTAGACATCTACATTTGATCTAGACATCTACATTTGATCTAGACATCTACATTTGATCCAGACATCTACATTTGATCTATGCATGTCCCTTTGATCCAGACATCTACATTTGATCCAGACATCTACATTTGATCCAGACATCTACATTTGATCTAGACATCTACATTTGATCCAGACATCTACATTTGATCTAGACATCTACATTTGATCTAGACATCTACATTTGATCCAGACATCTACATTTGATCTATGCATGTCCCTTTGATCCAGACATCTACATTTGATCCAGACATCTACATTTGATCCAGACATCTACATTTGATCTATGCATGTCCCTTTGATCCAGACATCTACATTTGATCCAGACATCTACATTTGATCCAGACATCTACATTTGATCCAGACATCTACATTTGATCCAGACATCTACATTTGACTCTACATCGTTAACTACCATTCAATAACTATCAAGTACCGCCCTCATTAACTTGTGTTTATAGCAAGCAGCTAGGAAGTAGTGTGTTTACAGCAAGCAGCCAGTGAGTAGTGTGTTTATAGCAAGCAGCCAGTGAGTAGTGTGTTTACAGCAAGCAGCTAGAAAGTAGTGTGTTTACAGCAAGCAGCTAGAAAGTAGTGTGTTTACAGCAAGCAGCCAGTGAGTACTGTGTTTATAGCAAGCAGCCAGTGAGTAGTGTGTTTACAGCAAGCAGCTAGAAAGTAGTGTGTTTACAGCAAGCGGCTAGAAAGTAGTGTGTTTACAGCAAGCAGCCAGTGAGTAGTGTGTTTACAGCAAGCAGCTAGAAAGTAGTGTGTTTACAGCAAGCAGCTAGAAAGTAGTGTGTTTATAGCATGCAGCTAGAGAGTAGTGTGTTTACAGCAAGCAGCTAGAAAGTAGTGTATTTATTTGGTGGAGTAGTTTTGTCTCTTTCTTCATATACAGCAGTATCCATTTTATTTGCACATTTTTGTACAAGATGTCTATGTACAAGATGTCTAGTTAATATTTGCTTTGAAAATTTGATTGATTGTATTCGGGTATTGTGTAGGTTAGGCCTAATGCTAGGAAGATGACAATTATGTTTTATTTGTATTAATTTCATCACCAGATGTTGATTGCCCATACAATTGGTAAACATTAAATACATATTAATACTTTATATCCGGACGTTATTCGTGGAGATAGCTTAGGCCCATATTGACAAAGAATACTGACCCAGAAATTTGGGTTTGAACAAGCCGAAATATTAATGTGAATGACCAGAGAGATGCTTCTAGAAGAAAAGAAAGCTGTGAATAACCTGCCGACCCAATGGTGTCAAGTTCGAATCACGAGATTGTCCAGCTAGGAAAACTTACATTTGTCACAGTCCACTTGGTTGTCTAGAGGCTCGGATTGTTCACTGTCTCCAGCCACACTATAGTCCTGGGCCTGGACAGGCGGGCTCTTGACTTGGTAATACAGAAATGTAGTTTGAGTCGGGCATGGTGTTGATGGAGTCGTGGCTTGCTGAAGAGGTGGAGGAGTTTTCACCTAGAGAATAAAGAGATTAAGATCTATGTCAAAACCAATGAACACATTACTAGATTTAGAGAAGTAACACACATTTCTTAGTCAGCTTCTGCGGCTCGGTTTTTTTATAATCAATGTAAGACCGAACAGAGCGGACAAATCCGATCACACTAGCACTTTTACTTGACATGACTAGGTCACTTGACATGACTAGGTCACTTGACATGACTAGGTCACTACTGGCTGATTCTAGTACTAGTTGAAGGACTAAATGGAAACATATGTGTGTGTGTGTGTGTGTGTGTGAGGGTCAGACCAAAATGTTAGGTGAGAGTTTTCTAGACGCAGGATACAATATTGAACAACAAAAAGTTCCTGCCGAGAGTTTTTGAAATATTTGGATAAAGAACTGAAAAGTCAAAGAATACTCAATAGATTGTAAGTAGGTCTATTTCCTAAGGCATGGGGGGGGGGGGGTACCGATAATCGAATTCACGGGTAAAAAGGTATAGGGTTGGGAGGGGTTGCGTTGTAAAGTAGACCGAGCCTATTGGATGTAACAGACTCTAAGATTCAAGATGTTAGGAGGTGTCAGAGCACGGTCTCAAAAGTCAGCAACGAGCCACAGCCTCCTAGAATTTATCTAATAGTTCCAAATAACTGAAAAGTACAAGTTGAGTCAGAGAGTGTCAAGAAGACTATTTGTTAAGGCGGAGAGGGGGGGGGGGGTGATACTCAAATTTACTGGGGCCTGTCCAAGTGATAAGTACAAAAACACAACAACTTCACACAAGTCTAGACGCGGCGGGCAATGCTAGTTTTATATAGAGATTTAAAATCCTGTATACGCACAATTGAATGCCCTCGAATGTTGAAACGAACTTTATAACCTCGATCTTAAGATCAGTTTTTGTTGGATGTGCTATTGGTCATCGAAGTCACTGTCAGGCCGTGCAATTAGATGTGACCGATACCAGAGACTTCAAGTGTTTGGAGGGGCGGGGCGAGTGAAAAGTTCACAGACTAGAAGTGAAAAAAAAAAAGGGGGGGGGGCATTCCACTTAAAAGCATATAATAGAATAGACTCTTCGCTAAACGCTGAATTGTTTAAATGTTAGCATATAATAGAATAGACTCTTCGCTAAACGCTGAATTGTTTAAATGTTAGCATATAATAGAATAGACTCTTCGCTAAACGCTGAATTGTTTAAATGTTAGCATATAATAGAATAGACTCTTCGCTAAACGCTGAATTGTTTAAATGTTAGCGTATAATAGAATAGACTCTTCGCTAAACGCTGAATTGTTTAAATGTTAGCATATAATAGAATAGACTCTTCACTAAACGCTGAAGTGTTTAAATGTTAGCATATAATAGAATAGACTCTTCGCTAAACGCTGAATTGTTTAAATGTTAGCGTATAATAGAATAGACTCTTCGCTAAACGCTGAATTGTTTAAATGTTAGCATATAATAGAATAGACTCTTCGCTAAACGCTGAATTGTTTAAATGTTAGCGTATAATAGAATAGACTCTTCGCTAAACGCTGAATTGTTTAAATGTTAGCATATAATAGAATAGACTCTTCGCTAAACGCTGAATTGTTTAAATGTTAGCATATAATAGAATAGACTCTTCGCTAAACGCTGAATTGTTTAAATGTTAGAATATAATAGAATAGACTCTTCGCTAAACGCTGAATTGTTTAAATGTTAGCATATAATAGAATAGACTCTTCGCTAAACGCTGAATTGTTTAAATGTTAGCGTATAATAGAATAGACTCTTCGCTAAACGCTGAATTGTTTAAATGTTAGCGTATAATAGAATAGACTCTTCGCTAAACGCTGAATTGTTTAAATGTTAGCATATAATAGAATACACTCTTCGCTAAACGCTGAAGTGTTTAAATGTTAGCATATAATTGAATACACTCGCTAAACGCTGAAGTGTTTAAATGTGGCAGTTTTATTAAAAGTGCAAAAATTAAAGGGGGGGGGGGGGCAAAGTATTATGGGTAATGTTAGTCTACTCTAGTTAAACATGACGCCAATGGGTAATGTTAGTCTACTCTAGTTAAACATGACGCCAATGGGTAATGTTAGTCTACTCTAGTTAAACATGACACCAGTGGGTAATGTTAGTCTACTCTAGTTAAACATGGCGCCAGTGGGTAATGTTAGACTACTCTAGTTAAACATGGCGCCAGTGGGTAATGTTAGACTACTCTAGTTAAACATGACACCAGTGGGTAATGTTAGACTACTCTAGTTAAACATGGCGCCAGTGGGTAATGTTAGACTACTCTAGTTAAACATGGCGCCAGTGGGTAATGTTAGACTACTCTAGTTAAACATGGCACCAGTGGGTAATGTTAGTCTACTCTAGTTAAACATGGCGCCAGTGGGTAATGTTAGACTACTCTAGTTAAACATGGCGCCAGTGGGTAATGTTAGACTACTCTAGTTAAACATGACACCAGTGGGTAATGTTAGACTACTCTAGTTAAACATGGCGCCAGTGGGTAATGTTAGACTACTCTAGTTAAACATGGCGCAAGTGGGTAATGTTAGTCTACTCTAGTTAAACATGGCGCCAGTGGGTAATGTTAGTCTACTCTAGTTAAACATGGCGCCAGTGGGTAATGTTAGTCTACTCTAGTTAAACATGGCGCCAGTGGGTAATGTTAGTCTACTCTAGTTAAACATGGCGCCAGTGGGTAATGTAAGACTACTCTAGTTAAACATGGCGCCAAACTATTATTTGGAGGTTTCTTATCATTCTTCAAATGCAAATAGTCATTCAATAAGTGCATTGGCCAGTTCTATAATGTTACTACCGCATTGACCAGTTCTAAAATGTTACTACCGCATTGACCAGTTCTAAAATGTTACTACCGCATTGACCAGTTCTAAAATGTTTCTACCGCATTGACCAGTTCTAAAATGTTACTACCGCATTGACCAGTTCTAAAATGTTACTACCGCATTGGCCAGTTCTATAATGTAACTATTGCATTGACCAGTTCTATAATGTAACTATTGCATTGACCAGTTCTAAAATGTTACTACCGCATTGGCCAGTTCTATAATGTAACTATTGCATTGACCAGTTCTATAATGTAACTATTGCATTGACCAGTTCTAAAATGTTACTACCACATTGACCAGTTCTAAAATGTTACTACCGCATTGGCCAGTTCTATAATGTAACTATTGCATTGACCAGTTCTATAATGTAACTATTGTATTGACCAGTTCTAAAATGTTACTACCGCATTGACCAGTTCTAAAATGTTACTACCGCATTGACCAGTTCTATAATGTTGGTGTTTACGATCAATTCATTTGTTTCTAGTGTTTACTCATTTGTTTCTAGTGTTTACTCATTTGTTTCTAGTGTTTACTCATTTGTTTCTAGTGTTTACTCATTTGTTCCTAGTTCTAGAATAAAAGGGGCCCGGGGAAACAAGCCAAGACTTCCAAGACAACCTTGAAACAATGCACATTTTGCATCGCAGGCAGCGCCAATGAAAACTGTGTCATCAAAGTTCTAGTTGCTCTCACCACTGTCAAGAAGAGTGTTCACTATGCAAGCGATTGACCAACTTGTACACTAGCAGTTTGATAGCTGTGGTCAGTTTGGTATTTTTGCAGAGTTTTGCCATTGCTGCCTTTCCAATCTTTTTTCTGTCACCACTACGTCTCAATTGTTGTTGCTGGCAAGAGTTGATTCCTGCACCACCTTAAGGCTGGGATTACCGACAATTATCTCTCGTATTACTGAGACGTTTTGTGCCACATGTTCAGTCTTGGTGAGACTTATTGTGAGACTGAACGCTTGACATGCAGCTGCTAAAGCATTGGCTAGCTTCTTGCCATTACGAGGAAAGAGTAACGCAGTTCCATTAGTAGAACACGCCATCTCCTCGTTTTGGCTTGAAGTCAAGCCAGGTGAAAAAGTCTTCCATCTACTGTGGATACTTTCTTTTATCGGAGTTTTCGATTTTTCGTTTCGAATGTGTTCAAACAAGGAAATTTGTAAATAGTCGATCTACATTTACATTTCTAGTCGATCTACATTAACATTTCTAGTTCATCTACATTAACATTTCTAATCGATCTACATTTACATTTCTAATCGATCTACATTTACATTTCTAGTTCATCTACATTAACATTTCTAATCGATCTACATTTACATTTCTAGTCGATCTACATTAACATTTCTAGTTCATCTACATTAACATTTCTAGTCGATCTACATTTACATTTCTAGTTCATCTACATTAACATTTCTAGTCGATCTACATTAACATTTCTAGTTGATCTACATTTACATTTCTAGTCGATCTACATTTACATTTCTAGTCGATCTACATTAACATTTCTAGTTCATCTACATTAACATTTCTAGTCGATCTACATTTACATTTCTAGTCGATCTACATTAACATTTCTAGTTCATCTACATTTACATTTCTAGTCGATCTACATTAACATTTCTAGTTCATCTACATTAACATTTCTAGTTCATCTGCATTAACATTTCTAGTTCATCTACATTAACATTTCTAGTTCATCTACATTTACATTTCTAGTCGATCTACATTAACATTTCTAGTTCATCTACATTAACATTTCTAGTTCATCTACATTAACATTTCTAGTTCATCTACATTAACATTTCTAGTTCATCTACATTTACATTTCTAGTCGATCTACATTAACATTTCTAGTTCATCTACATTTACATTTCTAGTCGATCTACATTAACATTTCTAGTCGATCTACATTAACATTTCTAGTTCATCTACATTAACATTTCTAGTTCATCTACATTAACATTTCTAGTCGATCTACATTAACATTTCTAGTTCATCTACATTAACATTTCTAGTTCATCTACATTTACATTTCTAGTTCATCTACATTTACATTTCTAATCGATCTACATTAACATTTCTAGTTCATCTACATTAACATTTCTAGTTCATCTACATTTACATTTCTAGTCGATCTACATTTACATTTCTAGTCGATCTACATTTACATTTCTAGTCGATCTACATTTACATTTCTAGTTCATCTACATTTACATTTCTAGTTCATCTACATTTACATTTCTAGTTCATCTACATTTACATTTCTAGTCGATCTAAATTTACATTTCTAGTCGATCTACATTTACATTTCTAGTTGATCTACATTTACATTTCTAGTCTATCTACATTTACATTTCTAATCGATCTACATTAACATTTCTAGTCGATCTACATTTACATTTCTAGTCGATCTACATTAACATTTCTCTTCGATCTACATTTACATTTCTAGTTCATCTACATTTACATTTCTAGTCGATCTACATTTACATTTCTAGTTCATCTACATTTACATTTCTAGTCGATCTACATTTACATTTCTCTTCGATCTACATTTACATTTCTAGTCGATCTACATTTACATTTCTAGTCGATCTACATTTACATTTCTAGTCGATCTACATTTACATTTCTAATCGATCTACATTTACATTTCTAATCGATCTACATTTACATTTCTAATCGATCTACATTTACATTTCTAGTTGATCTACATTTACATTTCTAGGTATGGAATAATGAAAGATATCTCAAATTACATTACTATTCAACAAATTATAAAATGATTGTCAAGTATCAATAAAATAAAATAAACAGGGGGGATAACAAATATTGAACTAAGAACACGGAGATACAGCCACAGGAGAGAAAAAAAATGCCGAATAGTGTTGGGGCCAGAACACACCCTTGTTTGACCCGGGGCCAGAACACATCCTTGTTTGACCCGGGGCCAGAACACATCCTTGTTTGACCCGGGGCCAGAACGCATCCTTGTTTGACACGGGGCCAGAACACATCCTTGTTTGACACGGGGCCAGAACACATCCTTGTTTGACCCGGGGCCTGAACACATCCTTGTTTGACACGGGGCCAGAACACATCCTTGTTTGACCCGGGGCCAGAACACATCCTTGTTTGACCCGGGGCCAGAACACATCCTTGTTTGACACGGGGCCAGAACACATCCTTGTTTGACACGGGGCCAGAACACATCCTTGTTTGATCCGGGGCCAGAACACATCCTTGTTTGATCCGGGGCCAGAACACATCCTTGTTTGACACGGGGCCAGAACACATCCTTGTTTGACCCGGGGCCAGAACACATCCTTGTTTGACACGGGGCCAGAACACATCCTTGTTTGACCCCGCTCTTGACGGCCAACTGTGCCCTGCATGTTTTCATTAACTACTGACACTAGTTTCCGACCTTTATTTGGACAGCCGCCATTTTGTCTCTAGTACCTTCCATGTACACGTTCTACAGTGTCAAGACTAGATCTCTAACTAGGTTCTATACTTTTAGAGCCTTGACTTAATGCTTTTTCATATTTGTACAATGCCCCTATCAACTCACTCTGTCTGTCTGTCTGTGTGGTAAAAATTTTAATATTTCTCTCACATCCATTTTCGGATCATTTGAGACCAAAAGAAAATCCGCTGCCGAGGACAGGCGCAGACGGCGAAAAGAAAATCTTAATCGACCACCGGCGGACAATGGTTATGCTTGCCCTGAGTGGCAAAATATGCAGGTCACAGCTGGGGCTGCGTATCCACCGGAAATACTGCACTCCTCATTAATCTTCGGACTCGGAGACAAGCCTTAGTAGTAGTAGTAGTTAGTAGTAGTAGTAGTTAGTAGTAGTAGTAGTTAGTAGTAGTAGTAGTAGTAGTAGTAGTAGTAAGATTTTCGGATGAAGTTGAAACTTGGCTCAGTTATTTAGTGCAACTAAAATAACATGAATCAATGGTTAAAAAATACTAATTTGTCAATTAATTACTGGTAATTAATTGTTTTGTTTGATACCAACAAGGAAAATTAATCCTTCAGTATTAAGCTGTATGGCTAAATATGTGGGGTTTATCACCTTAAATAATCGTACAAGTTATTTCTCCCATATACTCACTAAACTTTCCACAATTATTGATTGTACTTTACAATCAATGAATTAATTTAAAAATTAACAAATTAGTAGCTTGATTTATGATACGAATTATTTAGTTTGATACCGAAAAAGGGAAATTAATTCTAAACTATTGAGATATATAGTTGTCAATATGGAGTTCTTCCCATTCGATTTTTTTTTTTTTTTTTTTAATTGTGCTGGTTTAAAGTCTGGATATTGAACACGAAGCTATAACATTCTATGTATAAAAATACTCAAAGCATAGAAAATTGTAGTTTGGCGCTTTGAGAACCTAGACTTGACAGACGGACAGACAGATTACACAAAACTAATAGCGGCTTTTCTCCTTTCCGAGGCGCAAAAACTGTACTTTCCATTGTACACTATGTATTCCGTTGGACGAGTGTGTATTCCGTTGGACGAGTGTGTATTCCGTTGTACACTATGTATTCCGTTGGACACTATGTATTCCGTTGGACGAGTGTGTATTCCGTTGGACACTATGTATTCCGTTGGACGAGTGTGTATTCCGTTGGACACTATGTATTCCGTTGGACGAGTGTGTATTCCGTTGGACACTATGTATTCCGTTGGACGAGTGTGTATTCCGTTGGACACTATGTATTCCGTTGGACGAGTGTGTATTCCGTTGGACACTATGTATTCCGTTGGACGAGTGTGTATTCCGTTGGACACTATGTATTCCGTTGGACGAGTGTGTATTCCGTTGGACACTATGTATTCCGTTGGACGAGTGTGTATTCCGTTGGACACTATGTATTCCGTTGGACGAGTGTGTATTAGCTCAGGTTTGTGTATCTCGTCATTTGTTGACATGGAATCTGTTATTTTAGTGAATACTTTTTTGTTTTTTTACAAATAATAGAAAGATAAAAAAAAATATTATTAGACACTGCCCGCGTGGATTGTATCAATTAATTTGGACCAGTCATGTAATTAGATTTGTAATACATCTAGACTAACAATCATAAATTTAACATATTTTTACCAATTGCTTCTGTTTAGTGCAATTTTACCTAGGGGGTGGCAAGTGGGGTAACCGCCTCAGGCCCCACGCCCGAGGGGGGGGCCCCGCGATCGTAGATGTCCTTGTCACCTTCAGCTTCGCAATCCAGAACAGTTCACATCAACTTGAACTTGGGACTCAATCGTTTGGAACCGGCAGGTATAGGATACCAAAACAATGCAAGTTCTTAACATGACATTTTTTGTTTCTAATACCGTTCAGTTTCGGTAAAGACAGCCTCTTATGACCTGTGAAATCTACGATCATTGTTTAACAGTTCACCTTGGGATCAATAAAAACAAGTAGCCGAAAGCGACCAATCAAAATCGTTTATTTCGCACATAAACAACATCCAATCGGATTGAATAGGAAAACACTTAGTGATTCAGTTTGAACCAGTTGCAGGGCTAAAGATATTTCTACATGAAAGAGTCAAAGGTCATTTCTAGTGTTGTAACAGAAATGTAACTTTAGAAAAATAGATTTTTTAAAATGAAAAATAAATAATATCCAAGAAATTAAATTTTCCGCGGTATATAATTTCATATACGTAGGCCTACATTATTTTTGCATTTACAAAAACAAATAAGAATCAGAATGACATGAATTCAAACTCGAGTGCTAAAGCATCTTCACCCTCCTCATGCCTATACATTAACCACTATGCCAGGAATGTGCTTATGAAACTAGAAGGTTTTATAAGTATCTATTGTTAATTTCAAAAGTTTCTCTCTAAAGGTGACTTCAATCTATTCTACAACTTATCTGTCAAAACAATGTCTTTCTCTTGTTCGATATACCAAACAAATAACTACATACCAATAGTTCATCATACCAAACAAATAACTACCTACCAATAGTTCATCATACCAAACAAATAACTACTTACCAATAGTTCATCATACCAAACAAATAACTACTTACCAATAGTTCATCATACCAAACAAAATAATTAATTTCCAATAGTTCATTAATTAATTGGTAATTTTTTTAAATAGATTATTGTTTTGTCAGGTACTAGAAATAATTGTGCAAAATTTTAGATTTCTACCTGACAGACAGAGAATTGATGTAAACACAATGGTTGATTGTCAAAGTATCAGAAAGTGTTTTGACTTTTTTCTCCATGACTAGTTCATCTCAAGATATTTTTGTTTATGTTTGGGACACTAAGTAACGTAACTTTGAAACATTATAACTTGACTACATTTAAGACGATCCCTAAACACACAGTCACACACACACAGTCACACACACACAGTCACACACATACAGTCACACACACACACCAATAAAGGTTTTCATGTTATTTTCTTTTTTTATCATTTCGAGGAAAGAACTGCAAGGAGGAAGTGAGCCGAGGGTCTGTCAGACACAACTAGAGACAGGCTAAGGCACAACTCAATAACTAACTAATTGGATCAATTGTTTAAGAAGATCAACAACATAAACACACCGAGGAAGTAGATGAACACCGTAAACACACTGAGGAAGTAGATAAACACTGTAAACACACTGAGGAAGTAGATAAACACTGTAAACACACTGAGGAAGTAGATAAACACTGTAAACACACTGAGGAAGAAGATAAACACTGTAAACACACTGAGGAAGAAGATAAACACTGTAAACACACTGAGGAAGTAGATAAACACCGTAAACACACTGAGGAAGTAAATGAACACCGTAAAGACATTGAGAAAGAGATCACATTGTAAGACACTGCGTGCTACCGAGAGACAAGTTTTGTTTGAGCGATCTGAAACATTTGGAACATTTGGTTTCTAGTATTAGAATTTAGCGTGTAAGCAATAGAGCAAAATCTACTCACTGTGTCACAACATATTAGGAAGATAGTATTACTTTTTTTTAAAAGGGTTTTAGTGACTCTATGACGTAAGTATCCTGCTCTGTGACGTAAGTATCCTACTCTATAACGAAAGTATCGTACTCTATGACGTAAGTATCCTGCTCTATGACGGAAGTATCCTGCTCTATGACGGAAGTATCCTACTCAATGACGAAAGTATCCTGCTCTATGACGGAAGTATTCTGCTCTAAGACTGAAGTATCCTGCTCTATGACGTAAGTATCCTACTCTATAACGAAAGTATCGTACTCTATGACGTAAGTATCCTGCTCTATGACGGAAGTATCCTACTCAATGACGAAAGTATCCTGCTATATGACGGAAGTATCCTGCTCTATGACGGAAGTATCCTGCTCTATGACGGAAGTATCCTACTCTATGACGGAAGTATCCTACTCTATGACGTAAGTATCCTACTCTATGACGTAAGTATCCTGCTCTAAGTATGCACCAGGGATAAACAAAAATGAAGTTGACCCGGTTCACAGCCCGGTTGTATTCAGGAATGGATGTACTAACAGATACTTATTCTAAGCTGGGTGCCAACTCTAGATGGAGATGCTAATGTAACTAGGGCCTGCGGAATGCGGAATGAAAGGTAGTGATGACAGCACACATTGCTAGTTCCTCTCCTAAAAGTAATCCGTCAGAAAAGAACAAACTTTTTGGAACGGCATGACGTCACACCAGCACGTGCAACTCAAGTCATGTGACTTACCCCACACCTGAACTATCTGGATGTACTAGTCAACTATGTCACGTACCACTGAGGATCTGCTGTACGAGAAATAAGATTTACTCTTCATCCTCTCCTCTGGCATCATCCAAGGGCAGCAACAAAAGGCTGATCCAAGAGACAGATTGACACAACACTAACACCGAACTAAAACCTGGTAGGGATTTTTCCCCCTTTTTTTGTGTGCAATTAGCCTTTAATTGCTTTACTTAGTCTTATCTTTTACTTTGTACAACTTAATGCCAGACAAGCAGCTTAGCGCAAGAAAATCTGGCCAAATCTGATTTAAAACCCGGGCACAAAACCAGGGTGTGTATTTTCCTATGTTGATTGATTTTCAGGCGTGCCAGTGTCGTTGGTGTCGGTTTACACCTAGAGACGATTCCACCAATCAGAACGCACCCCTGATGACAGCGTCGTGCAGAAGAAGCGCCAATAGACAGCTACGTTTGACACAGGACTTGGTCGCGATGCTCAGATCGAAATCGATTAAACGGCGTGGAGAGAGAGGCAAGGAGGATGTCCTACGTCAGACTGAGACACGAACTGTTCTAACAATAGATAGGCTCAGGAGCAATACTGTCTCCAGTCGGTGAAGAGGAATACTGTCTCCAGTCATTGATAATGCTATGTTGACTTATTTATTTGGTTATGTAGCTCCTCTGAAGTGACAAAATGCATATTCAAACGTCAGCATTAATATTAAACACTATTTTTTTTTTGAAGTTATGATTTCAGATTTTCAAACTAGAAATAATAGTTTCCAGTAAGGTTACGTCAAGCCTTAGGTTACGTCAAGTCTTCACTTCCCTTGAAGTACAATCTATGGGGACATATTACGGAGGTTTTGAATCTCCGACCTTATTTAAAGGAAATTGTTACTCCGCTTCTATCTATCTATCTATCTATCTATCTATCTATCTATCTATCTGTGGTCAGAAGTGTACTTGACTTTCTTGTCCCCACTTGGGCCCCCACCCTCCCCATACCACCCTGACGCTATTCAATAAAGTTCAGTGTTTCAGAAACTGATTGACTTCTAGGTCAAGGTGACATTGATCAAGTTTAGCTTCTGGGCTATTACCCTATTCCCCAATCAAATGTATTGTTCTCATATCAAGTCCATGTCCAGCAGTGTCCACGTACCAGGAAATGTACACTATCTGGCTCTTTTAGTTCGAGCCTGTGGGAAGTATTTGAAAACTAAAATGAATATGCCTCTATAACTTAGTTATTGGTTCTTGGGCCTAGGAATGACATTTGTGAATCAATGCTATTTGGTGTCAACTGGAGCACTATGGAGTTGATTAGGACATTTTAAGGTAATGGTAGTGGGGTGGGGGGGGGGGTCCGAAATGAAACTTAAGTTATTTATAGCAACGTGCCTGTAAGTGGTAGGGGACTATTGAAGTATTCAGTCATGTGACCAGAGCGGATGTATTTCATCGTGTAGTCAGTCACGTGACTAAACCGTCCGATTGTGTCCAAAGAGTTGAGCCGAAGTCCCTTCAAACTCTACGTTTGTAAGCCTGATTGTGCAAACCGCTCTGTCTGGAAGAGGTCCAAGTCAATGTCTATAGAAAAGACTGCTATTTCCAATGTGTTGGGTACTCCGGGCGTATGCACTAGAATACAAGGCCGAAGGCCGAACACACCGGGAACCCCCACAATTTTACCATGTGCAATGAGAAAGCTCTCGTATTCCCATTGATACTTTCACAGGAGTCTTGTGTTGCTACTTATTTAGCCTAACCACTTCCTCTAGCGATCGCTTCCACCCGAGTGCCAGGTTGAGGCAGAGTAGCGTACCCGGGCGTGACGAAACCTTACATTCAACTTGCTTGATCGTGTATTCAGTCACGTGACTAAACCTTACATTGTTTGAGTTGTACAAAATGAATCATTCAAATATAAAACAAGAATTACAGTGTTTATCATTGTTTCAGGGCCGCACTTAGAGGCCCTAGGCGAAGTGAATTTGGTGGCTCCAAATGAAATAACCAAATAAAAAATAAACAGCGAAAAAATAAAATTACGCAATTTATTTAAAATCTAGTCAGGCTACTGACTCCAACAATAACATTGGGCAAAAGTTTCGCTATTTCTTCTCTAGATAAAAATTGTTTGCAGTTCTGTGTGAGGCCCCACCGTCTGCCTAGTGTGTTTCTATAGAGTCTGAGTGTTGTCTATTACATTGTGACTGAACTAGGTGTCTATTGCGTGTTTGTAGATGTGTGTCTGTAGATGTGTGTGTCTGTAGATGTGTGTGTCTGTAGATGTGTGTGTCTGTAGATATGTGTGTCTGTAGATGGAAACTGATAGACAAAGTCTCCAATAGACTCCAAGACTTTCTCACTGCGCTATGATCCTATCACTTTCTCACTGCGCTATGAATATGATCCTATCACTTTCTCACTGCGCTATGATCCTATCACTTTCTCACTGCGCTATGAATATGATCCTATCACTTTCTCACTGCGCTATGATCCTATCACTTTCTCACTGCGCTATGATCCTATCACTTTCTCACTGCGCTATGATCCTATCACTTTCTCACTGCGCTATGATCCTATCACTTTCTCACTGCGCTATGATCCTATCACTTTCTCACTGCGCTATGATCTTATCACTTTCTCACTGCGCTATGATCTTATCACTTTCTCACTGCGCTATGATCCTATCACTTTCTCACTGCGCTATGATCCTATCACTTTCTCACTGCGCTATGATCTTATCACTTTCTCACTGCGCTATGATCCTATCACTTTCTCACTGCGCTATGATCCTATCACTTTCTCACTGCGCTATGATCCTATCACTTTCTCACTGCGCTATGTTCCTATCACTTTCTCAATGCACTATGATCCTATCACTTTCTCACTACGCTATGATCTTATCACTTTCTCACTGCGCTATGATCTTATCACTTTCTCACTGCGCTATGATCCTATCACTTTCTCACTGCGCTATGATCCTATCACTTTCTCACTGCGCTATGATCTTATCACTTTCTCACTGCGCTATGTTCCTATCACTTTCTCACTGCGCTATGTTCCTATCACTTTCTCAATGCACTATGATCCTATCACTTTCTCACTACGCTATGATCCTATCACTTTCTCACTGCGCTATGTTCCTATCACTTTCTCACTGCGCTATGTTCCTATCACTTTCTCAATGCACTATGATCCTATCACTTTCTCACTGCGCTATGATCCTATCACTTTCTCACTGCGCTATGTTCCTATCACTTTCTCACTGCGCTATGTTCCTATCACTTTCTCAATGCACTATGATCCTATCACTTTCTCACTGCGCTATGATCCTATCACTTTCTCACTGCGCTATGATCCTATCACTTTCTCACTGCGCTATGTTCCTATCACTTTCTCACTGCGCTATGATCCTATCACTTTCTCACTGCGCTATGATCCTATCACTTTCTCACTGCGCTATGATCTTATCACTTTCTCACTGCGCTATGATCTTATCACTTTCTCACTGCGCTATGAATATGATCCTATCACTTTCTCACTGCGCTATGATCTTATCACTTTCTCACTGCGCTATGAATATGATCCTATCACTTTCTCACTGCGCTATGTTCCTATCACTTTCTCACTGCGCTATGATCTTATCACTTTCTCACTGCGCTATGAATATGATCCTATCACTTTCTCACTGCGCTATGTTCCTATCACTTTCTCACTGCGCTATGTTCCTATCACTTTCTCACTGCGCTATGATCCTATCACTTTCTCACTGCGCTATGATCCTATCATGGTTCACTTGGGGAAAGGGGTGGGGGTGGGGTAACTGAATGTTACGTTGTTGGCTTTTTAAATGCAGTAAAAAAAATGCACTTAGTGTTCATGCTCAAGCCTCCTCAAGAGTACTAATTTAACAACTACCACATCTGTCAAGTACGATTTCTTTCCCTTATTCGATACCAGAAAAAAATAATTAATACCAATTGTTAATTAATTAATTTTTTTTTTCATATAAGATTTTGTTTTGCCAGGCACAAGAAATAATTGTCGAAATTTCAACTTGCTCCGCGATTGGGTGTGGGAGAAGTAACATGTACCAGGCAGTCAGACAGAGTTGATGTCAGCTTATTCAACTTGCTCCGCGATTGGGTGTGGGAGAAGTAACATGTACCAGGCAGTCAGACAGAGTTGATGTCAGCTTATACAACTTGCTCCGCGATTGGGTGTGGGAGAAGTAACATGTACAAACCAGGCAGTCAGACAGAGTTGATGTCAGCTTATTCAACTTTTCCCGCGATTGGGTGTGGGAGAAGTAACATGTACCAGGCAGTCAGACAGAGTTGATGTCAGCTTATTCAACTTTTCCCGCGATTGGGTGTGGGAGAAGTAACATGTACCAGGCAGTCAGACAGAGTTGATGTCAGCTTATTCAACTTGCTCCGCGATTGGGTGTGGGAGAAGTAACATGTACCAGGCAGTCAGACAGAGTTGATGTCAGCTTATTCAACTTGCTCCGCGATTGGGTGTGGGAGAAGTAACATGTACCAGGCAGTCAGACAGAGTTGATGTCAGCTTATTCAACTTGCTCCGCGATTGGGTGTGGGAGAAGTAACATGTACCAGGCAGTCAGACAGAGTTGATGTCAGCTTATTCAACTTGCTCCGCGATTGGGTGTGGGAGAAGTAACATGTACCAGGCAGTCAGACAGAGTTGATGTCAGCTTATACAACTTGCTCCGCGATTGGGTGTGGGAGAAGTAACATGTACAAACCAGGCAGTCAGACAGAGTTGATGTCAGCTTATACAACTTGCTCCGCGATTGGGTGTGGGAGAAGTAACATGTACCAGGCAGTCAGACAGAGTTGATGTCAGCTTATTCAACTTGCTCCGCGATTGGGTGTGGGAGAAGTAACATGTACCAGGCAGTCAGACAGAGTTGATGTCAGCTTATTCAACTTGCTCCGCGATTGGGTGTGGGAGAAGTAACATGTACCAGGCAGTCAGACAGAGTTGATGTCAGCTTATTCAACTTGCTCCGCGATTGGGTGTGGGAGAAGTAACATGTACCAGGCAGTCAGACAGAGTTGATGTCAGCTTATTCAACTTGCTCCGCGATTGGGTGTGGGAGAAGTAACATGTACCAGGCAGTCAGACAGAGTTGATGTCAGCTTATTCAACTTGCTCCGCGATTGGGTGTGGGAGAAGTAACATGTACCAGGCAGTCAGACAGAGTTGATGTCAGCTTATTCAACTTGCTCCGCGATTGGGTGTGGGAGAAGTAACATGTACAAACCAGGCAGTCAGACAGAGTTGATGTCAGCTTATTCAACTTTTCCCGCGATTGGGTGTGGGAGAAGTAACATGTACCAGGCAGTCAGACAGAGTTGATGTCAGCTTATTCAACTTGCTCCGCGATTGGGTGTGGGAGAAGTAACATGTACAAACCAGGCAGTCAGACAGAGTTGATGTCAGCTTATTCAACTTGCTCCGCGATTGGGTGTGGGAGAAGTAACATGTACAAACCAGGCAGTCAGACAGAGTTGATGTCAGCTTATTCAACTTCGTTTCCCTTTTTTAGCGGTCCCCCGTAAGGGGAAAAAGCCGCTATTAGGTTTGTGCAAAATGTCCTTCAGTCCGTCTGTCACACTCAGATCTCGAAAACTAGAAGAGATATGAAAAATATTATTTCATCATTAAATGCGGCTTGAAAAGTTTAGGTGCAACTGCTACTTTTGGTTTTCTAAAAGCAAACCGTTTAATTTATCAAATTAATTATGCAACCGATTTTTTCATAAAAATACACGAATTCTAAAACAATTACGTAAATGTAAGGGAGGCAATGTTACAAAATGCTAACAAAGATGGACCATTTTTGTGTATTTTCAGTATCTCTATATCAAATATATTTATAAAATGTACAAGAAATGCACACAATAAATATAAATAATAGTTAAAGGTGTTTTTTCAGGTCAACTAGCTGCTAAAATTAATAGAAAACATTGTTGTTTGTTTATAAAGGCTAATAATGCACTTTGTATGTAAATATCACACACATTTTTTAAAATGGACTTTTTATGCAGCGACTTTCGTGCAGTCGCGTAACGTCGCAACATGCTATGGTTCTACACCAATTCCTTAAACTTTTTTTAAAAAATCAGATTTTATTTATTTTTTGTTTAGTGCCCCTCATCCGAATAAAAGAAGCTTATTTTTGTGCGTTTTGTGTGTTGGTCGGTCTGTCCGTCACGATTAGATTTTACAAATAACACTAGAGGCTATTGTAAATCTGAATAATGCAATAGTTTTAAGTATCTATAATAGATTGTTCCGGATGTTTTGTAAAAAACAAATCAATGCCAGCGAATAATTTTTTGCTCTTCTAACTTATATTAGATTTTATTTCCATGCTTAAACGTTGCAATAAATGTAAATAGCATATAAATGCTAATAAAAATATCTATACTGATTTATATTTCAATAACTATATAGAGTAAAGTGCGAAGTTCGAGCGCATTAAGCCCGCTGGCAGCAATTTTCAAGTTTGGATTTTTTAGGCACCGTAACGGTCTGACCTATGAAAAAACTGATGGTATCTCTGAATTCCTCGTCCTTTTTTCTATAAAAATAGATTGGATTTAATGTATCACTAGGCTTGGTTAAAATTAAATACGAGTTCAAAGAGGTGTAGGGTAGGTATCGCCAAGCGTACTTTACCTCGAGCGGATTTTTCCCCAGTTAGTAAGCTCGATCGGGTTGGTGGAAGGTTCGAGCAGATCAAAGAAAATATATCTAAAAACATGTTTTAATATTTAATTTTTACTATAAAGTCATTTTCTTTTTACTCCAGCGCAAGAACACCATCCATTGCACCATTTCCCACCCTCCACAACTTCAAATAGTCTCTTTGAGCTGATGAGCAATCAGACTTAAAAATAGCCTTAAGCCCATTACCCATTTCCTTCACTACCGGGTAGTAAAAAAGAATAATTCCACACCTCCTGAGTTTGACCTCACCATGAACTTAGCCTTTACAAGGAAAAGGAAATAGTATGTGTCGGAAGTAAAGAAAAAAGGTGCGTGCGCAGTAGCAATATAGCAGTAATTTGGTAAACATTCAAATAAAAAAGTTATAGCAATAAAAAGTGAACTGTTCGAACCTCTTGTCAAATCGGGACTGCTCGAACTTCGCACTTTACTAGTTGTTTTATAAAAAATAAATTGTGTCAAATGATTGTTTGAAATCGCATAATTGACTAATATTACATTTATATTATTTGACACTACGTCACTGTAGTTTATTTATCAATATCAATTGTTCCGAATTTTTAACTTAAAACAAATTTATGTCAAATGACTTTATTTTTTTCAAAAATATCGACAATAGGTTGTTCAGGATTTTAAAATAAGAAAGTAATTTACTAGAAACGATTATTGAAAATCACTTTTTATTTTATTTTACAGTTCATTTTCATAATAAAAGTTGTTTAATCGGTAAAGAATGTTCCGGATTTTGTTTCGAAAAAGAAATCGACCTACATTACTTTAATTTTCTTACAAATCGTCGCCAAAAATGATCCGAATTTTATATGAAAAATCTAATAACGCTAATAAATGTTTGAAATCCCTCTTCTAATAAATAAAGAAATAATTTTCTCATTTACGAAAATTGGTTGTTCTGGATTTTTTATGAAAAATAGTTTAACTCTATTTATGTAAAATCGCACTTCTCTCTCTTACACTACATTTAACTTTCTAGCTAAAACGTTAGAAAATCTTATTATCGTTAATATTATGTTCCGATTTTTAAGGAAAAACAACTTCCTAACACCAAAGTATGGTTTGAAAAAGTCTCCATAAGGCTATGGTACATATAATTTTCATAACAGACCATCCCACAAATTTAATTAACGGTATCTCACTATAAATATATAAACATCCGGAACAATCTATTATAGAAACTAATGCAATGTTTCGGAAGGGAAATTAAATTTTAATCAGATTTTCAATAACTTTTAGTCTTTTTTTTTCTCGCTATTAACATGACGGACATACAGACTGACAGACAAAACAAAAAAAGCGTCTTTAATCCTTTTATATATATGTTATATATATATAATTAGTCTAACTAGCCCATTAAATGAAATGCTAAAAGAACTCACTCGGTGCACCAATGTCTATGAACCATCGACAAGCTGCTCGTATAGAAGACATTTTTTAGTCTAACTAGGACGTGTGACGTAATGGAATTTTTTTCCTTTGACGTCATATGGAGTTAATTCTTTAAATGAAATGCTAAAAGATCTCACTCGGCGCACTAATGTCTATGAACCCTCAACAAGTTGCTCGTATAGGCCTAGACGATATTTTTTAGTCTAACTAGACCGTGTGACGTCGTGGATTTTTTTCCTCTGACGTCATATTAGAATAAATTCTTTAAATGAAATGCTAAAACAACTCGGTATAGTAATGTTTATTAAACATCGTAATGTGACTCGCATTTTAAAAATACAATAGCTAGATTTAGATCTAATCTAGATTTTTTATACTAGATCTAGATTTTTTTTAAAACTAGAGCTAGATTTTTTACACTAGATCTAGATTTTTTTTACACTAGAGCTAGACTTTTTAAAACTAGATTTAGATTTAAGTTCTAATTAAAATCATTGTGGAATCTAGATCTAGAATTTCTGGGTCTAGTTTAGAATGTTTGTTGTTTTACATGTTTCGGATGTTCCTTCAGAGTTGTAGTCCAAACCTCCCTCAGGACGACGGGGGATGGGAGCGGGTAGGATTTGAACCAGGGACCATCGATGAATCCAAATGACAGTCCAGTGCGCAAACCGCACTACCAGACAGCCATGATTTAGACTAAAAAAATTTTTTTACAACGTCAAATGAATCTTTGAAACATTATTACTTTTAACAATCAAAACAAAATCACGCCTTGGATATTCCTTGCGAATATGCGGATCCGACAGGGATCCGTCTCCCACGGGGTCCGCCTCTGAGTTTGTGTGGCAACACAAACTCTCTTTGTAATCTTGTTTTTTTAAGTTAATAAAAATAGTTTTTAAAATGTTGCATCGTTACAAAAAACAAACGAAAAAAAACAAAAACATACACATTTCATTTGAAAAAATAAACAATGCACTAAAAAGTAGATACTTGACACGAAACACTTGATCATGGAATGAAACTTTCAATATTTTTTCATATTTTTCGGAGGCCACTCAAAGAGAAAGTAACCAGTTTAAAAGAAGAAAATAAAGTAAGCCCAGTATAAGATAAAGTAATGCCAGTATAAGAGAAAGTAAGGTCAGTATAAGAGACAGTTAGGCCTGAGAGTTTGTTTGAAATGAAATGCCGATGTAGGTATTGACAAGCAACAAGTTGGACGTCACGTTTAATAGAAGAAACTGAGAGAAAGAAAAGTGGTAGTGATGGAGACATGCAGGAAGTGACAGACGGACAGACAGACAGACTGAAATGATCCCCCAGAGTGAACAGAAGAATGAGGTCAGATGATACGACGGATAAGAACAACGGGATGGATTGTTCTGGGGGGGGGGGAGGAGTGCTAATACTTTCCTTCGCTTCCATTGTTTGGTCACGTGATGTGCAGTTGAACTCCTCGTAGATGTGTGTACATTTGAACTCCTCGTAGATGTGTGTACATTTAAAGTCCCCGTAGATGTGTGTACATTTAAAGTCCCCGTAGATGTGTGTACATTTAAAGTCCCCGTAGATGTGTGTACATTTAAAGTCCCCGTAGATGTGTGTACATTTAAAGTCCCCGTAGATGTGTGTACATTTAAAGTCCCCGTAGATGTGTGTACAGTTTTTATCCTAGATATAATGCGTTCAATAACGTTAGATGTAGATAACGTTAAAGTTAGGATAATATAAGTTAGGATAATATAAGTTAGGATAATATAAGTTAGGATAATATAAGTTAGGATAATATAAGTTAGGATAATATAAGCTGGGATAATATAAGTTAGGATAATATAAGCTAAGATAATATAAGCTATGATAATATAAGCTAGGATAATATAAGCTAAGATAATATAAGCTATGATAATATAAGCTAGGATAATATAAGTTAGGATAATATAAGTTAGGATAATATAAGCTAGGATAATATAAGCTATGATAATATAAGCTATGATAATATAAGCTAGGATAATATAAGTTAGGATAATATAAGTTAGAATAATATAAGCTAGGATAATATAAGCTATGATAATATAAAATAGGATAATATATGTTAGGATAATATAAGTTAGGATAATATAAGCTATGATAATATAATTTAGGATAATATAAGTTAGACTAATATAAGCTAGGATAATATAAGCTAGGATAATATAAGCTATGATAATATAAGTTAGGATAATATAAGTTAGGATAATATAAGCTAGGATAATATAAGTTAGGATAATATAAGCTAGGATAATATCAACTATGATAATATAAGCTATGATAATATAAGTTAGGATAATATAAGTTAGGATAATATTCTTCAGATATACAGATACAATAATATGCACAGATAAAAAAAAGCACAAGATATTGTGTACTAGAATAGTAGATAAAGATCTTATAAAATGCTCTATGTGATGCATATACTCAGCCATATGTGACTGTACATGCGGCTAGCAATGCGGAGTTTTTTCAAAGCAAAATGATCCGTTGGTATAAAATTAACATTTGAAATGTCTACTTTTGAATGAAAATATTTGTAAATTTCTTTGTGCCCTGCTCAAAGTTAACTCTTTGTGCCTATCTCAAACTAACTCTTTGTGTCCAGCCCAAAGTAAACTGTTAGAAAACAAGGTTACACAAACTCAAAATCGGCCCCCCGAAGTGGTCCACCCAGGCAGGCTTCAATATTTTCAGAAAGAACATCCGAATGAAATTATATCAAAGACAAATGAGAGCTAACAATGGAGAAAGAAGGTTGACAGATCTTGTGTAGTGCCCAAACGGTCCAGCAGATCAAAGGATAGGTGCAAGTGAATGCAAAGTTAAATGTGAACCTGGCCTAACTAGTTCCCCTTTCAGACCTTGTGGTCTATAGGGCAGATGATGTAAAGTTTTTGTGGCCTACGGTTAACGAGGGTGTCATGTAGCCAGCACAACGACCTACCGCCTTCACTTTTCCCCAACTAATGTCAGGTACTCATTAGAGCTGGGTGGACTCAGAGGCGCACAAAGATTCCTAAGTTGAAAATCCCAGTCTTCACCAGGATTCGAACCCGGGAACCCCGGTTCGGAAGCCAAGCGCTTTACCGCTCAACTACCGCGCCTCCCCTGGCCTAACTGAAGTCTTATAATTGATGTAATTGTTTTGAAAAGGCTCAATCTCTTATTCGAATCCTGAAAAAAAAAAAAAAATTCCGCAAAATACAAAAATGTTCAATTAAATGCAGTTTAGAAGATTACTATTCATTTTACATTACGTCTAACTTATAATGCATACTAAATAGCTTTTTCTCTTTAAAAAACTGCTTGCATAAGTGATTAAAAAAATTAGATTTTTCGCGTTCAGAAAAAAAAAGAGTAGCCGTTGCATAAGAACTTTGAATGGTCTAAAATATTGCGATGTCTGATTTTCACTATCTTTTCTAGTTTACGAGATCTAAACGGGACGGACGGACAGACGGAAAAATTAGAGATCTAGCCTAATGCAAATGAAAGGATTTAAAAAAGCAAACAACTAATAGTACTTAAAACTTCACTTTTGGGGTGCAAAAATAATATGGGCTATAAGGCAGAATCACCAACTTAAGAAGACAGAATCACAAACATTACTGAGGCGAGAGCTGATTTAAGTGTACAGAATCACCAACTTGAGAAGACAGAAACATTACTGAGGCCAGAACTGATTTAAGTGTACCGAATCACCAACTTGAGAAGACTGAATCACAAACATTACTGAGGCCAGAGCTGATTTAAGTGTACAGAATCACGAACTTGAGTAGACAGTAACTCCAGTCTGTCCTCAGTTCACAGAATCGAGCCAGCCACCACGTCAGACCTTTACAAGCCAGCTCCAAAATAGCTCTACGTGCATGTTCAGTGATGTAATTCTGAACAAATATTGCATGACTCTCCATGACTCTAGTTCTAGTGTAATGACTCTAATTCAAGTGCCATAACTTATTTCTAGTACCATGACTCTATTTCTAGTATCATGACTCTGGTTCTAGTGTCATGACTCTAGTTCTAGTGTCATGACTCTAGTTCTAGTGTAATGACTCTAGTTCTAGTACCATGACTCTATTTCTAGTGTAATGACTCTATTTCTAGTGTAATGACTAGTTCTAGTGTAATGACTCTAGTTTTAGTACCATAACTAAATTTCTAGTGTAATGACTCTAGTTCTAGTGTAATGACTCTAGTTCTAGTGCAATGACTCTAGTTCTAGTGTAATGACTCTAGTTCTAGTGCAATAACTCTAGTTCTAGTGTAATGACTTTAGTTCTAGTACCATGACTCTAGTTCTAGTGTAATGACTCTAGGTCTAGTACCATGACTCTAGTTCTTGACTCTAGTTCTAGTACCATGACCTTAGTTCTAGTACCATGACTCAAGTTCAAGTGCCATAACTCTATTTCTAGTGTAATGACTCTAGTTCAAGTGTCATAACTCTATTTCTAGTACCATAACTCTATTTCTAGTGTAATAGCTCTAGTTCTAGTGCCATGACTCTAGTTCTAGTACCATGACTCTAGTTCTAGTACCATGACTCTAGTTCTAGTACCATTACTCTAGTTTTAGTGCAATGGCTCTATTTCTAGTGCCTTGACTCTAGTTCTAGTGTAATGACTCTAGTTCTAGTACCATGACTCTAGTTCTAGTGTAATGACTCTAGGTCTAGTACCATGACTCTAGTTCTTGACTCTAGTTCTAGTGCAATGGCTCTAGTTCTAGTACCATGACTCTAGTTCTACTACCATGACTCTAGTTCTAGTGTATTGACTTTAGTTCTAGTACCATGACTCTAGTTCTAGTACAATGACTCTAGTTCTAGTACCATGCTCTAGTTCTTGTACCATGACTTTAGTTCTAGTACCATGACTCTAGTTCTAGTACCATGACTCTAGTTCTAGTGTAATGACTCTAGTTCTAGTGTAATGACTCTAGTTCTAGTGCAATGACTCTAGTTCTAGTGCAATGACTCTAGTTCTAGTGTAATGACTCTAGTTCTAGTGTAATGACTCTAGTTCTAGTGCAATGACTCTAGTTCAAGTACCATGACTCTAGTTCTAGTACCATGACTCTAGTTCTAGTGTAATGACTCTAGTTCAAGTACCATGACTCTAGTTCTAGTACCATGACTCTAGTTCTAGTGTAATGACTCTAGGTCTAGTGCAATGACTCTAGTTCTAGTGTAATGACTCTAGTTCTAGTGCAATGACTCTAGTTCTAGTGTAATGACTCTAGTTCTAGTGTAATAACTCTAGTTCTAGTGTAATGACTCTAGTTCTAGTGCAATGACTCTAGTTCTAGTGTAATGACTCTAGTTCTAGTGCAATGACTCTAGTTCTAGTGCAATGACTCTAGTTCTAGTGAAACGACTCTAGTTCTAGTGCAATGACTCTAGTTCTAGTGTAATGACTCTAGTTCTAGTGTAATGACTCTAGTTCTAGTGCAATGACTCTAGTTCTAGTGTAATGACTCTAGTTCTAGTGCAATGACTCTAGTTCTAGTGTAATGACTCTAGTTCTAGTGTAATGACTCTAGTTCTAGTGTAATGTCTCTAGTTCTATTGCAATGACTCTAGTTCTAGTGTAATGACTCTAGTTCTAGTGTAATGACTCTAGTTATAGTGTAATGACTCTAGTTCTAGTGTAATGTCTCTAGTTCTAGTGCAATGACTCTAGTTCTAGTGTAATGACTCTAGTTCTAGTGTAATGACTCTAGTTCTAGTGTTATGACTCTAGTTCTAGTGTAAAAACTTTAGTTCTAGTGCCATGACTGTGACTCTAGTTCTAGTGTAATGACTCTAGTTCTAGTGTTATGACTCTAGTTCTAGTGTAATAACTTTAGTTCTAGTGCCATGACTGTGACTCTAGTTCTAGTGTAATGACTCTAGTTCTAGTGTTATGACTCTAGTTCTAGTGTAATAACTTTAGTTCTAGTGCCATGACTGTGACTCTAGTTCTAGTGTAATGACTCTATATTGAACCTGTTTGAGCATATTTTCAATTGATTATGACTTTAAAAAAAAATGTTTTGCTTTTATTGTGCAAAAGTTTAGAACTGTGTGTCGAAATTAAATCCCAACTGAAATTAGCATTAGCTCAACAACAAGAACAATATTTGCATAATGAACTTCTATAAAACTTCCATAAATTGGTCCAAGTAGAGCCATCCCTAAAGACATAAATTAGCCAAAGGGCGAAGAACTCTTTCCGGCTTTGTCTCTATGGACGCCAGGCAGCTAGCAACGATAGCAGCTTTGTTTACGATGGAGGTGTCTGAGCAAGGGAGATAAAAACAAGGTTTCAGTTTAGTGGCCATTTTGAATGACTTGTGCATTGAAATCATTTTGTCTTAGACTTTTACATAAAATTAAGTTTTAACCCAAATCCAAATGAGGTCAGTAAACGTGAGACGTGTTTCCTTTCCTCCCTCGAAGTCAATCAGTTGAGAACACAATCGAGTTAGTTACTTTCCTGGCCCTGTCACTTTCAGGCCTCTATTATCTTCTTTGTTGAATGTCCTATTCACATAGTTACAATTTATATTTGAAAAAGCTGCTCGAGTCTGAACTAGAAAGCCTCCAGAATGGAAGGCCGACGTGTGAAACTACTTATAGAAATAGCTGGTTTTATTTTTCTATTGCTAGTTTACAATTTTTAACGAACGACCTTATTCCTAAGTTACTGTGATTATTGTCATAGGTTGCTTGGAGAGAATTTAGTCATTTTCCCACATAGAACAAAATTAATTAATTACAACTTATTCATGAACTAATTAAAAAAAAGATTCATGCGTTGTCATCGACATTAAATAATTGTGCAAAGTTTGAACTTGATCTGAGACTGGAATGTGGGAGAACTAACGTATACAAGATTTGGACCAGACAGATGGACAGACAGACAGATAGAGTGACTTGATATTAGCTCGGTAAAAAAAAACAACTAAGTTTTAAAAAGCTGCTATTGGTTTGAGCAGCACTCACAACTAATTAGGTTTAATTAGAAAATCTATAGCCTTTATACTACACACTATAGACCTCCATGTCAAGAAAACCTGTTTGTAAAGAAACATTCAAATAGATGTCCATATGCATACACTATTATTGAAACCTGGCTATTAAAAAAGTCTTATTTGTATATATATATATATATATATATATATATATATATATATATACCCAGTAGAGTGATGTGTGAGCAATGTCTTATATACTCAGTAGAGTGATGTGTAAGCAGTGTCTTATATACTCAGTAGAGTGATGTGAGAGCAGTGTCTTATATACTCAGTACAGTGATGTGTGAGCAGTGTCTTATATACTCAGTAGAGTGATGTGTGAGAAGTGTCTTATATACTCAGTAGAGTGGTGTGTGAGCAATGTCTTATATACTCAGTAGAGTGGTGTGTGAGCAGTGTCTTATATACTCAGTAGAGTGGTGTGTGAGCAGTGTCTTATATACTCAGTACAGTGATGTGTGAGCAGTGTCTTATATACTCAGTAGTGTGGTGTGTGAGCAGTGTCTTATATACTCAGTAGAGTGGTGTGTGAGCAGTGTCTTATACACTCAGTAGAGTGATGTGAGAGCATTTCTTATATACTCAGTAGAGTGATGTGAGAGCATTTCTTATATATTCAGTAGAGTGGTGTGTGAGCAGTGTCTTATATACTCAGTAGAGTGATGTGAGAGCAGTGTCTTATATACTCAGTAGAGTAATGTGAGAGCAGTGTCTTATATACTCAGTAGAGTGATGTGAGAGCAGTGTCTTATATACTCAGTAGAGTGATGTGAGAGCAGTGTCTTATATACTCAGTAGAGTGATGTGTGAGCAGTGTCTTATATACTCAGTAGAGTGATGTGAGAGCAGTGTCTTATATACTCAGTAGAGTGATGTGTGAGCTACAACGTGTAGGAGTGTAAATGAATATTTGTTTGAACACTTCCATTGACTAGTTGTCCACTGAAATGTTGTAACGAAACTTCAATAGGTCTAGAAGTGGACACTTTTGTTAAGACAACAAAGTCCAATGTAGAAGTCATTCACATTTCATTGCTGTACCAGCTGCACATAAAATGTTTCAAAGAAATGTTCGCCTGAGATGTTGTACTTGAAAACAAGATCAAAGACTAGCCGATACCCGTGCTACGCTAGGATTGAAATAATTGATAAATACGTTTAATAATAATACTTCATACTCTTAAACCGATCCATAAAACGGCCCTCATTACAACGCTTCCCCCCAGCCCCACCCCAACTTCTACTAATCCTTTTGTTTTCTTTTCTTGAGAGCCTACAAACAAAGGGCCGCAACCCCCTATTATAAAGTATGCACAAACTTTTCTTAGGCCCGTCAGTTGTAGCCTTCCATGTCCCTGCACTTTAGTGCATCCCCCCCCCCCCCAAACACATATACCCAAATGAAGCGGCCATTCTTCCAGTGGAACAGTTGGAAAGCAACATCACAACACTTAGTCCACTCTAGACATTTGTATTGTGCCAGGCCTCAATGTCCTTTTCTCTGTCGTATCCTACAACTGAAGGGTCCGCTAAACCCTTTCTAGTGTATGGTCGAAGAGTTGTTAGGCCCCCCAGCCCTAGATCTACAGAGACACTTTATTTAGACAGCCCTAGATCTACAGAGACACTTTATTTAGACAGCCCTAGATCTACAGAGACACTTTATTTAGACAGCCCTAGATCTACAGAGACACTTTATTTAGACAGCCCTAGATCTACAGAGAGACACTTTATTTAGACAGCCCTAGATCTACAGAGACAGCCCTAGATCTACAGAGACAGCCCTAGATCTACAGAGACAGCCCTAGATCTACAGAGACAGCCCTAGATCTACAGAGACAGCCCTAGATCTACAGAGACAGCCCTAGATCTACAGAGACACTTTATTTAGACAGCCCTAGATCTACAGAGAGACACTTTATTTAGACAGCCCTAGATCTACAGAGACAGCCCTAGATCTACAGAGACAGCCCTAGATCTACAGAGACACTTTATTTAGACAGCCCTAGATCTACAGAGAGACACTTTATTTAGACAGCCCTAGATCTACAGAGACAGCCCTAGATCTACAGAGACACTTTATTTAGACAGCCCTAGATCTACAGAGAGACACTTTATTTAGACAGCCCTAGATCTACAGAGAGACACTTTATTTAGACAGCCCTAGATCTACAGAGAGACACTTTATTTAGACAGCCCTAGATCTACAGAGAGACACTTTATTTAGACAGCCCTAGATCTACAGAGACAGCCCTAGATCTACAGAGACAGCCCTAGATCTACAGAGACACTTTATTTAGACAGCCCTAGATCTACAGAGAGACACTTTATTTAGACAGCCATAGATCTACAGAGAGACACTTTATTTAGACAGCCCTAGATCTACAGAGAGACACTTTATTTAGACAGCCCTAGATCTACAGAGAGACACTTTATTTAGACAGCCCTAGATCTACAGAGAGACACTTTATTTAGACAGCCCTAGATCTACAGAGACAGCCCTAGATCTACAGAGACAGCCCTAGATCTACAGAGACAGCCCTAGATCTACAGAGACAGCCCTAGATCTACAGAGACAGCCCTAGATCTACAGAGACAGCCCTAGATCTACAGAGAGACACTTTATTTAGACAGCCCTAGATCTACAGAGACACCTTATTTAGACAGCCCTAGATCTACAGAGAGACACTTTATTTAGACAGCCCTAGATCTACAGAGACACTTTATTTAGACAGCCCTAGATCTACAGAGACACCTTATTTAGACAGCCCTAGATCTACAGAGACACTTTATTTAGACAGCCCTAGATCTACAGAGACACTTTATTTAGACAGCCCTAGATCTACAGAGACACTTTATTTAGACAGCCCTAGATCTACAGAGACAGCCCTAGATCTACAGAGACACTTTATTTAGACAGCCCTAGATCTACAGAGACACTTTATTTAGACAGCCCTAGATCTACAGAGACACTTTATTTAGACAGCCCTAGATCTACAGAGACACTTTATTTAGACAGCCCTAGATCTACAGAGAGACACTTTATTTAGACAGCCCTAGATCTACAGAGACAGCCCTAGATCTACAGAGACACTTTATTTAGACAGCCCTAGATTTACAGAGACACTTTATTTAGACAGCCCTAGATCTACAGAGAGACACTTTATTTAGGCAGCCCTAGATCTACAGAGACACTTTATTTAGACAGCCCTAGATCTACAGAGACACTTTATTTAGACAGCCCTAGATCTACAGAGACACTTTATTTAGACAGCCCTAGATCTACAGAGAGACACTTTATTTAGACAGCCCTAGATCTACAGAGACACTTTATTTAGACAGCCCTAGATCTACAGAGACACTTTATTTAGACAGCCCTAGATCTACAGAGACAGCCCTAGATCTACAGAGACACTTTATTTAGACAGCCCTAGATCTACAGAGACACTTTATTTAGACAGCCCTAGATCTACAGAGACACTTTATTTAGACAGCCCTAGATCTACAGAGACACTTTATTTAGACAGCCCTAGATCTACAGAGACACTTTATTTAGACAGCCCTAGCTCTACAGAGACACCTTATTTAGACAGCCCTAGATCTACAGAGACACCTTATTTAGACAGCCCTAGATCTACAGAGACACCTTATTTAGACAGCCCTAGATCTACAGAGACACCTTATTTAGACAGCCCTAGATCTACAGAGACACCTTATTTAGACAGCCCTAGATCTACAGAGACACCTTATTTAGACAGGCCTAGATCTACAGAGACACCTTATTTAGACAGCCCTAGATCTACAGAGACACCTTATTTAGACAGCCCTAGATCTACAGAGACACCTTATTTAGACAGCCCTAGATCTACAGAGACACCTTATTTAGACAGCCCTAGATCTACAGAGACACCTTATTTAGACAGCCCTAGATCTACAGAGACACCTTATTTAGACAGCCCTAGATCTACAGAGACACCTTATTTAGACAGCCCTAGATCTACAGAGACACCTTATTTAGACAGCCCTAGATCTACAGAGACACCTTATTTAGACAGCCCTAGATCTACAGAGACACCTTATTTAGACAGCCCTAGATCTACAGAGACACCTTATTTAGAAGAACCCATCTTTATAGACCGTAACATACCCCCCCCCCCCAAAAAAAAACCAACAACATGCACACACACACACATGCAAACACATTCACACACAATAATTGGCACTTGTATTCACTGAGACCATTTTAGGACTTATTTTTTTTTGTGTGAAGAAATAAGAAATAGAACGAAAGAAAATTACGCACCAAAAAAAAAGTGTGTCATAAGGCGGAAAGATTGTTTTGTACTGTAGACATTAAAATGTGTTGGATGTTGTCAATGTGTATGTTAGTCTGAGATGATTCAGATCCAGTATATGTTTCAGTTTGATGTTGTCAATGTGTATGTTAGTCTGAGATGATTCAGATCCATTATATGGAAACTAAACCAGGACTGATTGTACAAACTGATTATCTTTTAATTTCCTAATGACACACGAAGCCTGGAAGTCGAAGTGTTGCTCGGGCGGGTAAGAATTCAAACTGAGAAGCAGTCAACTACTCAATGAACTGATCTAACATTATTAGGTAAGGGGGGGGGGGGAGGAGGGAGAAGTCCTTCACAGGCCGCATGTTTCACGCGCTAACACTTCTGCTTAAGAGCATTGTTGATGGTCCCATAGGTGGACTTAAGAATTCATTCAATGGACATAATCCTTGGACAGATTAAGTCAAACATCAAATGAAACAAATCTGTGAAGACATACTCTGTGTGAGGGGTGGGGTGGCGAGAGGTGAAAGGCATTTGTGTCACGAGCTGGCCAGTAGTTGAGTTCATCTCATAGAAACAAGAGACATAGAGACCAACTTTAGGACACTATGCAAAGACATAGAGACCAACTTTAGGACACTAATGCAAAGACATAGAGACCAACTTTAGGACACTGATGCAAAGACATAGAGAATAACTTTAGGACACTGATGCAAAAAAAACATACATAAACTCTAGGACACTGATGCAAGAACACAGAGAAACTTTAGGACACTGATGCAAAGACATAGAGACTAACTTTAGGACACTGATGCAAAGACACAGAGACTAACTTTAGGACACTGATGCAAAGACATAGAGACTAACTTTAGGACACTGATGCAAAGACATAGATACAAACTTTAGGACACTGATGCAAGGACACAGAGACTAACTTTAGGACACTGATGCAAAGACATAGAGACTAACTTTAGGACACTGATGCAAAGACACAGAGACTGACTTTAGGACACTGATGCAAGGACACAGAGACTAACTTTAGGACACTGATGCAAGGACACAGAGACTAACTTTAGGACACTGATGCAGAGACACAGAGACTAACTTAAGGACACTGATGCAAAGACACAGAGACTAACTTTAGGAAACTGATGCAAAGACACAGAGACTAACTTTAGGACACTGATGCAAAGACATAGAGACTAACTTTAGGACACTGATGCAGAGACACAGAAACTAACTTTAGGACACTGATGCAAGGACACAGAGACAAACTTTAGGACACTGATGCAGAGACATAGAGACTAACTTTAGGACACTGATGCAGAGACACAGAAACTAACTTTAGGACACTGATGCAAAGACATAGAGACAAACTTTAGGACACTGATGCAGAGATATATAGATTAACTCTAGGACACTAATGCAAAGACATAGAGACAAACTTTAGGACACTGATGCAGAGATATAAAGATTAACTCTAGGACACTGATGCAAAGACACACAAACAGATTTTAGAAAATGATGTAGAGATTCATAAACTATACAAAAAGACTTTATGAAAAAAAATGTTTTACAAAGAAAACTTTCATATGTTAGACACTGAATACAAAAGTCTCTCAGATTTTGTAGAAACTGATACGACACACAGACGACATAAACAAGGTTACAAAGACAGTTTGTGTGGAAACAAAAACTCAAAATCGGCCCCCGAAGTGGTCCACCTAGGCAGGTAAAAAGGAAGGTTTCAATATTTTCAGAAGAACATCAGAATGAAATTCTATCAAAGACAAATGACAGAAGAATGGAGAAGGAAGGTTGACAGATCTTGTGTGGTGCCCCAGCGGTCCAAGAGACCAAAGGATAGATGTAAGAGTGGTTACATTTGAACCTGGCCTAACTGATGTCTTATAATGATTATCTAATTATTTTGCAAAGGGTCAATCTCTTATTCAAAGCCTCAAGAAAAAAAAAACATTTCCGTATAAAAGTAGCATACTAAATAGAGCTATTTAAAAATAAATAAATTTGTGTGTAAATGTAGTAAATAGTATAACAGAACTTACTTAACTTAGCAATACAAATGTAACAAATAAATTTGACAAAAATCTAAAACCATTTGCATAAATGTGTTAAAAATATAGTATATAGTCGTCTCCCCTACTAAGGAGCCTCTAGTTGTAAAAGTGTATTTTTATGAAAAAACTGCTTGCATAAGTGATTGAAAAAATTAGTGTTTTTTTTTTGTTTTTTTTTTGGCTTTCAGAAAAGAAAAAAGTAGCGTTTGCATCAGAACTTTGAATGGTCTAAAATATTATGATGTCGGATTTTCACTATCTTTTCTAGTTTCCGAGATCTAAACGGACGGACGGACGGACAGACATTCCACACAAAAACTATTAGCGTCTTTCGGGGGCCGCTAAAAAGTATAGACACAGAGACGACATAAAAATAAAATATAGACACAGAGATGACATAAAAAAATATAGACACAGAGACGACATAAAAAAAGTGTGGACACAAAGATGACATAAAAATATAGACACAGAGACGACATAAAAAAAAAGTGTGGACACAAAGATGACATAAAAATATAGACACAGAGACGACATAAAAGTATAGACACAGAGACGACATAAAAAAAAAGTGTAGACACATTTGGAAAGCTGTTCAGAGAAAGAGTAGAATACAAAATATTTGGTCCAAAGGTGAATCAAAGTCAAACTGAGAGAGAGAGAGTTTGTTTGGAAATCAACTGAACTTATTGTGTGTGTGTGTTTGTATTCCTTGATATCTCAGGTGTCTGTGTGAACCGCTCTGCGTGAATGTGTGTATCCGTGAATGTGTGTATCCGGTGGTTAAAACTGCAAATCTCGTAATGTAAGCGTTCCACTAATTGTCCACTCTCAAAGGACTAGCTATTTGCTAAGAGTCTCAAGAAACAGTCGAGTTATGTCACTCGACAGTCCTCCACCAGTGTGGAGTTATTCCATTCAAGATGCTAGCCTATAAGGCCAACTGAGCACCCGGAATGTCCCGTGTAGTGCCGACTCCCTTGATCAGCCAGATAGGCGCCCTGGAGCAAGCGATATTCAGGATTAGCTCTTTCCCGGTGAGTGACGTCACAATAGGCAGTCACCCGTACGTTTGTATCAATTAGTCGCTTAGGTTCCACATCACAGTGACGCATTCAAGTTTGGGTGTCGTGATGTAAGGCGGGACATTTTCTTGTCCTTGGTCAAGCGGTGATGGAATGGTAGCCCTGAGTGACCTAATGTTAGGACCTTTAGTGACGGTCAGTCTGAGTCCAATCAAGCTGAAACGCTGAACATCGAGAGAAACGTGCTCTTCCCTTTACTTCTGATTTTCATAGATTGTATACTTAGTCCCATCTGATTGGTTGGGACTCACGAAATGATCCAATCATTTATTGAGTCGTAAATCCAAACCTGTACGCGCCACTACGTCAGACAAAAAAAGAAACAACACTTCTACTTAGTGTTTCAAACTTTCGTGGGATGTTTGGTGTCTTAGGGATAGGACTTAGAAGTGTTTCTATACACATATGTCAGATGTCTTAGGGATAGGACTTAGAAGTGTTTGTATACACATATGTTTGGTGTCTTAGGGATAGGACTTAGAAGTGTTTCTATACACATATGTTTGGTGTCTTAGGGATAGGACTTAGAAGTGTTTCTATACACATATGTTTGGTGTCTTAGGGATAGGACATAGAAGTGTTTCTATACACATATGTTTGGTGTCTTAGGGATAGGACTTAGAAGTGTTTCTATACACATATGTCAGATGTCTTAGGGATAGGACTTAGAAGTGTTTCTATACACATATGTTTGGTGTCTTAGGGATAGGACTTAGAAGTGTTTCTATACACATATGTTTGGTGTCTTAGGGATAGGACTTAGAAGTGTTTCTATACACATATGTTTGGTGTCTTAGGGATATGACATAGAAGTGTTTCTATACACATATGTTTGGTGTCTTAGGGATAGGACTTAGAAGTGTTTCTATACACATATGTCAGATGTCTTAGGGATAGGACTTAGAAGTGTTTCTATACACATATGTTTGGTGTCTTAGGGATAGGACTTAGAAGTGTTTCTATACACATATGTTTGGTGTCTTAGGGATAGGACTTAGAAGTGTTTCTATACACATATGTTTGGTGTCTTAGGGATAGGACTTAGAAGTGTTTCTATACACATATGTTTGGTGTCTTAGGGATAGGACTTAGAAGTGTTTCTATACACATATGTCAGATGTCTTAGGGATAGGACTTAGAAGTGTTTGTATACACATATGTTTGGTGTCTTAGGGATAGGACTTAGAAGTGTTTCTATACACATATGTTTGGTGTCTTAGGGATAGGACTTAGAAGTGTTTCTATACACATATGTTTGGTGTCTTAGGGATAGGACTTAGAAGTGTTTCTATACACATATGTTTGGTGTTTTAGGGATAGGACTTAGAAGTGTTTCTATACAAAGATGTTTTTAGGTCTTAGGGATAGGACTTTGAAGTGTTTCTATACAAAGATGTTTTTAGGTCTTAGGGATAGGACTTTGAAGTGTTTCTACACACACCTCTGTAGTATATATATATATATATATATACATCTCCACCCACATATAAAAAATAATATCTGATAAATATCATTTCTTTAATGTCAGCACCGACCTCTTGGACTTTTCATTTGTAACTATGTCAGCACTGACCACCCGGACCATTCACTAGTGACCATGTCAGCACTGACCACACGGACCATTCACTAATGTCCACCATAATCAACTTGTGTTTGATAAACTCTTGGAATTTCCCTAGGCAAAGAATGACTGCAGGGTACAGGGCCGCCGTGGAGTGGACATCCTGGCGTGTAACTTTAGGTATGAATAGGGGCCTTCACACACACAAACACACACACACGCTCAGTTGTATTCACAGAATGTACAAAAGGTTGAAGAATGAAACACGAAGAGAGAAAGATGAAGAGAAAGAGAAATGACGAGAAAGATGACGAGCTCAGAAATAGAAATAATACTGTTACAATGAGAGAGTCATCCACACTAAGCGACACCTAGACATTTGATCTTCTCTACTAATGACTTACATTACCATTGAAATATAACAGTGCTACTGTTACTAGAATACACTAAGGAAGTGCTACTGTTACTAGAATATACTAAGGAAGTGCTACTGTTACTAGAATACACTAAGGAAGTGCTACTGTTACTAGAATACACTAAGGAAGTGCTACTGTTACTAGAATACACTAAGGAAGTGCTACTGTTACTAGAATACACTAAGGAAGTGCTACTGTTAGTAGAATACACTAAGGAAGTGCTACTGTTACTAGAATACACTAAGGAAGTGCTATTACTTTCGGTTTTCTGAAATGATTTTTGTTCTATTTACCTCCTCATAGATGTACATTATTTAAAAACAAAATGTCAAAGTTTATTTGGTCTAAGCCAGTGATGGCCCACAAGTATTGTGTCTGCGGGCCACAACAACAACCAAAAATATCATGAAATAGAGAATGAACCATTTGAAATAGTTTGTTTATTCCAAACCCGTGGCTCTAGTAGGTCTAGTTACACCCGTAAAGCGATGACGTAATAGGAGTTGACCTGTGTTAGTGATGGACAGGTTTGTGTAGGCCTGTGTTAGTGGTGGACAGGTTTGTGTAGGCCTGTGTTAGTGATGGACAGGTTTGTGTAGGCCTGTGTTAGTGGTGGACAGGTTTGTGTAGGCCTGTGTTAGTGATGGACAGGTTTGTGTAGGCCTGTGTTAGTGGTGGACAGGTTTGTGTAGGCCTGTGTTAGTGGTGGACAGGTTTGTGTAGGCCTGTGTTAGTGGTGGACAGGTTTGTGTAGGCCTGTGTTAGTGGTGGACAGGTTTGTGTAGGCCTGTGTTAGTGGTGGACAGGTTTGTGTAGGCCTGTGTTAGTGGTGGACAGGTTTGTGTAGGCCTGTGTTAGTGGTGGACAGGTTTGTGTAGGCCTGTGTTAGTGATGGACAGGTTTGTGTAGGCCTGTGTTAGTGGTGGACAGGTTTGTGTAGGCCTGTGTTAGTGATGGACAGGTTTGTGTAGGCCTGTGTTAGTGGTGGACAGGTTTGTGTAGGCCTGTGTTAGTGGTGGACAGGTTTGTGTAGGCCTGTGTTAGTGATGGACAGGTTTGTGTAGGCCTGTGTTAGTGGTGGACAGGTTTGTGTAGGCCTGTGTTAGTGGTGGACAGGTTTGTGTAGGCCTGTGTTAGTGGTGGACAGGTTTGTGTAGGCCTGTGTTAGTGGTGGACAGGTTTGTGTAGGCCTGTGTTAGTGGTGGCCAGGTTTGTGTAGGCCTGTGTTAGTGGTGGACAGGTTTGTGTAGGCCTGTGTTAGTGATGGACAGGTTTGTGTAGGCCTGTGTTAGTGGTGGACAGGTTTGTGTAGGCCTGTGTTAGTGATGGACAGGTTTGTGTAGGCCTGTGTTAGTGGTGGACAGGTTTGTGTAGGCCTGTGTTAGTGGTGGACAGGTTTGTGTAGGCCTACACTCAATAAATGCTTGCACACACTGTAAACAACAGTAACGCTTCTTGTCCTCAATGTGAAAACTGTATGTTGGCAACACGGCCTAGAAAATAATTGTCTACTTCGCTGGACATGTCTCAAGCAGGGCTGTCTGGCTTTGTAAGTCAGTCAGTTTCAGTTCAAAACAGCCACATTTTCTGGTCAAATTAAACTTGCTGGCTTATTATCATGTTCCACACACAAAAAAGGCAAAGTTCAGAGTTCAACGTTTTCTGTTCGTTTCTTGGACTCTACCATTTTCTTAACCCACAAATATTAATGGTACCACTCACATTGATACCAACTGAACACTAAATATTAGGATGCCCTGTGTCAGTAATGAGTAACGAGATATAGTAGAACTTTTGACATTTCTAAATAAACTAAATGTTTTGAATTCTAACATTAGATTCAACTTCAAGTGATGTCATTATGAAAATCAAACAAAGTCTTTCATAGATCTCATGTTTGCAACAATTTAGAACTAATTCTGCAATTATGTAGAGCACCTAGAACATTCCACGTTTGTGTAACTAAGTTTAACTATTGCCCCTCTTACCTGGACTGGTGACCAGTCCTCTTGTTGAGACTCCAGTGTGCCGGGCTGATGGCAGACGTAGAGAAGAGATCAGTGTTGGTGACTAGAGAAAGCTGGTCGACTTTTTAGTACTTCTCTCAGTAGGATACCTTGAGTCACGTACTGTAGGAGCAGAATCAAACTTTTCTATAAAAGTGCTATTTAGTCTACATAACATGCAAGTGCTATTTAGTCTACATAACATGCAAGTGCTATTTAGTCTACATAACATGCAAGTGCTATTTAGTCTATATAAAAGTGTTATGCATTCTTTACAATATAAAGGTATATATTCCATGTCATACAAATTAATAACAATTCTATAAGATCCTAAAAGTAATTGACCACGGATGTCCACCGAATTTTCTTGTTATTCAGTTGGATCAAGTCTTTAGAAGTCAAGTCAAACGTGTCCCCCCCCACCCCCATAAACACACTTTCTGTACAACCTATATGTTCAGTCTCATTTTTGAAAAGAAAAATCTAGAGAATACTTCCAACTTCTAGCTGCAACAATCCAGAGAATACTTCCAACTGCTAGCTCCAACAATCTACAGAAGACTTCCATCTGCTAGCTCCAACAATCTAGAGAATACTTCCAACTGCTAGCTCCAACAATTTACAGAAGACTTCCATCTGCTAGCTCCAACAATCTAGATAATACTTCCAACTGCTAGCTCCAACAATCTAGAGAATACTTCCAACTGCTAGCTCCAACAATCTAGAGAATACTTCCAACTGCTAGCTCCAACAATCTAGAGAATACTTCCAACTGCTAGCTCCAACAATTTACAGAAGACTTCCATCTGCTAGCTCCAACAATCTAGATAATACTTCCAACTGCTAGCTCCAACAATCTAGAGAATACTTCCAACTGCTAGCTCCAACAATCTAGAGAATACTTCCAACTGCTAGCTCCAACAATCTACAGAATACTTCCATCTGCTAGCTCCAACAATCTAGAGAATACTTCCAACTGCTAGCTCCAACAATCTAGAGAATACTTCCATCTGCTAGCTCCAACAATCTACAGAATACTTCCAACTGCTAGCTCCAACAATCTAGAGAATACTTCCAACTGCTAGCTCCAAGAATCTAGAGAATACTTCCAACTGCTAGCTCCAACAATCTAGAGAATACATCCAACTGCTAGCTCCAACAATCTAGAGAATACTTCCAACTGCTAGCTCCAACAATCTAGAGAATACTTCCAACTGCTAGCTCCAACAATCTAGAGAAGACTTCCATCTGCTAGCTCCAACAATCTAGAGAATACTTCCAACTGCTAGCTCCAACAATCTAGAGAATACTTCCAACTGCTAGCTCCAACAATCTAGAGAATACTTCCAACTGCTAGCTCCAAGAATCTAGAGAATACTTCCAACTGCTAGCTCCAACAATCTAGAGAATACTTCCATCTGCTAGCTCCAACAATCTAGAGAATACTTCCAACTGCTAGCTCCAACAATCTAGAGAATACTTCCAACTGCTAGCTCCAACAATCTAGAGAATACTTCCAACTGCTAGCTCCAACAATCTAGAGAATACTTCCAACTGCTAGCTCCAACAATCTAGAGAATACTTCCAACTGCTAGCTCCAACAATCTAGAGAATACTTCCAACTGCTAGCTCCAACAATCTAGAGAATACTTCCAACTGCTAGCTCCAACAATCTAGAGAATACTTCCATCTGCTAGCTCCAACAATCTAGAGAATACTTCCAACTGCTAGCTCCAACAATCTAGAGAATACATCCAACTGCTAGCTCCAACAATCTAGAGAATACTTCCAACTGCTAGCTCCAACAATCTAGAGAATACTTCCAACTGCTAGCTCCAACAATCTACAGAATACTTCCATCTGCTAGCTCCAACAATCTAGAGAATACTTCCAACTGCTAGCTCCAACAATCTAGAGAATACTTCCATCTGCTAGCTCCAACAATCTACAGAATACTTCCAACTGCTAGCTCCAACAATCTAGAGAATACTTCCAACTGCTAGCTCCAACAATCTAGAGAATACTTCCAACTGCTAGCTCCAACAATCTAGAGAATACTTCCATCTGCTAGCTCCAACAATCTAGAGAATACTTCCAACTGCTAGCTCCAACAATCTAGAGAATACTTCCATCTGCTAGCTCCAACAATCTACAGAATACTTCCATCTGCTAGCTCCAACAATCTACAGAATACTTCCATCTGCTAGCTCCAACAATCTAGAGAATACTTCCAACTGCTAGCTCCAACAATCTACAGAATACATCCAACTGCTAGCTCCAACAATCTAGAGAATACTTCCAACTGCTAGCTCCAACAATCTAGAGAATACTTCCAACTGCTAGCTCCAACAATCTAGAGAATACTTCCAACTGCTAGCTCCAACAATCTAGAGAATACTTCCAACTGCTAGCTCCAACAATCTAGAGAATACATCCAACTGCTAGCTCCAACAATCTAGAGAATACTTCCAACTGCTAGCTCCAACAATCTAGAGAATACTTCCAACTGCTAGCTCCAACAATCTAGAGAATACTTCCAACTGCTAGCTCCAACAATCTAGAGAATACTTCCAACTGCTAGCTCCAACAATCTAGAGAATACTTCCAACTGCTAGCTCCAACAATCTACAGAATACATCCAACTGCTAGCTCCAACAATCTAGAGAATACTTCCAACTGCTAGCTCCAACAATCTAGAGAATACTTCCATCTGCTAGCTCCAACAATCTAGAGAATACTTCCATCTGCTAGCTCCAACAATCTACAGAATACATCCAACTGCTAGCTCCAACAATCTAGAGAATACATCCAACTGCTAGCTCCAACAATCTAGAGAATACTTCCATCTGCTAGCTCCAACAATCTACAGAATAAATCCAACTGCTAGCTCCAACAATCTAGAGAATACTTCCAACTGCTGGCTCCAACAATCTACAGAATACATCCAACTGCTAGCTCCAACAATCTAGAGAATACTTCCAACTGCTAGCTCCAACAATCTAGAGAATACTTCCATCTGCTAGCTCCAACAATCTAGAGAATACTTCCATCTGCTGGCTCCAACAATCTACAGAATACTTCCAACTGCTAGCTCCAACAATCTAGAGAATACTTCCATCTGCTAGCTCCAACAATCTAGAGAATACTTCCATCTGCTAGCTCCAACAATCTACAGAATACATCCAACTGCTAGCTCCAACAATCTAGAGAATACATCCAACTGCTAGCTCCAACAATCTAGAGAATACTTCCATCTGCTAGCTCCAACAATCTACAGAATAAATCCAACTGCTAGCTCCAACAATCTAGAGAATACTTCCAACTGCTGGCTCCAACAATCTACAGAATACATCCAACTGCTAGCTCCAACAATCTAGAGAATACTTCCAACTGCTAGCTCCAACAATCTACAGAATAAATCCAACTGCTAGCTCCAACAATCTAGAGAATACATCCAACTGCTAGCTCCAACAATCTAGAGAATACTTCCATCTGCTAGCTCCAACAATCTAGAGAATACTTCCAACTGCTAGCTCCAACAATCTAGAGAATACTTCCATCTGCTAGCTCCAACAATCTAGAGAATACATCCAACTGCTAGCTCCAACAATCTAGAGAATACTTCCAACTGCTAGCTCCAACAATCTAGAGAATACTTCCAACTGCTAGCTCCAACAATCTAGAGAAGACTTCCATCTGCTAGCTCCAACAATCTAGAGAATACTTCCAACTGCTAGCTCCAAGAATCTAGAGAATACTTCCAACTGCTAGCTCCAACAATCTAGAGAATACATCCAACTGCTAGCTCCAACAATCTAGAGAATACTTCCAACTGCTAGCTCCAACAATCTAGAGAATACTTCCAACTGCTAGCTCCAACAATCTAGAGAAGACTTCCATCTGCTAGCTCCAACAATCTAGAGAATACTTCCAACTGCTAGCTCCAACAATCTAGAGAATACTTCCAACTGCTAGCTCCAACAATCTAGAGAATACTTCCAACTGCTAGCTCCAACAATCTAGAGAATACTTCCAACTGCTAGCTCCAACAATCTAGAGAATACTTCCATCTGCTAGCTCCAACAATCTAGAGAATACTTCCAACTGCTAGCTCCAACAATCTAGAGAATACATCCAACTGCTAGCTCCAACAATCTAGAGAATACTTCCAACTGCTAGCTCCAACAATCTAGAGAATACTTCCAACTGCTAGCTCCAACAATCTACAGAATACTTCCATCTGCTAGCTCCAACAATCTAGAGAATACTTCCAACTGCTAGCTCCAACAATCTAGAGAATACTTCCATCTGCTAGCTCCAACAATCTACAGAATACTTCCAACTGCTAGCTCCAACAATCTACAGAATACTTCCAACTGCTAGCTCCAACAATCTAGAGAATACTTCCAACTGCTAGCTCCAACAATCTAGAGAATACTTCCATCTGCTAGCTCCAACAATCTACAGAATACTTCCAACTGCTAGCTCCAACAATCTAGAGAATACTTCCAACTGCTAGCTCCAACAATCTAGAGAATACTTCCAACTGCTAGCTCCAACAATCTAGAGAATACTTCCAACTGCTAGCTCCAACAATCTACAGAATACTTCCAACTGCTAGCTCCAACAATCTAGAGAATACTTCCAACTGTTAGCTCCAACAATCTAGAGAATACTTCCAACTGCTAGCTCCAACAATTTACAGAAGACTTCCATCTGCTAGCTCCAACAATCTAGAGAATACTTCCAACTGCTAGCTCCAACAATCTAGAGAATACTTCCAACTGCTAGCTCCAACAATCTAGAGAATACTTCCATCTGCTAGCTCCAACAATCTACAGAATACTTCCAACTGCTAGCTCCAACAATCTACAGAATACTTCCAACTGCTAGCTCCAACAATCTACAGAATACTTCCAACTGCTAGCTCCAACAATCTAGAGAATACTTCCAACTGCTAGCTCCAACAATCTAGAGAATACTTCCAACTGCTAGCTCCAACAATCTACAGAATACTTCCAACTGCTAGCTCCAACAATCTACAGAATACTTCCAACTGCTAGCTCCAACAATCTACAGAATACTTCCAACTGCTAGCTCCAACAATCTAGAGAATACTTCCAACTGCTAGCTCCAACAATCTAGAGAATACTTCCAACTGCTAGCTCCAACAATCTAGAGAATACTTGCAACTGCTAGCTCCAACAATCTACAGAATACTTCCAACTGCTAGCTCCAACAATCTAGAGAATACTTCCAACTGCTAGCTCCAACAATCTAGAGAATACTTCCAACTGCTAGCTCCAACAATCTACAGAATACTTCCAACTGCTAGCTCCAACAATCTAGAGAATACTTCCAACTGCTAGCTCCAACAATCTAGAGAATACTTCCAACTGCTAGCTCCAACAATCTACAGAATACTTCCAACTGCTAGCTCCAACAATCTAGAGAATACTTCCAACTGCTAGCTCCAACAATCTAGAGAATACTTCCAACTGCTAGCTCCAACAATCTAGAGAATACTTCCAACTGCTAGCTCCAACAATCTAGAGAATACTTCCATCTGCTAGCTCCAACAATCTACAGAATACTTCCATCTGCTAGCTCCAACAATCTACAGAATACTTCCAACTGCTAGCTCCAACAATCTACAGAATACTTCCATCTGCTAGCTCCAACAATCTAGAGAATACTTCCATCTGCTAGCTCCAACAATCTACAGAATACTTCCATCTGCTAGCTCCAACAATCTACAGAATACTTCCAACTGCTAGCTCCAACAATCTACAGAATACTTCCAACTGCTAGCTCCAACAATCTAGAGAATACTTCCAACTGCTAGCTCCAACAATCTACAGAATACTTCCAACTGCTAGCTCCAACAATCTACAGAATACTTCCAACTGCTAGCTCCAACAATCTACAGAATACTTCCAACTGCTAGCTCCAACATTGCCTTTTTCCTACTTCGACTGTCATAGGTTTTTTTATTGAATGACGATCCATAAAACTCACAACTCTCTATGTCTAGCTCATGGGCATTCAGATGTTCTGTTAAAAAATATTTGACTTTTTTTCAGTATTTACCCATAGTTTTTAGTACTCAAAAACTAGACTGCGCACTATGTCTAATTTTAATGCACTGCGTTTATGTCATTCTAAGTGCGGAGAACACTTTGAATTAGTCGTTGAGTTTTTACAAAGCTTATATCAACTCTGTCTGTCTGGGTGGAATGTTGTTCACATTCTTTGTCCCAATTTCCATTCTCGCTAAAACATTGAATCTTCAAATAGACTATAGGCCAAAATCCTTCTATTTTTATAAGTGGCCTAATTGAAAAGCTCAGTGGCGTTGACATGGAGGCTCGAGACTCGAGTTCAGACTCGAGCATTTTTTGAAACAAATACATTTGAAAAAGGCAGCACGGAAACCTTCTCCAAGATTACCTCCCCTACCCCAAATGGTCTACGTTTGATCAACAAAAAACAATACAAATATTTCCAATCGCACAAGTTTATGATTAAAAGTCTAGATCTATCAAATATTAATTACATATTGATTTTAAATAGTTGGTGTAATTTCTTTAAATATAAGCTATGTTTTTTTTTTAAGTTTTCTTTTTTACTTGTTTTCTAAATCGAAACATTTTTAGCACTGGTTCAAGTTTGTTCATCAACTGGTTCAGGTTTGTTCATCTACTGGTTCAAGTTTGTTCATCAACTGGTTCAAGTTTGTTTATCAACTTTCCAAGAACTTTCATGGTTGAGTACATAAAAAATAAACTCTGTGACGGACAAAGAAGTAGATATAGTGCATTGTCTACGCGCCAAAATAGCGCTCGCACACACAAACACACATACATATATATATATATTTGAAAAGTGTGTTTCCATTTCTTACTCAGTCTTTGTTCTGCTTCAAGTTCTGCCTCCACTCTTGATCACGTGATCATTGAATGATGAAAGAGCCAAGCAATGTCTAGCAATGCTTCAAAAAGTGTTTTATCCCAGACTTCTCGATGGTCGCGTGGTTCAGGCGTCATGTACGTCCAAAAGAAAACCCTTGCCCGGGTCTCAATGAAACCAAGACGTTGTCTTTTGTTGAAAGTGTAGTCTTTTATTGGGACTGAAATTTTCAAAGCTGATACTTTTCTATTTATAGTATCTAATGTTTCATCCATCCCAGTGGCACTGGCCTGCTCTAGCACATCTTTCAATCAGATCTTTCCATGCCCGGACTCTTAGCTGTTCTAGATCTGCCTCTACGAGTGTCATCAAGCCACCGTACTTGTGGTCTGCCTTCGGGGTGTCTGCCTTTTGTTGTTATTTCCCTCTGTTTTCTGACATTCTTTCCAGGTGACCTGCCCAACGTTATATGTTCCTTTTCATTTCCTTTTGCTATGGAGGGCTCTTCATAGAGATCGTATATTTTTTGGTTGGTGCAAATCCTCCATCCGGTTTCCTCTTGTATGACACTATTCATTTTTCTGAGGATTTTCCTTTCCCAAGTATTGAGCAGATTTTCTGTTTTTTTTTTTTTTTTCAGCGTCCAGGTTTTCCTTACGTACACAACTAACTGGTCGAATGATGTTTGGTAGTTTTCTTAGATATACATTTGCTTTTAAGTATGTGTTGTATGTTATAGAAAGTATATAATGTTTAGATTGGATATAAAAGAAACGTTACCAAACTTACCTCGCTGTATTAGTATCACATTTTGCTTTAGTGAGTATCAATGTACAAAGAAATGAAAGGATTATCTGGAGGCATCCTTGTCATCTTACGTAATAATGGGCCAATGTTAACTTGTATCCATTCACTGGAAATGTTGGGCCCTATAGGAACAGTACTGGTCATCTGGTTGCACCAAGTTATCTTCAAAGTTCTGTTTGAAGTGAACCCCAGCCACACGCGACATCATCATGTGGCTTGTCTTACGTGCTCGTCCTGCATTCAGCCGCCCATGTCAACACCATGGTCATCTGTTCATTGTTTTAACATTCCACCTCAAGCAACGACGCGTTGTTTGTTCAGGCTGTAAGCTATGTCAATAACATTGTCACCTACCATCACTGGACATACCTGACCTGACTGTGACATGACACTGAACATACAAACAGCAGAGTGACACAGATATGTCATATATATATATATATATATATATATATATATATATAGAGAGAGAGAGAGAGAGAGAGATAGTTCCGTTTGTGCAATGTAAACACAAACAAGTATGTCAGTCTTGTACTAAATCATTCTAGTTCTGAAAATTGAATGACTGGAGTTTTGAGATAAAATAAATAGAATTGATAGCCTATGTGTCCAGTAAGTTCTAGAGACACTCTGTGTCATCTTCTTGTGATAATAAGTTTGCTTCTTTCTAGCACCTGGTTATTAAAAAACATTGTCCCAACAGAAAATCAAAAATAATTGAATACTAGATGTATAAGACATCTTGAGCCTAGCTCACAGACATGAAAGGAATTCTCTTGAAGTTGTTTGAAGATCTTCTGTTCTGCCCACACATCTCAGACTTGGTCTTCTCGGCGTTTAGTGCATCACATTTCTTGTCTACATTTGAATGTTTCCTTGAAGTTGTCATAATGAAGCAATTTAGATATATTTTTATTTGCGTTTTCAAGGACTGGCACCCACCCCCACCCACATAACAGATGGTGTTGTGGGCGCCTAGTGGTCAGGGCGCATAGTTCTTTGAGAAGGAAAAAAAAAAGCCGTTGTCTCGACTGTAATTTTTTCTCCATTTTTTTGACAGCGCCATGTTATTTTAGCGGTGTGGAAGCAAAGCACTACATTGTTAGGACAGATCTGTGAGAGCGCCTGCAGACTCTAAAAAAGCTCATCCTTAAAGCTTGTAGAGGTGGGTGCGCGTGTCAGCACGAGCTCTCGGTCACGCCCCTGCGCGCTATGACAGCCATTGTAAGGTCCTCTGGTCGTCTGTTGCTACCAATAACTCACACGGCGACTGGCCGCGCCCTCTGGTGGCAAGAGAACTGGGAAACAGCGAAGAAGCGAGTCTGCTATTTGAACCAGAGGCTAATGACATGATTAAACGAAGAGTTTGATCAACTTCCTTTACACTGCAGACGTGAACTAATTACACACTCAACAAATTCAAACACAAGCAGAAAACGTGACCAAAATCTGGCCACTCTTTTTCTTTTTTTTTTTTTTTTAAATGCCGTGGGCTACTTAACTTCAATGTCCCACTTTATCTAACATAACTGTAAAGGCCCACTTTATCTAACATAACTGTAAAGGCCCACTTTATCTAACATAACTGTAAAGGCCCACTTTATCTAACATAACTGTAAAGGCCCACTTTACATAACTTTAATGGCCCACTTTATCTATATATCTTTATTAGTACATATTATCTATTGGTCCAATTTATCTCTATAACTTTATTGATTCACTTTGTCTGCCTTGTCTATATGGCCTTTTATTTTAGTTTACAATAACTATAATAACTATAAAATGATCAACATTGTACATAGCCACATTTTCTACACAAAGTATTTAGCTAGATACTTTAATAATGATATAAATACTATAGAGCTTAATTAGCCTTCATGACTGTACAAGTTCTATGTATCTACATTCCCAAGATGTCAACTATTAACTCAACAAACTCCTCGGACCTGTATGGCTGGTGTCAACTCAAGATACAATTGAAAACAATGTTTAGAATGAAGGCAAGATGGGAAGGATGGGGGTGGGAATGTATTGAGAGAGGTGGGGGGGGGGGCTGGAATGTTGTTGTTATGCGTGAACAAATAATTTGAAGGAAAAAACACAAAAACATTGGGTTGTAAAGTGAAAGTGAGACAAAAACAACCGTCTCGTCTCTTCCATACACTGTGGCATTATACCGAAATACTGAGTTGTATGTATTCTAAGAGTTCATTATAGAATCATTGGAATTTAGGAAAGCTTTGAATAAAAGGATGATCTTTAAAGGTTTGGGATCCAAGGGTTACCCCCCCCCATTTCCAACATCTGATATATTCCTGATGACATTCATTTGAAAATATTAGAACTTAAGACTTGATTCAAAAGTCTGATCTAAAGTTGGCTCTGATGTAAACCTCAGGTTGTATCTGCAGCGTTTTGGTTTTTTTTTTTTTTTTTTTTTTTTTGAAAGAAAAGAGAAGAAATTTTCTTTACACCTTCTAAAATTACACACACACACACACGCACACACACACACACACACACACACACACACATACACCCACACATACACATACATATATATATTGTGTGTGATTTAAAGTAGGGGAAACAAAATTTAAAACAAGATTACAAAGAGATTATCACACAAACTCAGAGGCGGCCCGTCGGAGTCGGATCCCTGTCGGATCCGCCTATTTGCAAAGGAATATTCAAGAATTGATTTAATTTTGATGGTCAAAGTTAGAAATTGTTTTAAAAATTAATTGTCGTTGTAAAAATTTTTTTTCTGTTTCACATTTTTTCGGATGTTTCACATGTTTCGGATGTTCGGATTTAAAAATAATTAACTTCTCGCTGGACGACGGAGGAAGGTGGCGAGCAGGGTATAACCCTGCCTGGTCGTGCAGTTTGTGCGTTTGGCTGTCTTTCGGATTTATCGATGGTCCATGGTTCAAACCTTGCCTAGTCCCATCCCCCGTCGTCCTGCAGGAGGTTTGGACTAGGAAGTAAACTATCTTCAACTCTGAAGGAACATCCGAAACATGTAAAACAACCCGGGACCGTCGAGATAATTAGTTCAGCACTCTAACCGCACGACCAGGCATTGCTCTTTACTTAATAACAAACTGGTTATAAACATAACCTATTATTGATAAAGAGATATATTACACATTTTAGCATGACATCTACCGGATATATACAATATATCAGACGAGCGATTTTAGATAATCTTTCAGCATTCATTTGTAACAGAAAAAAAAAGAAGAAAGAACAGATATATCGTGCTTGTACTTTGATGTCTCAGCACAGTTATCAACAGAGCTATTGGCATTTTTATTTAAACGGAACTAGAATAAGGATGTAGATCTACATAAACTAAACTTCTGATTTAGCACTCTTAAAATCTATATCTACTAGATCTAGATCTATAATATAAATTTGGAATAATTTAGATGTAATTTAGATTAGATTTATGAAAGAAAAAAATCCTAGATAATCTATCAATACACTGAATGCAACATTAAATTTAAAAATAGTAGATTAGTTTCAGTATATTATAGCATTGCAATATTGATCTAGACGTTTGGAAATCAAAATCTACACTTTTAGTCTAGAAATTGAAATTCTATATATTCATCTAGTCTATATCAGTATAACTAGACCTAGAAATTCTAGATCTAGACTCTCCAACGATTTTAATTAGAATATAAATCCAGATCTAGTTTTTAAAAATCTAGATATATTGTAAAAAAATAATCTAGATCTAGTTTAAAAATTCTAGATTAGATCTAAATCTAGCTATCATGCCTTTTTAAAATACGAGTGAGATAACGAGGTTTAGTATTCATTACTATACCGAGTTATTTAGCATTTTATTTGAAGAATTCATTCTATATGACGTCAAAGGAAAAAAAATCCACTACGTCATACGGCCTAGTTAGACTAAAAATGTCCTTATCAATACGAGCCAGTCATCGAGGGTTCATAGACATTGGTGCACCGATTTATTTATTTTTTTGGCATTACATTTAAAGAATTCCTTCATATGACTTCAAAGGAAAAAACATTCCATTTCGTCACAATGGGCTGGTAACAAAAAAATATGTTTTTATTAACACGAGAGATTTAACACGGGTACATGGCTAATAGTGCACAGAGTTCTAATAGATATCATTTAAATATATATTAAGATTGAAGCCTCATTTTTTATGCGTTTTGTCTGTCAGTCTGTCTGTCCGTCATGTTAATACCGAAAAACAACAACTTAAAGCTATTGAAAATTTGATTAGCCTTTAATTTTCCTTCCGAAACATCGCAGTAGTTTTAAGTATCTAGTTTTAAGTTTTAAGATTGTTCCATATGTTTGTATATATAGTGAGAAAAAAAGAGAATTCTAGGTAAATCTAATAAAGTTAATTAAATTAAATTAATTTAATTTTTGGAATCGTCTCGTATGAAAATTAGATGTACCATAGCATTGGGGAGAGATTTTTATACCATATTTTGGTGTTAGAAAGTTGTTTTCCTTAAAAACCCAGAACATAATATTAACAATAATTAGATTTTAAAACGTTTAGCTAGAAAATTAACTGTAATGTACGACAGAAGTGCGATGTTACATAGAGTTAGAATTTTTTTCATGAAAATCCGGAACAACCGATATTTGTAAATGAGAAGAAGATTATTTGTTTTATTTATTAGAAGAGACATTTCAAACAGTTATTTGTGTTAGTAGATTTTTCATATAAACTTCGGAACAATTTTGGCGACTTTTTGTTAGAAAACTTTATGAAGTAATGTAGGTTGATTTCTTTTTCAGAAACAAATCCGGAACATTCTTTACAGAAACAAAACAACTTCTGTTATGTTTCAGCACGAAACTTCAATGTCAAGTAAGTCTAAAAAGTGTTTTTCAATAATCGTTTCTAGTAAATTACTTTCTTATTTTAAAATCCTGAAAAAAAAAACTCATTTGACATAAACTTGTTTTAAGTTGAAAATACGGAACAATAGGATATCGATAATTAAACTATACCGACTTACTGCAGAGGAATAAAAGGGTAATGTAAGTCAATGTTGCTATTTCAAATAATCGTTTCACATAATTTTTTGACATGTAATATAAGTTAGAAGAGCAAACAAACATTCGTAGGCATTGATTTGTTTTTCACAAAAACATACGGAACAATGTATTATAGATTGCAATATTTGGAAGGAACAATAAAGGTTAAATCAGATTTTCAATAGCGTTTAGTCTTGTTGTTTTTTTTTATATAAACGTGACGTACAGTCCAACCAACAGACAAAACGCACAAAAAATAAGCTGTTTTATACTAAACAAAAAAAAAATTTATTCCGTATTATATCATGCCGCGGCGTTACGCTACTGCACGAAAGTCGCTACATAAAAAGTCCATTTTAAAAAATGTGCGTGATATTTACATACAAAGTGCATTATTCGCCTTCATAAACAAACATAAATTTTTCTTTTAATTTTAGTAGCTAGTTGACCAGAAAAAATACCTCAAACTAATATTTATATTTGTTGTGAACATTTCTTGTACATTTTATAAATATATTTGACTTTGTAATACTGAAAATACACACAAAATGGTCTTTCTTTGTTAGCATATTGTAACATTGCCTCCCTTACATTTACGTAATTGTTTTAGAATTGGTGTAATTTTATGAAAAAATCGCTTGCATAATTAATTTTATAAATTAAACGGTTTGCTCTTAGAAAACAAAAAGTAGCCGTTGCACCTAAACTTTTCAAGCCGCATCGCATGGTGAAATAATAGTTGTCATTTCTCTTCGAGTTTTCGAGTTCTGAGTGTGACAGACGGACAGAAGGACATTTTGCACAAACCTAATAGCAGCTTTTCCCCTTACGGGGGCCGCTAAAAATGTGTACTATTTGTGCCATATCTAAGTTTTAAAAGCGGCGGATGGAGACACTGATCGCACTTCCCCCCCCTCCCCCAATCACCCTTCCCTCGGGTTTGTTTTTCCACTTGACCTCTCTCTCCCACACCCCTCGCTTCCAGAAACAAAAAGGTTTGGTAATAGGCGAATCCATATTATTTGTGTGTGTGTGTGTGAGGGGTGTAGATGATTTACCCACAAACACAAAATTATTTTTTCGGAGGGAAACAAGAAGGAGGAGCAGAGTCTTATTAAGCGTTTTAATTCAACCTCCCCTTCCTTTCTGACGCGGTATAAGCTATCGCCCGCCCCCTCCCCAAAATCGACCCTATATGGGAAGGGGACGTGCGTCGTATTTGGGGGGGGGGGGGGGGACAGTCCCACGATTGGTAGGAACAACAAAATGGTTTCGCGGTTTTAAAAATTCTACATGACATTTATTGATATTTTCCCTACGTTCCTAATGTGTCGTCACACTCAACAACATTGTAACATTCTTAAAGGGGGTGGGAGAAGGTTTTACCGAAATGTTTCTACCGCCCCCTCCCCACATTAAACTCAGCTTGTAAAGCAGGATAGTCACCATGGCAACAGGCTTGTACACGTTTTGTTTTCAGATGTTTGCAAGACTCTAAAACTTGATCAAGCAAAGTTTCATGCGTATTATGAAAAATTCATCGCTCAATCTCTGTTCTATTTATAGCATCGCTCAATCTCTGTTCTATTTATAGCATCGTTCAATCTATGTTCTATTTATAGCATCGCTCAATCTATGTTCTATTTATAGCATCGTTCAATCTATGTTCTATTTATAGCATCGCTCAATCTATGTTCTATTTATAGCATCGCTCAATCTATGTTCTATTTATAGCATCGCTCAATCTCTGTTCTATTTATAGCATCGTTCAGTCTATGTTCTATTTATAGCATCGCTCAATCTATGTTCTATATATAGCATCGCTCAATCTATGTTCTATTTATAGCATTGCTCAATCTCTGTTCTATTTATAGCATCGTTCAATCTATGTTCTATTTATAGCATCGCTCAATCTATGTTCTATATATAGCATCGCTCAATCTATGTTCTATTTATAGCATTGCTCAATCTCTTTTCTATTTATAGCATTGCTCCATCTCTGTTCTATTTATAGCATTGCTCAATCTCTTTTCTATTTATAGCATTGCTCAATCTCTGTTCTATTTATAGCATTGCTCAATCTCTGTTCTATTTATAGCATTGCTCAATCTCTGTTCTATTTATAGCATGGCTCAATCTTTGTTCTATGTATAAGGCATGGCTCAATCTCTGTTCTATGTATAAGGCTTGGCTCAATCTCTGTTCTATTTATAAGGCATGGCTCAGTCTCTGTTCTATTTATAAGGCATGGCTCAATCTCTGTTCTATGTATAAGGCATGGCGGTTATAGCTAAAACGAAAACGTTTTTTTATTTGAAATTTCGACCCACGTTTTTTTAATCCGACGTTTTAAAAAAGTATTATTTAAATCTCCTGAAAACTCACAAAAATCTCCTTAAAAATAGACGAAATTGTCATTTTGGGGTGTTATTCAATATGGTAAACAGCAATCTAAAAAAAACGCATTGTCAGTTTTCATTTAATAAAAATGTAAACCATAGACAAATTTATTTTCTAAAACAAAAGCTAAATTATTACTTTTTATACTCATCCCTATCCTGGCTAGACCCCGCGCAATCCATTTCGCACAGAGCCCCACAATTGTTAGGTCCGGACCTGCCGATATGATTATATCAGTTTTATATTGAAACTGACGAAATTCTTCCGACTGTCCAAGACTGGTTCTGTTGAAGTCTGCGTGACCAAACAAAAGAGCGGCTAGAAGACGTTTGGCTCAAGGATTTCTTAGGACGATCTCAGTACAGAGACAAGTTGACCTACTTATGCTACTCGTGTTTCAATTATTCCTCACTCTTCAATATCGGCCCGCGCCATCATCACTTTCTCCAACTTGACTTGGCGCATTCTTTTTTTCATGGGAAAACAAGTGAACTGCAGACGCCAGGAAAATGCGCCTCAGCAGCACAGAATGCAATTTAAAAAAAACAAAAAAACTTGGGCGTCTTGGCTCCGACCCAGCTGTGGGGCTTACAAAAAATATTATTTAATTAAAAAAGTAAATCTAGATCTAAATCAATTTTTATACTATTATAATTAATGGCAAACTTATGCTTAGTAATAATAATAAAGCTAGTCTTCGAGTCCGAAGATTAGTGAGGAATGCAGTATTTCCCGTGGCTGCACAGCCCCAGCAGAGACCTACATATTTTGCCACATCCACGGCAAACATAACCATTGTCCGCAGGTGGTCGATTTAGATTTTCTTTTCGCCGTCTGCGTTTGTCCTCGGCAGCAGACTTTCTTTTGCTCTCAAATGGGTATCCCGCGGCCTTCGTGAGTGACCTCCAGCTGTTTTGTTTTGAGGCCGCATGTCAGCCAAGGAAAGTTGACGCCTAAACTGGTCTTTGAAGCGTTTCCGTGGGGCGCCTCTGTTACGTCGGCCACCTTTTAGCTCACCAAAAAAGACTGCCTTTGGCATACGTTCGTCTCCCATAAGGGATACGTGCCCTACCCAGCGTAAATGTCGGACCAAAAAAAGTCCCTCTATACTAAAGTCTATACTGTCCATACCGGCGTTCGCAAGGACATCGCTGTTTGTAGTGCGGTCTTGCCACCGTATGTCCATGATGGAGCGCAAGCATCTTTGGTCTTAGATGTTTCCTGTATAGTGTCCATGTCTCGGTGCCATACAGAAGGGTTGAGAGAACCACTGCCTGGTAGACACTGATTTTTGTAAGCAGGCGGAGCGATCTGTTCCGCCAAACTCTCGCGACTGACTGTGTCGAAAGCCTTGGTGAGGTCCACAAAGGCAGCGTATAGGTTTAAGTTCTGCTTTTCCATTTTTCTTGTAATTGTCGCAGAACAAATATCAGATATGACCTCGTCCAATAAACAGTGTGTTAGTCGGTCGAGCAACTTAGTATGAAGTCATTAATGATGAAAATTATTACAATAATTACAATAATTTATATAGCGCTGTCACATCCGATATTTAACGAATGGAGATTTATATTTTAAATAATGGGTCATGGTATATTCATATACAAATCGCGTTTTTGAGAATATACTAGGAGTAAGCAAAAGCTTTTCACATTAAGTAAGAGCGTCTCTAACCGTTCTGCTTTCTCTTATCTTTTAATGGAATGGGTTGCCTGAGTCAGCCAGGAAAACCAATGATTTAGCATATTTTAAGTCACAGATCAACATACATGACTAGATTGACACATGAAATGCGTAAGACGTAACAATCTAATTTTTTGAAGAAACGTCTGTAATCTATAAGTAATACCAAAAAGCTTCAAACTCATTAGGCTGCTATTGTATTGTTTATAGTTTTCAGACAACATACATGTATAAATAGAATACGTTATGTAATCCTACGAATGCATACACCCAGTTTTCGATGCGTTATCAAACTTTATATATTTTGTAGATAATTAGGCTTACACCTATAATATAACACATGGGCGTAGCCGGGAGGGGAGGGTCTTCAAACCATCACTTGCCTCAGACCTCTTTGTCTGAAAGGGAAACTTTACTTACTGCCCCAGTGCAGCCAACTTAAGCAAACTACAGTCACCAAATTTTATGAGCGTAGCCAAAAGGGTTTTTGTGGTTTCCCTTCCCCCTCCAATACAAAAACTAAAGCATTTTACCACTTTCTATCAGTCGCAGGACTCCATTGAATAGCAGATTTGGTTTTTGAATTTTTTAGCGGAAGAGTAGCAGGCTAATTGCATTGTAGATACCTCAGAATATGCATTTTTAAAGCTTAAAATAACGGAAATAATGCTTGGTTCCGGGGCTTCCCCCGGACCCACTGTGGGGAGCTCGCAGCGCTCCCCCGGACTCCCTAGCAGCCATTTGGCGGTGTGTACTGTCTTTCCACTAATCATAGGAAGAGCGTATTCTAGGGTAGAAAAAAACGTTTGAAAGAATGAAAGATCAGAATGTAATGAAGATTAATTACATACACACACACACTAATATATATATATATCCCGCCCACACCGAAAATATATGACATGCCATTTGTGGGCCGGTTTATATGGTAATGCCCGGGCCGATTTTGATACCCAGTCCGCCCTTGGCTGTGTGTTTACAAATGTTTCGTAATCTGGTCTGTTTATTTTGATGGTTTATTTCACATGTTATAGTGTAATATCTGCATGGGGGGGGGGGCATGACACGTTAAAAAGCATCACTAAATTTCATGGATTAAATGATTCATCTTGTGAGTATAATTGTATCATCCAAAAAGTGTCATTTGTTCACACAAAATACGACCCTAGCTTCTGTTGGAGCTGATGTTCATTCGTTTTGATCCCACGACCAGTTTGAGCTTCTTGTTTCGCTACTGGATACACTCAATACATCTGGTGACGACTCAGAGTTCAAGTTAGGTTCCAACTTTTTTAGGACAATAATCTTGTAGGAATTTTTTGGGGATTCTTGTACACTGTAATTCAATATGTTGTAACTTAACAGACTCTTACAGTGAACCAATGCAATAATCTCCTCTTACAGTGAACCAATGCAATAATCTCCTCTTACAGTGAACCAATGCAATAATCTCCTCTTACAGTGAACCAATGCAATAATCTCCTCTTACAGTGAACCAATGCAATAATCTCCTCTTACAGTGAACCAATGCAATAATCTCCTCTTACAGTGAACTAATGCAATGATCTCCTCTTACAGTGAACCAATGCAATAATCTCCTCTTACAGTGAACCAATGCAATAATCTCCTCTTACAGTGAACCAATGCAATAATCTCCTCTTACAGTGAACCAATGCCTCCATTCAGGAAGGTCTCTGGTGGCTCATTCAATCTCAAGTAGCTCTCAAGTTTCAACAATAAAACACAAACTTCAGATTAAAAAAAAAATACAAGAACAAGGTTACAAAGACAGTTTGTGTGGAAACACAAACTTAAAATCGGCCCCCGAAGTGGTCCACCCAGGCAGGCTTCAATATTTTCAGAAAGAACATCCAAATGAAATTATATCAAAGACAAATGAGAGATAACAATGGATAAAGAAGATTGACAGATCTTGCGTAGTGCCCCAATGGTGCTGCAGATCAAGGGATAGGTGCTAGTGAATGCAAAGTTAGATGTGAACCTGGCCTAATTAGTTCCCCTTTCAGACCTTGTGGTCTATAGGGCAGATGATGTAAAGTTGTGGCCTACGGTTAACGAGGGTGTCATGTAGCCAGCACAACGACCAACCGTCTTTACTTGTCCCCAACTAATGTCAGGTACCCATTGGAGCTGGGTGGACTCAGAGGCGCCCAAGGATTCCGAAGTTGAAAATCCCAGTCTTCACCAGGATTCGAACACGGAACCCTTGGTTCGGAAGCTAATCGCTTTACCAAGCCTCTCCTGGTCTTTACAAAATGTAATTTTTTTGAAAAGGCTTCTTCCGTTATTAGAATTCTCAAATCAGATTCATTGAATAAATTTTTTCAAGAAAATGAATTTTATAAGATTACTATTCGTTTTAAATTAGGTCTAACTTATAATGCATACTAATTAGCCTTTTCTCTTTAAAAAAACTGCTTGCATAACTGATTTTAAAAATTAGATTTTTCGCTTACAGGAAAAAAAAAAGTAGCCGTTGCATCAGAACTTTGAATGGTCTAAAATATTGTGATGTCGGATTTTCAATATCTTTTCTAGTTTACGAGATCTAAACGAGATCTAAACGGGACGGACGGACAGACGGACAGACGGACAGACATTTCGCACAAAACTAAAAGCGTCTTTTCCCCTTTCGGGGGCCGCTAAAAATACAAAAACTATTTTTAAACAATGGAAAGCTTCTATTAAGTGTAATGTGTATCCATTTGTTTGGATCAGTCATGTAAATAATTTGTAGGCCTAATAGATCTAGATCCACAATACATTAGTCCAATTGGAAATATTTTTACCAATTGTTTTTGTTTAGTGCTATTTCATGATTTTAGCTTTCTCAATACGATATGATCCTATCACTTTCTCAATGCACTATGATCCTATCACTTTCTCAATGCACTATGATCCTATCACTTTCTCAATGCACTGTGATCCTATCACTTTCTCAATGCACTATGATCCTATCACTTTCTCAATGTACTATGATCCTATCACTTTCTCAATGCACTATGATCCTATCACTTTCTCAATGCACTATGATCCTATCACTTTCTCAATGCACTATGTTCCTATCACTTTCTCAATGCACTATGATCCTATCACTTGTCTGGACACGTTGTGAAAGGTGTAAGGAATCTTGTTGAAGGTTACCGTGATAGCTTTTTTAAAAAATTGCTCTACTTGAGTTCGAACTCGAGGGCTCAAGCTTCCTTGGTGGAAGGCCGACACGCTAGACACTGAGCTAAAAAAGTGCATATGAAAATTGAAGGTTATATAATTATGTTTAAAACTTTTAGTCGACGACCTAATTCTCTATAAGAAGCTTAGCTAGTATAGTAGTACTGTCTCTATAAAAAACAAACAATAATTATGACTAATTGGTAAAATAAATAGTTTTATTGCTTCATGTTTTGTTAGGGACAAAGACTAATGTCGTCCAGTTTCAACTTGATCCAAGAATCGGAAATGGGGAAAAATAACGTGAAAAAAATGTGTATCAGACAGACAGACAACTGAGTTGATATAAGCTTTGTATCAGACAGACAACTGAGTTGATATAAGCTTTGTATCAGACAGACAGACAACTGAGTTGATATAAGCTTTGTATCAGACAGACAGACAACTGAGTTAATATAAACTTTGTATCAGACAGACAGACAACTGAGTTGATATAAGCTTTGTATCAGACAGACAGACAACTGAGTTGATATAAGCTTTGTATCAGACAGACAGACAACTGAGTTGATATAAGCTTTGTATCAGACAGACAGACAGACAACTGAGTTGATATAAGCTTTGTATCAGACAGACAGACAACTGAGTTGATATAAGCTTTGTATCAGACAGACAGACAACTGAGTTGATATAAACTTTGTATCAGACAGACAGACAACTGAGTTGATATAAGCTTTGTATCAGACAGACAGACAACTGAGTTGATATAAGCTTTGTATCAGACAGACAGACAACTGAGTTGATATAAGCTTTGTATCAGACAGACAGACAACTGAGTTGATATAAGCTTTGTATCAGACAGACAGACAACTGAGTTGATATAAACTTTGTATCAGACAGACAGACAACTGAGTTGATATAAGCTTTGTATCAGACAGACAGACAACTGAGTTGATATAAGCTTTGTATCAGACAGACAGACAACTGAGTTTATATAAAGTAATATTAACTTTGTAACCAAAAAAAAACAAGGTTACAAAAGACAGTTTGTGTGGAAACACAAACTCAAAATCGGCCCCCGAAGTAAAATGTTTTACATAATTCGGATAATCCTTCAAAGTTGAAGATAGTTTACTTCCTAGTCCAAACCTCCCGCAGGACGACGGGGGATGGAAGCAGGCAGGGTTTGAACCTTCGATCGTCGATAAATCCAAACGACAGTCCAGCGCGCAAACCGCACGACCAGTGGTCCACCCAGGTAGGCTTCAATATTTTCAGAAAGAAAATCCGAATGAAATTATATCAAAGACAAATGAGAGATAAGAATGGAGAAAGAAGGTTAACAGATCTTGTGTAGTGCCCCAATCGTCCCGCAGATCAAAGGATACGTGAAAGTGAATGTAAAGTTAGATGTGAACCTGGCCTAACTAGTTTGTGGTCTATAGGGCAGATGATGTAAAGTTCATCTGTTTTTGTGGCCTACGGTTAACGAGGGTGTCATGTAGCCAGTACAACGACCAACCGCCAATGCTTTTCCCCAACTAATGTCAGGTACCCATTAGAGCTGGGCAGACTCAGAAGTTGAAAATCCCAGTCTTCACCAGGATTCGAACCCGGGACCCTCGGTTCGAACTAAATAAGTTAATTGTTTTGAAAAGGCTCAATCTCATATTCGAATCCTCAAAAATAAAAAAAAAAATTCCGCTATATAGAAAAAATGTTTACGAAAATGATGTTTTTAGATTACTATTCGTCTTAAATTAGGTCAAACATATAATGCATACTAATTAGCTTTTTCTTATAAAAAAACTGCTTGCATAATTAATTTTAAAAATTAGAATTTTCGCTTTCAGGGAAAAAAAAAGTAGCCGTTGCATCAGAACTTTGAATGGTCTAAAATCTAAAATATTGTGAAGTCGGATTTTCAATATCTCTTCTAGTTTACGAGATCTAAACGGGACGGACGGACAGACGGACAGACATTTCGCACAAAACTAAAAGCGTCTTTTCCCCTTTCGGGGGCCGCTAAAAAAGACAAAATAACTTAGGAAAAATTAATTACATACACAAAGAGATAGTGAAATATTACAGACACTGCTAGAAAAACAGAGAAATTTAAGACATTAGATAAATAGTGAAATATCAGACACTAGATAGACAGATAAGAGTCTATGTGTATGTGTTATTAGACATTCCAAGAATTCTGTCCAATCAAAATGATTACTTCTGTAAGTCTGTTGTGGAAGACGTCATCGTGTGACACTTGAACCAATCAATCAATTAATTAATTGCTACATCTAGTCCCATGCACTTGATTAACTAATTCATTGGACTCACCTTGACGCTCTCCATACAGCTCAGGTAATCAGATCAACGCGCCACTAAGTCCACGCACACACACACACACACACATTTAATTTTCTTCTGTAGGAAACGAACCCGAACACCGAGCAAAACAAAAGTTGGATCAATGAGTCTTAGAGACAGGAAGACAGTGTACACTGAATCTCTTCTGATGGCTCACATAAGCAGTTTATCAGCCAGTTAGCTCCAGGACAGAATGCCAGAGTGTACCTCTGAATAGCGGTGTGAGTCCAGGTAGCATTGTGTGTGACACGGGGGTGAGGGGGGGGGGATTATGCCCTGCCTACCGTCACGCCTTCTTTTTGTGTTGGGCAGAAGTGTCCTAAGTGAGATCAATACATTTTGTTTGGTTTGATCAACATAGAGCTATACACATACTGAATTCAACATAACTTATAGCTATACACATACTGAATTCAACATAACTTATAGCTATACACATACTGGGTACAACATAACTTTTAGCTATACACATACTGAGTACAACAAAACTTTTAGCTATACACATACTGAATTCAATAGAACTCTCTCTAATTGGAGTTCAACTTGTTTCAACCAAATGCTTGGCCTCTTATAATTATTAAGATTACTAAAAATATATGTTTGTATACTCTTATATTTGTTTTTCGCATTATAAAATGATTAAAATAAAACAACAAGTTAAATAACAAGATTACTTTAAACAAGGTTACAAAGACAGTTTGTGTGGAAACACAAACTCAAAATTGGCCCGCGAAGTGGTCCACCCATGCAGGTAAAAAGGCAGATTTCAATATTTTCAGAAGGAATATCAGAATGAAATTCTATCAAAGGCAAATGACAGAGAAGAATGGAGAAAGAAGGTTGACAGATCTTGTGTGGTACCCAAACGGTTCAGCAGACCAAAGGATAGGTGAAAGTGAAGATCAAATTAGATGTGAGCCTGGCCTAACTGATGTTTTATAAGGAATATCTAATTGATCTAATTGTTTTGTAAAGGGTCATAGAGCCGTACTGCAGTTCAAGAGATAATATAAAAACTACTTATTAATTGTTGTTTTGAATTATGTTCCACTGATATGTAGACCCCATAGGCCCTAATAAATAGATTTTTTCTCTATAAAGAAAAGTAAACATTTTTTTGTGTTAGTATAGCAGTTAGTAAAACAGAACTTGTAACTTAGCAATACTATTGTAAAAAAAAAAATTGACAAAAATCTAAAACCATTTGTATAAACGTATAAAGAATATGGTAAATGGCGATTTCCCTTACTAAATAGCCTCGGTGTTTGTTACTATTAATAGTGATTAGTTGTAAAAATGGTGTATTCTTATAAAAAAACTGCTTGCATAATTGATTTTAAAAATTAATTTTTTCGCTTTCAGAAAATAAAAAAGTAGCCTTTGCATCAGAACTTTGAAAGGTCTAAAATATCATGATGTCGGATTTTCAATAAATTTTCTAGTTTACGAGATCTAAACGGGACGGACGGACGGAGACACGGACAGACCGCACAAAACCAATACGTCTATTCCCCTTTCGAGAGTCGATAAAAATAACTCGCTTCTATTGAGAGAAATAGCAACAATATTTCGAATCTATTATGTAGGCCCTAATTAATCTATATTATTGGATAGTTTCATAAATGGCGTTTTGATCTATCGGATGTATAACATGGGGACACGACAATTCGTTCACTGACATTTCGTTCACCGACAAATCGTTCACGACCTTTTGTTCACGCGACAATTCGTTCACGCGACTATTCGTTCACGCGACTATTCGTTCACCCAACAATTCGTTCACGCGACTATTCGTTCACCCGACATATCGCTTGCCGACAACTTGTTCACCGACAGTTGGTTTCCGACAAATTGTTCACAGACAAATCGTTCACTGGATAGTAACATATTGTTCATATTTTATATTCTCGTTGCGTGTTTAATTTGTTTAAAAGATTTGTCGATGAAGAACGTAAATAGCACAAGAACGATCAAAACGCTCTGAGTAACACAGGTATCAGCAGACAACAAATGTATTCTTGGAACTAGATAACTTGATAGAGATGACCAATACATCGCGGTTTCCGCTCTGGCTATATGCACGATTTGTAATAGCAAGTCATAACATGTCACAATAAAGTTCTCACGACACGCGACTCTGTGTATAAAATAAAGGAAGTCTTGATAAAATACATTTTAATAAGTAACATCATAAATTGTCTTTGCATATTTTTAGCGCTGCAGAATTAATTTGTTCAGCTGTTTGTGACTTTTAGTTGGTGTTACGTGCGCATGTTAATGTAAATGTGAAATGGTGCGAATGCGTGTTGAACGGAGAGGAGAAAAGAAAATGGAGAAAATAGAAACGAAACAGTGTTCTAGTGTTCATGAGAATTAAAATGAGTTCTAAGCGATGACGTTGTTGTTTTAGTGTTAATGTACTGTTTAAAGAGTCTCATGCTAGAAAGGAACGTAACAAGTGGCGCCCAACGTAAAGGTAAAACCTACGTAGTCCTTTATACACAGTTGATCTCCTGTCAACAGATAGTAGAGATATCATATTATATAGTCTAGATCTAGTGATAGGATACTATTCAATTTGATTAATAGTAATAGAAAATGGCGGACAAGGCTGAGGTAGCAGCGTTGAAAGAAGAGGGAAGGTTGTTAGAGCTTGAAGGGGCAGAACTAAGAAAATACGTACAAGAAAGGTTGATGGAGAGGGAGAGATTAGCAATGGAAAGAGAAAAAGAAAAGGAGAGATTAGCAATGGAAAGAGAAAAAGAAAAGGAGAGATTAGACATGGAGGACAAAAGAGAAAGAGAAAAAGAAAAGGAAAGATTAGACAAGGAGGACAAAAGAGAAAGAGAAAAGATAGCCATTGAAAGGGAAAAGAAAAACGAATTAGTTGCCATTGAAAGAGAGAGATTGGCGTTCGAAAAAGAGACGGCCGAGAAAAAGTTAAAAACAACCCAAGAAAAAGAGAGTGATAAAAGAAAAGGGGAAACTACAGGGAACAAACTAGCAAAGTATAAAGGTGCAATATTCGAAGAAGCTAAAATGGACATAGACATTTTTTTGAAGAAATTTGAAATTGAAATGAGGGAACTGGAATACCCCGAAGACAAATGGTCATTCTTATTATCGAAGTCATTCGTAGCAGAGGTTCCATCGAAGATATGCATGAACCAGAGCAGCTATAGCGTGGTGAAAGAACAATTACTACGAACGTACGGAAAAACAGAGGCGTACTACCGTGAACAATTTGTTAACTGTGCGATAGAAACAAATGATGACCCACAGACATTCCTGGACAGAATGACCAGTAGTTTTGAAAATTGGACTGAAACCGCTAAAATAGAAAAGACCTTTGACGGTTTAAAGACATTTCTAATGATAGACAAAGCAATTTATGAGTGTCAGGAGGAATTAAAAATATTTTTGTTGGAGAGGAAACCAAAAGCCATAGAAGACATAGTGAGACTGATAAGGGCTTATAAAGTGGCACATCCCGATAAGAAACTATCCAGAGGCAGTGACATAGAAGAAATAGTTGCATTTAACAGAACAAGAGATACACGAGACAACTACATCAACAATGGAAGACGATTTAGATATGATGAACAAAATAGATTTAGAGGACAAGGAAGGAACCAAATGGGTAGTAGACAAGGACATTTTTATAGTAACCGAGGGCGATACCAAAGAAATGTACAGGGAAGATACGTCGGAGTGAGAGATAGAAGAGATCAAAGCCTTTCAATGTTAACATGTGCAGGAAGCCTTGAGTATTTTGAGACTTTCGTGGGAAACAAAATAGCAAGGACGATACGAGATTCAGGCAGTACAATTGTGGGTGTTAATAAGAAATTAGTAGAAGAACAAGAATATACCGGCAAAACCAGGAATTGTGTGATGTTTGATGGGAAGACTGTACAATTACCAGTTGCTAGAATTAAAATTGATACACCATATTTTACTGGAATTGTGGATGCATGTGTAATAGACCATGCTCATATTGATTTGATTATTGGAAATATTCCAGGTATAAAGAATTGCAATGAAAAGGATATGGGAAATTGGAAGAAGTGTTTCGGAATGAGTATTACTCGATCCAAATGTAAGGACCTGGATGCAGGAGATCTGGAAAAATTATTTCAGTTACCAGATAAGAAAAAAAAAAAGAAGGATTAATAGGAAACTCAGAAACATTAGAACTTAATGATGTAGTATTCAACAAGGAAAGGTTTATTACAGAACAAAAAAATGACCCAGAGATGCGTCAGTTGGCCCAGAAAGGAGGTAGAGGAGGAAGATTTTATATAGAAAGAGGAATTTTGGTAAGAGAAATTGAGTCACAAGGAAGAAAAATTATACAGGTTGTTGTACCAGCTGAATTTAGAAATGTTATATTGAAGAATGGGCATGATGAAGCATATGCAGGCCACATGGGAATTCACAAAACAAAACAAAGAATATTTAGGGACTTTTATTGGCCATCTATTAGCAAAGACATCAAAAATTATGTGTTGTCGTACAAAGTTTGTCAAATGAAAGGCACTAAAAAAATCAGAGCTCCATTACAAAAGGTAGATATACCAGAAAGGCCATTTAGGAAGATTGCGATTGATTTGATTGGACCCATGCCGGTGATATCAAATAGGGGTCATCGATATATTCTAACTGTAATAGACGTTTGCTCAAGATGGCCAGAAGCGATCCCACTAAAAAGAATTGAAGCCAGTGATATAGTTCAAGCGTTATATACATTATTTACACGGTTTGGATTTCCTGAAGAGGTACTGTCAGATAGGGGCACACAGTTCCACTGCCAACTAACGACAACATTTTTGAAAATGTTTGGAATTCGGCAACGGTTTACAGCCCCGTACCACCCGCAGAGCAACGGTATTTGTGAACATTTTAACTGTACGTTAAAGAAGGCGTTGTCGAAAGTAGCAGATGACAATCCCAAAGAATGGGATGTGGCATTACCCTCAATCCTTTTCGCATACAGAGAGAGCCGTAACGAAACCACGGGGTATTCGCCATTTCAGATGATTTATGGAGGAAATCCAAGAGGCCCAATGGCAATCCTAAAAGAACTAATACTCCCACAAGAACATGTTGGAAATAAAGAAAGTTACGATATAGTGACAGAAACTAGAAATAAAGTAATAAAGGCTTGTGAGGAAGCGAGCAAACATGTGCTTGATAAAAATGAACTAACACAGTCTAGGGTGAATGAACACAGGAAATTGACCAAACTAGAAGTAGGTCAAGATGTTTTGGTATTACTAAAGGATAAGGAGAATGTACTATTCACGAAATGGTTGGGTCCTTATAAGGTAACAAGGAAAATTAGTGATGTGGATTATGAAATTAATATTGATTCAAGGCTGAAAATTTTTCATGTGGATATGCTAAAAGAATTTAGGTCGAAACAAAAAAGTGAAAAAAGCAGTAAAGAAGATCCATTGGTCATAGGTACATCCGTGAGTGTAGACATTGAGACAGAAGAAAGATTGGGACACATAGAAACAATTTCAACTGATGCCAGTCAAACATGGAAAGATGTGGAAGTGAAGGGAATCTCGTCAGACAGAGCTAAGGAAGTAACAACATTATTGGAAGATTTTAAGAATATTTTTACAGATTTACCAGGAAAAACGAATATCATAGAACATGGTATCAAATTAACAGGCAGAGTTCCAAATAAACTACCTCAATATGCTGTACCATTGCATCACAGAGAAGCATTACAGAAAGAAATAGATGAACTACTTCAATTGGGAGTGATAGAACCATCTAATTCGTCATGTGCTGCACCAGTTGTACTGGTTAAAAAAAAATGTGGTAACATTAGACTGTGTGTAGATTACCGCCAACTAAATAAAGTTACAGAATTTGACCCATTCCCAATGCCACAGGCAGAGGAAATGTTTACTAAATTGAAAAAAGCGAAAATTTTCACCACGTTGGACCTTTCTAGAGGATACTGGCAAGTACCTCTAAAGGAAGAAGCTAAACCACTATCCGCATTTAAGACACCATTCGGAGTCTATCAGTGGAATGTGATGAGTTTTGGCTTAGTAAATGCCCCAGCCACTTTTAACAGGATGATGGCAAAGATACTGGGCCACAGAAGAGACACTATTTGCTATTTGGATGACATCTGCATCTTCAGTGAGGACTGGAACGAACACTTACAGAGTCTAAGAGAGATATTTGCTATTATCAAGGAAAACAATCTGACATTGAAACCAACAAAAATAAAAATTGGACTTAGTGAAATTCCTTTTTTGGGATACAAGATAAAAAATGAATCAATTACACCACTGGAAGAAACAGTTGCAAAAATAATGGATATTAGTGTACCAAAAACAAAAAAAACAAATTAGAAGCCTTTTAGGTCTATGCAATTTTTATAGAAAATTTGTTCCAAAATTTGCAGAAATGATTGAACCTCTTACAAATCTTACCAAGAAAGGGAAATCTAACATTATAGTTTGGTCTGAACAATGTCAAAGATCGCTAGACAAGATTAAGAGGGTGTTTTCTGAAAACCCAATATTAAAATTGCCCGATAGTACTAGAGAATTTATTTTGGCAACGGATGCTTCATCCATAGCTATAGGGGGCTGTTTGATGCAAGAGTATAGTGGAATTGCACACCCTGTTTTTTATGTAAGCAGGAAACTAACCCTTGCAGAGTTAAACTATGCAACTATTGAAAAAGAGGGGCTGGCAATTGTGTGGTGCATAACAAAGCTAAGTTTTTATCTGATGGGGGCTAAATTCCAATTATGGACTGATCATGCTCCGTTGGCATTTATTAATTTAAATAAATGTGGTAATAATAGAATTGCTAGGTGGGCATTACAACTGATGGACTATAAATTTGAGATCAAGACAATACCAGGGAAAGAAAATGTTGTGGCAGATACATTATCACGATGTACTTAGGTTGGTGAGATTGTGTAGGGTATATAATGATTACTTACATGCTGTTAAGAATTAATCTATTTTATTGTTTACAATTGTAAATTCTGGCACGGAGTGTAGTAGATATTCCACAGAGGATTGTCCAATTGGGAGTATACACAACAATGATTAGTGAACAGATATAGATTTAAATTGAATTATAGGCGGGGAGTGGTATTAACGAAATCTGCATGATTACATAGAGATATGCATAGATATATATATATGTGTCAATTGTTCATAATAACAATTAGTATTGTGATTGTTACTGTCACAATGGGTGAATATAAATGCTATATGTTAAATCTAATGTTAGAATTGTATTGGTATTAATATGTCATTGTGTATGATTTTGTTTTGTAGTACATTATGGTTCTCTATGTTACAGAGAATTTAAAGTAGTTTTAACTTGGAATAGGCTGATAAGATATGTGACAATTTATATTTTGGACGTTCGATGTACATCGAACTTGTTAAACAGGGGGGGTGTTACGTGCGCATGTTAATGTAAATGTGAAATGGTGCGAATGCGTGTTGAACGGAGAGGAGAAAAGAAAATGGAGAAAATAGAAACGAAACAGTGTTCTAGTGTTCATGAGAATTAAAATGAGTTCTAAGCGATGACGTTGTTGTTTTAGTGTTAATGTACTGTTTAAAGAGTCTCATGCTAGAAAGGAACGTAACAGTTGGCAATTGGAAAGTTTTATTTGAGCGTCTTTAGCATTGCTGAATAGAATAAGTCGCACAATAACACGCACTGACTGACTGACTGACTGACGCACTAACTGACTCATTGATCAAGAGATTCCATTAAGTGTCGTACGGATTCGCAAGAAATCTCGTATACAGGTTCCTTCTAGCTCCTAGGCGCTCACTAAGAACCGGTTATGACAAAGTCGCAGCCTGACAACCACAATTAGCGAAAAAAAACGCAAGCTTTCTATCAAACCCTTGTATGGTAATTTATTTTCCACAAAAAGCCCCAGTCTATATATAAGCAAAAAAAAACACAAAAAAAACACACACCCCCACACCTACAGACACAACAATTCCGTTGATTTAAAGCCATGTCCCTACGTCTAAACTTGTTGACTATAAAGACATTGTCTCAGTTTCGTTTTCAACGCGCTCCAAACTAAACAAAAAAAAAATTCAAAAAAAAACTTTATGGCATTCAAAAGATAGATTTAGAAAAAAAAAAAAAAAAAGGCTAAAATGAACCCTAGACGCTATAAAATGAACCCTAGACGCTATAAAATGAACCCTAGACGCTATAAAATGAACCCTAGACGCTATAAAATGAACCCTAGACGCTATAAAAAGATTGAAAATCTGAAAAGTGTGTTGAAGAATCCAAAGATGCTAAAAAAGTGAAGGGTTCTCTTCGTAATAATAAATAAAGGCCTAAAAGCGTGAAAGCGGGTGTGGTTGGGGGGGGGGGGAGGTTAGGGTTGAAAAGTAAGAGAGAGATGAAGGAGTATTTGACATGAAAAGTAAGAGAGAGATGAAGGAGTATTTGACATGAAAAGTAAGAGAGAGATGAAGGAGTATTTGACATGAAAAGTAAGAGATTGATGAAGGAGTATTTGACATGAAAAGTAAAAGAGAGATGAAGGAGTATTTGACATGAAAAGTAAGAGAGAGATGAAGGAGTATTTGACATGAAAAGTAAGAGAGAGATGAAGGAGTATTTTACATGAAAAGTAAGAGATTGATGAAGGAGTATTTGACATGAAAAGTAAGAGAGAGATGAAGGAGTATTTGACATGAAAAGTAAGAGATTAATCAAGGAGTATTTGACATGAAAAGTAAAAGAGAGATGAAAGAGTATTTGACATGAAAAGTAAGAGAGAGATGAAGGAGTATTTGACATGAAAAGTAAGAGAGAGATGAAGGAGTATTTGAAATGAAAAGTAAGAGAGAGAGATGAAGGAGTATTTGAAATGAAAAGTAAGAGAGAGATGAAGGAGTATTTGACATGAAAAGTAAGAGAGAGATGAAGGAGTATTTGACATGAAAAGTAAGAGAGAGATGAAGGAGTATTTTACATGAAAAGTAAGAGATTGATGAAGGAGTATTTGACATGAAAAGTAAGAGAGAGATAAAGGAGTATTTGACATGAAAAGTAAGAGATTAATCAAGGAGTATTTGACATGAAAAGTAAAAGAGAGATGAAAGAGTATTTGACATGAAAAGTAAGAGAGAGATGAAGGAGTATTTGACATGAAAAGTAAGAGAGAGATGAAGGAGTATTTGACATGAAAAGTAAGAGAGAGATGAAGGAGTATTTGACATGAAAAGTAAGAGAGAGATGAAGGAGTATTTGAAATGAAAAGTAAGAGAGAGATGAAGGAGTATTTGACATGAAAAGCCGAAGAAAAGTCAGAGAGTTTAGGACAAACTTTTTGTTGTGTGCGGGAGGTAGCTAAGGAGAAGCAGATAAGCCAAACTAGAATTCACTGTCCAAAAGCATATGTGTGTATGTGTGTCTGGAGGGGCGTTATAAAGCAGGCCTTTCTAAATCAAGTCAAACGTCTATGTTGAAGGGTTAGGGTTAGGGACATTAGATGAAGGAGTATTTGACATGAAAAGTAGGAGATTGATAAAGGAGTATTTGACATGAAAAGTAAGAGAGAGATGAAGGAGTATTTGAAATGAAAAGTAAGAGAGAGTAACGGAGGTAACAGATACACTAACAGATACACTGACAGATACACTGACAGATACACTGACAGATACACTAACAGATACACTGACAGATACACTGACAGATACACTAACAGACCCACTAACAGATACACTGACAGATACACTAACAGATACACTGACAGATACACTGACAGATACACTAACAGACCCACTAACAGATACACTGACAGATACACTAACAGATACACTGACAGATACACTAACAGATACACTAACAGATACACTAACAGATACACTAACAGATACACTGACAGATACACTGACAGATACACTAACAGATACACTGACAGATACACTAACAGATACACTGACAGATACACTAACAGACCCACTAACAGATACACTAACAGATACACTAACAGATACACTGACAGATACACTAACAGATACACTAACAGATACACTAACAGATACACTAACAGACCCACTAACAGATACACTAACAGACCCACTAACAGATACACTAACAGATACACTAACAGATACACTAACAGATACACTAACAGATACACTAACAGATACACTAACAGACCCACTAACAGACCCACTAACAGATACACTAACAGATACACTGACAGACCCACTAACAGATACACCGACAGATACACTGACAGATACACTAACAGATACACTAACAGATACACTAACAGATACACTAACAGATACACTGACAGATACACTGACAGATACACTAACAGACCCACTAACAGACCCACTAACAGATACACTAACAGACCCACTAACAGATACACTAACAGACCCACTAACAGACCCACTAACAGATACACTAACAGATACACTAACAGATACACTAACAGATACACTGACAGATACACTGACAGATACACTAACAGACCCACTAACAGACCCACTAACAGATACACTAACAGATACACTGACAGACCCACTAACAGATACACTGACAGATACACTGACAGACCCACTAACAGATACACTAACAGATACACTAACAGATACACTAACAGATACACTGACAGATACACTAACAGATACACTGACAGATACACTGACAGACCCACTGACAGATACACTAACAGATACACTAACAGATACACTAACAGATACACTGACAGATACACTAACAGACCCACTGACAGATACACTAACAGATACACTGACAGATACACTAACAGATACACTAACAGATACACTAACAGATACACTGACAGATACACTGACAGATACACTAACAGACCCACTAACAGACCCACTAACAGATACACTAACAGATACACTGACAGATACACTAACAGATACACTAACAGATACACTAACAGATACACTAACAGATACACTAACAGATACACTGACAGATACACTAACAGATACACTGACAGATACACTAACAGATACACTGACAGATACACTAACAGATACACTAACAGATACACTAACAGATACACTAACAGATACACTGACAGACCCACTAACAGATATACTAACAGATACACTAACAGATACACTAACAGATACACTAACAGACCCACTAACAGATACACTAACAGATACACTGACAGATACACTAACAGACCCACTAACAGATACACTAACAGATACACTAACAGATACACTAACAGATACACTAACAGATACACTAACAGATACACTAACAGATACACTAACAGATACACTAACAGACCCACTAACAATTACACTAACAGATACACTAACAGATACACTAACAGACCCACTAACAGATACACTAACAGATACACTAACAGATACACTAACAGATACACTAACAGATACACTGACAGATACACTAACAGATACACTAACAGATACACTGACAGATACACTAACAGATACACTAACAGATACACTAACAGACCCACTAACAGACCCACTAACAGATACACTAACAGATACACTGACAGATACACTGACAGATACACTAACAGATACACTAACAGATACACTAACAGATACACTAACAGATACACTGACAGATACACTGACAGATACACTAACAGACCCACTAACAGACCCACTAACAGATACACTAACAGATACACTGACAGACCCACTAACAGATACACTGACAGATACACTGACAGACCCACTAACAGATACACTAACAGATACACTAACAGATACACTAACAGATACACTGACAGATACACTAACAGATACTTTGACAGATACACTAACAGATACACTGACAGATACACTAACAGATACACTGACAGATACACTAACAGATACACTGACAGACCCACTAACAGATACACTGACAGATACACTAACAGATACACTAACAGACCCACTAACAGATACACTGACAGATACACTAACAGATACACTGACAGATACACTAACAGATACACTGACAGATACACTGACAGACCCACTAACAGATACACTAACAGATACACTGACAGATACACTAACAGATACACTGACAGATACACTGACAGATACACTAACAGATACACTGACAGATACACTGACAGACCCACTAACAGATACACTAACAGATACACTGACAGATACACTGACAGATACACTAACAGATACACTAACAGATACACTAACAGACCCACTAACAGATACACTAACAGATACACTAACAGATACACTAACAGATACACTAACAGACCCACTAACAGATACACTAACAGATACACTAACAGATACACTAACAGATACACTAACAGATACACTGACAGATACACTAACAGATACACTAACAGATACACTGACAGATACACTAACAGATACACTAACAGATACACTAACAGACCCACTAACAGACCCACTAACAGATACACTAACAGATACACTGACAGATACACTAACAGATACACTGACAGATACACTAACAGACCCACTAACAGATACACTAACAGACCCACTAACAGACCCACTAACAGATACACTAACAGATACACTAACAGATACACTAACAGATACACTAACAGATACACTGACAGATACACTGACAGATACACTAACAGATACACTAACAGACCCACTAACAGACCCACTAACAGATACACTAACAGATACACTAACAGATACACTGACAGATACACTAACAGATACACTAACAGACCCACTAACAGATACACTAACAGATACACTAACAGATACACTGACAGATACACTAACAGATACACTGACAGATACACTGACAGATACACTAACAGATACACTAACAGATACACTGACAGATACACTAACAGACCCACTAACAGATACACTAACAGATACACTAACAGATACACTGACAGACCCACTAACAGATACACTAACAGATACACTAACAGATACACTAACAGATACAGTAACAGACCCACTAACAGACCCACCAACAGATACACTAACAGATACACTGACAGATACACTAACAGATACACTAACAGATACACTGACAGATACACTAACAGATACACTAACAGACCCACTAACAGACCCACTAACAGATACACTAACAGATACACTGACAGATACACTAACAGATACACTAACAGATACACTGACAGATACACTAACAGATACACTAACAGACCCACTAACAGATACACTAACAGATACACTAACAGATACACTAACAGATACACTGACAGATACACTAACAGACTTACTAACAGATACACTAACAGATACACTAACAGATACACTGACAGATACACTAACAGATACACTAACAGATACACTAACAGATACACTAACAGATACACTGACAGATACACTAACAGACCCACTAACAGACCCACTAACAGATACACTAACAGATACACTGACAGACCCACTAACAGATACACTGACAGATACACTGACAGACCCACTAACAGATACACTAACAGATACACTAACAGATACACTAACAGATACACTGACAGATACACTAACAGATACTTTGACTGATACACTAACAGACCCACTGACAGATACACTAACAGATACACTGACAGATACACTAACAGATACACTGACAGATACACTAACAGATACACTGACAGACCCACTAACAGATACACTGACAGATACACTAACAGATACACTAACAGACCCACTAACAGATACACTGACAGATACACTAACAGATACACTGACAGATACACTAACAGATACACTGACAGATACACTGACAGACCCACTAACAGATACACTAACAGATACACTGACAGATACACTAACAGATACACTGACAGATACACTGACAGATACACTAACAGATACACTAACAGATACACTGACAGATACACTAACAGATACACTGACAGATACACTAACAGATACACTAACAGATACACTAACAGACCCACTAACAGATACACTAACAGATACACTGACAGATACACTAACAGATACACTGACAGATACACTAACAGATACACTAACAGATACACTAACAGACCCACTAACAGATACACTAACAGATACACTAACAGATACACTGACAGATACACTGACAGACCCACTAACAGATACACTAACAGATACACTAACAGATACACTAACAGATACACTGACATATACACTGACAGACCCACTAACAGATACACTAACAGATACACTGACAGATACACTAACAGATACACTGACAGATACACTAACAGATACACTAACAGATACACTAACAGATACACTAACAGATACACTAACAGATACACTGACAGATACACTAACAGATACACTAACAGATACACTAACAGATACACTAACAGATACATTGACAGATACACTAACAGATACACTAACAGATACACTAACAGATACACTAACAGATACACTAACAGACCCACTAACAGATACACTAACAGATACACTAACAGACCCACTAACAGATACACTAACAGATACACTGACAGATACACTAACAGATACACTAACAGATACACTAACAGATACACTAACAGATACACTAACAGATACACTGACAGATACACTAACAGATACACTGACAGATACACTAACAGATACACTAACAGATACACTAACAGACCCACTAACAGACCCACTAACAGATACACTAACAGATACACTGACAGATACACTAACAGATACACTGACAGATACACTAACAGATACACTGACAGATACACTAACAGATACACTAACAGATACACTAACAGATACACTAACAGATACACTAACAGATACACTGACAGATACACTAACAGACCCACTAACAGATACACTAACAGACCCACTAACAGACCAACTAACAGATACACTAACAGATACACTAACAGATACACTAACAGATACACTAACAGATACACTAACAGATACACTGACAGATACACTGACAGATACACTAACAGATACACTAACAGACCCACTAACAGATACACTAACAGATACACTAACAGATACACTAACAGATACACTGACAGATACACTAACAGATACACTAACAGACCCACTAACAGATACACTAACAGATACACTAACAGATACACTGACAGATACACTAACAGATACACTGACAGATACACTGACAGATACACTAACAGATACACTAACAGATACACTGACAGATACACTAACAGACCCACTAACAGATACACTAACAGATACACTAACAGATACACTGACAGACCCACTAACAGATACACTAACAGATACACTAACAGATACACTAACAGACCCACTAACAGATACAATAACAGATACACTAACAGATACACTGACAGATACACTAACAGATACACTAACAGACCCACTAACAGACTTACTAACAGATACACTAACAGATACACTGACAGATACACTAACAGATACACTAACAGATACACTGACAGATACACTAACAAATACACTAACAGACCCACTAACAGATACACTAACAGATACACTAACAGATACACTAACAGATACACTGACAGATACACTAACAGACCCACTAACAGATACACTAACAGATACACTAACAGATACACTGACAGATACACTAACAGATACACTAACAGATACACTAACAGATACACTAACAGATACACTGACAGATACACTGACAGATACACTAACAGACCCACTAACAGACCCACTAACAGATACACTAACAGATACACTGACAGACCCACTAACAGATACACTGACAGATACACTGACAGACCCACTAACAGATACACTAACAGATACACTAACAGATACACTAACAGATACACTGACAGATACACTAACAGATACTTTGACAGATACACTAACAGACCCACTGACAGATACACTAACAGATACACTGACAGATACACTAACAGATACACTGACAGATACACTAACAGATACACTGACAGACCCACTAACAGATACACTGACAGATACACTAACAGATACACTACCAGACCCACTAACAGATACACTGACAGATACACTAACAGATACACTGACAGATACACTAACAGATACACTGACAGATACACTGACAGATACACTAACAGATACACTAACAGATACACTGACAGATACACTAACAGATACACTAACAGATACACTAACAGATACACTAACAGATACACTGACAGATACACTAACAGACCCACTAACAGATACACTAACAGACCCACTAACAGATACACTAACAGACCCACTAACAGATACACTAACAGACCCACTAACAGATACACTAACAGACCCACTAACAGATACACTAACAGACCCACTAACAGACCCACTAACAGATACACTAACAGATACACTAACAGATACACTAACAGATACACTAACAGATACACTAACAGATACACTGACACATACACTAACAGATACACTAACAGATACACTAACAGATACACTAACAGATACACTAACAGATACACTGACACATACACTAACAGATACACTAACAGATACACTAACAGATACACTAACAGATACACTAACAGATACACTAACAGATACACTAACAGATACACTAACAGATACACTGACAGATACACTAACAGATACACTAACAGATACACTAACAGATACACTAACAGATACACTAACAGATACACTAACAGATGTTAGGAGGTGATTGAACTAAAAACACCAGAACAAAGTAAAGGATGTTCAGTGCACTATGTCCCTATCATTTTTTTGTGGAAGGGGGGGGGGTTCAAATCAAAGGAGCAGGTTTTCGTGATGCTTTGTCAAAAGCAATTCAAAATGTCTAGAGAATGAATCTCGAGTCTCCTTCAACGGAGGTAACACTCCAGTAACGGAGGTAACACTCCAGTAACGGAGGTAACACTCCAGTAACGGAGGTAACACTCCAGTAACGGAGGTAACACTCCAGTAACCAAACCAATGAACACAGGCCAAAGGGCAACATTGCAGAAACTAATCGACTCTGATGAACGCTGCCTACCACGAAGTTATAGACTTAATGAAGGGAACTGTCGAATGTCAATAAGCTGAAGATCTCCTCCAGGAAACTCAAGCCGACCTTTCTCTAGAACTGCTCAGTATTCTCTCTCTCTCTCTGTTTATTTGATTTACTCTTTAAATCCTAGTCTTGTTTTTAATAATCACGTGACTGCCTCTGAAGTCAACAGTTGTCCCTTTTGAGGAAACAAATCACTTTTCGTATCCAATCCCTAATCGTGTCCTCACACCACTGAGCTATTCAAGTTTGTATACAATAAATATAAAGTTTTATTACTCTGTTTTTAGTTTTAAATTGTTAGGCGACGAATCTACATTAACCTTGACAAGAGTCCATATAAAACAAAATTAATTTATTAGGATTACTAGTTAAGTAATTGATTAATTTTTTATGGATTCACGTGTTGTCATCGACAATGAATAATTGTGTAAAGTTTCAATTTGATCCAAGAATGGGAAGTGGGACAAATATTGCAACAAATATTTTGACCAGAAAGACAGACGGAATGAAAATAAAATGAATAAAATGCTCGGTAAACAGCTTACACTTGAGACGTTGTGGCCTAGTCCACTTGTCTCAAGGCTTTTAGTTTACATTTATTTATGAGGTATTTAATTTAAACATAGAATCTATAAAGAATATTCTTAGCAGTGATGACATTTGATCATTGTAGGGGGCACACCATCCGACAGTTGCACAGAAATATCAGGGTTAGAAAGCAGAAACAGTGACTTCAAAACTCGTGTCTTGCATTCTTCACTGCAGAAACACATTCTCCTGGCATCTACAGCTCATTATTCAGCCTATTTAAAAAGGACCTTTTGAATAATATTTTACTTGAAAAATATTCTAATAATAATATACAGGCCCTTACTACATTGCAAATACAGCCGATTTGTTCCTTGCAAAGATAAGATACCCAACATATTGAGATTAAGGCTTTGAGGATTGCCGCCGAAAAAAAATTTATTCGAAAAATAAATTAAAAAAAAAAAAAAAGCTCATTTGCAAGTGATACATTTTGTGCAATAGGCATGTTTGTAACTTTGTTGTGTTACAGAACTATATTGAATTCTAGTGATACATTTTGTGCAATAGGCATGTTTGTAACTTTGTTGTGTTACAGAACTATATTGAATTCTAGTGATACATTTTGTGCAATAGGCATGTTTGTAACTTTGTTGTGTTACAGAACTATATTGAATTCTAGTGATACATTTTGTGCAATAGGCATGTTTGTAACTTTGTTGTGTTACAGAACTATATTGAATTCTAGTGATACATTTTGTGCAATAGGCATGTTTGTAACTTTGTTGTGTTACAGAACTATATTGAATTCTAGTGATACATTTTGTGCAATAGGCATGTTTGTAACTTTGTTGTGTTACAGAACTATATTGAATTCTAGTGATACATTTTGTTCAATAGGCATGTTTGTAGCTTTGTTGTGTTACAGAACTATATTGAATTCTAGTTATACATTTTGTGCAATAGGCATGTTTGTAACTTTGTTGTGTTACAGAACTATATTGAATTCTAGTGATACATTTTGTTCAATAGGCATGTTTGTAGCTTTGTTGTGTTACAGAACTCTATTGAATTCTAGTTATACATTTTGTTCAATAGTCATGTTTGTAACTTTGTTGTGTTACAGAACTATATTGAATTATAGTGATACATTTTGTGCAATAGGCATGTTTGTAGCTTTGCTGTGTTACAGAACTATATTGAATTATAGTTATACAGTTTCGGAAGTGGAAGGAGAGATGAAGTGGACCAATCAGATTCTACTCTAAATTGTTTGCATTTTTAGGCTGTAAGTATATATTGTGAGTTATAGTCCCAAATTTATTTATACAACAGAAAAAGATCAGTCTGAGTAAAGGTTGGAAAAATGTGACTAGGAAAAGAATATTTGGGTTCAGAACTCATCTCAAATGTGACTCTTAGAATGAAACATTTCGTAGGAATTCTAAATTTCCAAAACAAAGTCTTTCTTAAAATAACTAAGATAAATTCGTGTGCATTTACTTTAACTCTGTCGCCATATTTGACTTTTCGGTTTTAAAACGTCATGTTTTCATCTGGAAAGGGGAAGAGTGAAAACGTTAATCCTCGCTCCTTTTTATAATTTCTGATAATGATGGCATTCGGCATTAAAGAATAGTGGGTCGGGCGACTCGAGAAAAGAATGTTATTTATAGCATACCGGTATATAAATTATGTTAGTGACAGATTTTTTTTTTAAAGTTTTTAATTTCTTAGCTAAAATACCAAAAGAAAAAAGTATTGATTTGTCCGATGGGCAGAGGGCGATTGCATGTATCGCCCCTCCCACCTTGTACAACCCATTTTCATTTTATATTTTAAACTAATGATAAAATTTGAGATCAGAATGTGTGAGACATAATATACAAATGGTTAAAACATCAATATGTAGATTATATTATATAGATATTCAACTAATTTTGTTCACAAACTATTATTTCTAATTAAACGTAGCCCCCCCCCCCGCTCAAAGGGTTTAGTTGGGAAGGGCAGTAGATATATTCGCCCCTTCCCACCCAATCGGCTAACAGGGAAACGACATAATATAACGATAGTTTAAAATATCAATAACAAGTTTTAATTATATAGATATTTAATTGATTCCGTTAACAAGCTGGGATTTCTACAAATAAATTAGACTGCCCCCCCCCCACTCGAAAGTCTATGGTGGAGGGGGACGGGATCGACACCTCCCCACCCCACCAAATCGGACAATATACTAGAAAGAGGGGGGGGCGAAATAATCTAAAAATAGGTTGAAATATAAATAATTAGTATATATTATTAACATAACTAATAAATTCATATACATATTGTGTGATTTCTTTACTAAAATTCGTCCGTCAAGGGGGGGGGAGGGGCGATCGTCCCTAACGCCCCACCCCCAGGATCCGCCAGTGCGTCTCACTCATCTTGAGAACTAGCTGCAGGGAAATATTTAGGCTCTGACCTTGAACTCTTCCACTTCAACTCCAAGCCTATAATGGTCTTTGATTTTTATCTTTATCCCCACCCCTTTTTTTTTAAATATAGATAGAATTAAAAAGTAGGTCCACATCATTAAAAGTGCTAAAGATTAACCCTTGCAGTTCTTAGGAACTATGTCACTGGCCTACATCAGGTGTATAGATCTATGTCACTGACCTTTATCATATACATAGAACTATTAATTGATCCCCATTTAATTTATACAACTACGTCACCGAGCCACATCATTTCTCTACAAACTACTCCAGCAACCCAGATCGGGAGAACTGCGCCATCCAAGTGGATCAGGTCTAGATGACAAACTATCTGCCTGGGTGCACTCTACCTTCTCACGAGAGAACAAACTAAAACTGGAGCTAATGAACAGACTCGCCAACTTGTGATGTCTGTAAGTCAATCCGATTGGACTGTCCCCTGAACTAAGCCGATTGTGACACTGGCAGACCGCACGCACACACGCACATACAGAGTAGCTGTCAGAAACTGATTGGTGACCAACGAATAATGGAATTATTGGCCGGCATTCATAGATAAAGTTTGTAATTGGTCACCAGCATTCATAGATAAAGTTTGTAATTGATAAAGTTTGTTATTGGTCAGCAACATCCATAGGTAAAGTTGTAATTGGTCACCATCATTCAAAGTTAAGAGGTCAAATTGCGCGTTAACCATCCCTCAAGAAAAAAAAGGTAGTTGACCGTAAGTCTAAAACAAGCAGTTTGTATCTGTTTAAGTAAATCTTCCTGTTTGTATTTGTTTAAGTAAATCTTCCTGTTTGTATCTGTTTAAGTAAATCTTCCTGTTTGTATCTGTTTAAGTAAATCTACCTGTTTGTATCTGTTTAAATAAATCTACCCGTTTGTATCTGTTTAAGTAAATCTACCTGTTTGTATCTGTTTAAGTAAATCTGTTTAAGTAAATCTACCTGTTTGTATCTGTTTAAGTAAATCTGTTTGTATCTGTTTAAGTAAATCTGTTTGTATCTGTTTAAGTAAATCTGTTTGTATCTGTTTAAATAAATCTTCTTGACTGTATCTGTTTTAGTAAATCTACCTGTTTGTAACTGTTATCTTATCTTATATAATACAGACGTTACTTCAAAAAAGAAGATGATTACGTCCTACGCGTCATGCATTTAGTCCTGCATAAATCTACCAGTTTGTATTCACGCATTCGCTTTACTTATAACATTAGCTCCATTCATACTATTTTTACATTCACGCATTTAGTTATAAAATTATTATTTTGTTTAATTGTTTACACAGCACTTTCAGTGACTATATCGGAAATGATAGGCAAATAAGGACCCGCGGGTAACATATGGCTAGTCTATATTATAAAGTAGAAAGTAAGGCGTATGTATGTATGAATGTTACGTATAGAAATCAAAACCGTTTGACCAATCTTGATAAAACTTGGCAGAAATGTTCCCTGGGTACTAACTTAGACCGTAGTGTATGTATTGTAGCCCTAAAAAAAAACTTAAGACCCTCAAAAAAAAAAGTTGACCAACTCTATGAAAGCATTATAACTTCATCGATCTAGGCTATGTTTACTATATTTACATGAACAGTTTGAAAGGATCAAGATCTAGATCTAATTTTAGAAACTATGCTTTGGGCAGATAGTTTTTTAATCTGACACATGAAAATACAAAATATAGTCTAATGATTTCATTATTTAATAAAAGTAACCTTCAAATTTGTGTTTCTAATTCATTTGTACATAAATTCGTTCCTTATATCTGCGAATTTTGAATTCCCGACGAGCATTCTTTCATTAGACATTACGCGAAATTTTACACAATAACACATCACTCTATTCCTAGGTCTAAAACTCTAATTCCATTCTAAGATGATACAACTTCTCTTCGCAAAGATAGTTTTATAATTAAACACATACTAATTTTAGTCCATTCATTTCATATTTTAATCAAATTAACATTCAAATTTGTTTTTCTAAAGCATTTTTCATACATTCGTTTGCTAAAGCTGCGAAGCCGTGTAGAGATATATTCATTCATAAATCGCGTACTAAAAAAGGTCACGCATGCGCAGAGCAAAGCCTTCTCGCAGCGCAGATTGAACTCTCCAAGCCAATATTTAACTCTAGATTAGTCTAGATCAGTGATTCCCAGAGTGGTCTATATAGACCCCCAGGCGTCTACGACGACTTCCAGGGGGACTACGAAAGTTAAAAAAGGAATTGGGGGTCTATGAGATGTAAATGAGAGTGGATCTCGATTTAAAAAGGTCGTAACTTTAATTAAAATCTTAAAATTATGTAATTAACAATTATCTTATACAAATATAAATTATTTAAATTTTAATCCTATTGTTCGAATGAACAATTATTTTAATACCTCATTTCAATAGCTTAATTTAGTCTATAGGAAATTTGTATTCAACGTGGCCAAATATAATTATTAAATTACACAGTGGTGTTAATTTTCTAAAAACAATTCTTCTTTCCACGTCACATTTATATTGCCTATGTGTCTTTTATGCAACAAAGTTTTATTTTGACACTTTGAAACCACCTAAGTTAAAAGATCTTTTGAGACGATGCCACCCTGATAAAGTGGATGAAGATTTTAAAAGCTTTTGAACAATCAATGATAAAGTTGAGAAAAGACTTACAGTGAACAAAATCTTTGCTTTGGTATAAAAAAAGAGAAGATGATGGTTTGCAAGTGTCTTAAAATATGTTTAACTTATTGTGAATTTCGGAAAACATCACACTAATGGTTTTTTCATCCACTGAAGAAGTTTTAAGAACTATTTTATCCAGAAACCTACCTACATCTGATAGTATTACAGAATTCCTCTAAGCAGCAAAACAATTCAAAGGCAATTGATGAAATGAGTTTCTAACACAAGTGTGTCGGTGCATAGGTTATGGCATTCTAGCACCAATGTGTATTAAATGCACAATTATTGAACGCACTTTCTTTTTGTAGCCTTGCTTGTAAGCTGATGGAGTGTTTTTGTTATTACGCGGGTGAAACGTTTTCTTTGAGATTCTTCTGTGTTCCCCTGTTTAGGGTGAGTATCTAAGGCATGACTGCATTTCGCAATTGTTTTCGATGCCATAGTATACTAGACCTTTTAGTTTGTCTTTATTTATGTCTCTACAGGGAGTTAGTATGGGATTGGAAGTCTACGCTGGTGACTAGAGACAGCAGTGTGTTGTGGTTTCGAACAGTAATGTGTACGTTGTGGGACAGCAAGGTGTAGAATTGTCATTTAATGAATAGATCCATAATATTATAATGTTCATCATAACTTATAGTCCTATCATTAAACATTTACATTGTCAACAGTGAGTCACTTATTTATTGCAAGCACGAAGGTGCCTGGTTGAATGTCAGGGGCCCGGGCAAACTAGCTAAGGCCTTAACTAAAATGAACCTGACAAAGTGGACTAGTCAAACTTGCCTGGTAATGAACATTTAGTATTGGCGAATGTTCATTTTAGTATGGATCAAGAAATCCTTAAAAAAAAAACACTTCTTTTTGCGAAAACTGAAAATATGTAATGGTTTGAAGGACTACTTTAAAGAAAAAGCACTCCCTTTAACTATAATGTCAGTAGCAATGGGTGGAGCACCTTTCATGGTTGGGTTCTATTGTGAATAGTGAAAAAATGGTAGAATTCTTAAATATCTTCAATTTGGTATTAACGCAGTTAACTGAAGCAATATGTTAAATACGCCATCAGTTCGTCCTTCACACTGAAGTTCGATGGCTGTCGAAAAGCTTTATTTTAATTTGTTTTTCTTTTGACTTTGTATCGGAGCTCTTGGATGTCAAAGATCTCATTTTAAATTGAATTTTTTTTTCTTTTTGACATTGTATCGGAGCTCTTGGAAGTCAAAGATCTAATTTTAAATTGAAATTTAATCAGACTGAAATCAGACATTGCTTATTTAACAGACTTGTTTCATAAATTCATTGAGGTTTAATTACATGTGGCCATAGGCGTAGCCAGAATTTTTTTCGGTTTTTCGGATTTTTGTACCCCAACCCCCCTTCAAAGCTACGCCCATGCATGTGGTTGTTATTACTTTTTTCAGTCTTCACCTTAAATACGTTAGAAATCACTGAAAAAAGAAAGCACATTGGAAGTTCATAAATCAGAAAAATTACAATTCAGCAATATTAGCTAAACAAGGGGTCTACCAAATACTAGAAAACATGACAAGGGGTCTACGAGCCAAAAAAGTTTGGGAACCACTGGTCTAGATCTATGTCTAACTCAAGATCTACTTTATACTTTAACACATGAACATACAAAATTAAGTCTAATCATTTCATATTTTAATCAAATATATGTAGGCCTACAAACAAATGTTTTTAATTTGAAAAAATGGAGTTAGGTCGATTAGCTATTTTGATAGCTTCATTCATACTATTTTTACATTCGCGCATTCGCTTTACTAATAACATTATTATTTCGTTTAATTGATTACAAAACACTGTCAGTGACTGTCGTGAATTTGCTTATTTGATATAGGGCCTATCGACAGTGATACGCAAATTAAGACCCGCGGGTAATATATTGTTGTAACTCTTGGGTAGGCACTCAACGTAAAGGCAGGCAACACAACACAGTTAACAGGAAATAAAGACAGGTGTTTATTCACTAGGACAAACACATAACATCCTTCAACTTCCTCAGAGTCTTGCTACTAATTTACCAGTCCTTTAGACAGCAACCCGAATGTGGACCAACGACAGCCTTCCCCGCTTCGCTCCAGGTCCCTTTCTACAACCTTCAGGCAGCACAAAAGTTGGCTTCTTAGTTTCCAAGCATTCAGACTCTTCACAATCCCTGATGCACTGTGCTTCTCTCTCTCCTAGTGTCTCCCTGTTTACGTTCACTAGTGCGCTAGTGCGCACCTCAAGCACTGGTGCAAGGCAGGGTTACAACACTACCCCCACCTTAGTCTTTTCGTCCCGAAAAGAAATATGTTCACGGTTGATCAATGCAGGTGGAGGTCGGTCAGTGGGAGTCACAGATTGCATGGAGCGTGCTCCCCACAAAGCGATCCACACTGCTCTCTGCAGGTGCCGTTTTCTCCTTCTCCAGTTGACCAAGTTTCTTTCGACACGATGTCGCAAACGTGGCCTCTCCATCCTGACGGTTGTCGCTGGCGTCAGCCACCTGACACATAGAGTGGTAGTGACAGCTCTTGTTGTTGTTAATGCAGTTGATTCAGAACTGCGCTTCATCAGGCCCTTTCTAAGGATGACTTGTGAAAGAGCTGTAGACCCACATGAAGCCACGCTGTTTAACAAACTGTCAGCCTCAGCCGTCTCAGGGAGAATTGTCTGTAAGGCACTTTTACAACGTTTCATGTGCAAAAGTCCATCAGCTGCAGGGTTCTTCTGACCACCTTCAGAGCCTTTCTCGTTGGTGAAAACAGAAGTATCGAAGTCCACTGGTTTCAGACCCTGTTGATGGGTTTCTTGACATTTGCATTCTCTTCGTAAATCACCGCATGTACAGATGTTGCTAACCGCCTGAATGCATTAATCAAAATTCAAGTTCCCCTCGTAGACACTGGCAGATCGACAGGGGTCCTTAAGGTCCAAAGTGACAGGCTCTAACGCAGGCTTAAAGTTGTCCTACTCTGTCCGGGTCGTTGTGGCACTCAAAGCAGGTACAGCAAAAGTTTCAGTCCTGTAGCAGACTTCTTCGATTGCTTCGACTGTCTCTTTCTGTTCATCTTTGTGCTTCTTGTTAAGATTGACGCATTCTTTGTAACTATCAGTACAGCCACAGTCTTGAATGAGTAACGGTTCATTGTTGTTGAATGATGGACTCCTCTCTCTTACTGGATTGATCTGGCCTTGCACGTTACGTATCAGTTTGTCCATAGAATGATTCATCGAATCCTGGAAAGTACAAAGTTCACATAACCAGTTTTGTATGGTGTTCAGCACCTCACCAATATCTGGTTCTACCTCAAACAGGTAGGTCTCGGGATCCTCACCTTCATCAACCAAGTCCTGTCGAAGACTGGCTCTTATCTTTTCTTTGGCCCCAACGATCTTTAGCTCTCTGGCTCGGAGCTCCTCCTTTAACTGTTTGTAGCTCAGTTCATCTAGCTTCCTCAGAATTGTCATTCTTTCCTTTCGTTGAGCTACCTAAATCCCACTTCTGACACCATTTGTTGTAACTCTTGGGTAGGCACTCAACGTAAAGGCAGGCAACTCAACACAGTTTAACAGGAAATAAAGACAGGTGTTTATTCACTAGGACAAACACATAACATCCTTCAACTTCCTCAGAGTCTTGCTACTAATTTACCAGTCTTTTAGACAGCAACCCGAATGTGGACCAACGACAGCCTTCCCCGCTTCGCTCCAGGTCCCTTTCTACAACCTTCAGGCAGCACAAAAGTTGGCTTCTTAGTTTCCAAGCATTCAGACTCTTCACAATCCCTGATACACTGTGATTCTCTCTCTCCTAGTGTCTCCCTGTTTACGTTCACTAGTACGCACCTCAAGCATTGGTGCAAGCAGGGTTACAACAATATGTCTAGTAATGTATATTTTATATTACTAGACCGTAGCTTAAATCTTTTAAGTAGTTTATTGACACGACTATAAAGAGATTATTTATTAGAGAAGACACACTATATGTCAATCCACCTCCTCGTTTTTTAATATATATATATATATGCATTACAAACTAGAAATATACTTCATAACTAGTTTCACTTGTATACAGTGGCACTTTATTTCTCACTGGGAAATCTGTCCAGTCTTCCTAAAACGTCGCTATCTTTAACTACTATTTAAAACAGCCTACTTCTAGATGAACGCCATGTTGATCTCTTGTTCGCCCAAGTCTACTACGTCATTACTTTTACCGTCGCCAAAACTAAACACGATATATTTAACTCACAAAACTAACCTACTCTCTAAACTAGTACATTACATTTCCTTCCCCCTTTCTACAAAATTGTTTAACAATTTTTTACAAAAAGTACAGTAAAATGTCTTTACAATAGCAAGGAGAATTTTGTTTGAAAAAAAAAACAAATACAGTAAATATGGGGATGGACAACACAACAAATAGATTCTCTTGACATCTCAGGTAGGTTCACTGGTATCTCACAAAGTTCGTTCACAGACATCTCACTGCGGTAAGTTCAATGACAATTCATCAAAGTAAGTCTTTTGACATCCAACAAGGTAAGCTCAGTAACACACTATTACTGAACAAATAGTAATGTCACTGTAAAACACAACTTTAAAAAGTCCATAGAGTCTCTGACACATTATTCAATAATTCGATTGCTGGTGAATGTGGTATCTAACGTCATACACAGTTCAACACTAAGATTGATGGTGAATATGATACATGACGTGACATATGGTTCAAAGTGTAACCTTTCTGCACAAAGTGTAACAGTCCATGAGTACGAAACATTACGTTGTAGTTACCACAAGTTACGCTGTACAAGGCTAAATCTAGACCTACTATAATAATAGTAACTATATTATATAAATATAGATTTAGAGGAAATTAATACGGTGCTAGATCTACACAAGAGTAGAACTAGATCTTTTTTGTTCTTTATGTTGTCTTGTTAAAGGGAAACTCCGATAGTTTTTCAAATTTTAGTTATAGACATATTTAAATTCTGCGTAAAAAGTTGTAATAGTAAACATTATATCATTTTTTATTTAAATGCTCAGAAAATTTTATATTTAATAAATTAGACAGAAAATTCTTCACATCTAAAAAAAAAACGGGGTTCTGCGAGATGTTTATAGTTTTAAAAGACGTGAAGTCACAACTGCGTTGGCTAAATTTAGATCTAGACCTATATAACCGATAAACTCTCTAGACTCTAGCTAGATCTATCGAATCGCATTTATTGTTACGCTTCACAGCTAGATCTATCGAATCGCATTTATTGTTACGCTTCACAGCTAGATCTAGTCTCCACGTTGTTTTATAATCGGTCTTTGTTTATAAATAATATTCTAGATCTAAACCTCTATTTCTACTTGAAGAAAATTAAATATTGTTCTTCAGCTTGTTGCAGTAGTTCCAATCACAAAGATAAAATCAGCAAGTATGCTGACACAGAAATTGGTGTCTCTTTTCATGTTTCCAAGAGATGAAGTTTTATAGGGAAAATGGGAAAAATTTATTCGCCTGAAGAGCAAATATTTTCACAAAGGGATTAGCTAATTCCTGTTTATGCTCAAACCATTTTGAGAGAAGCTGTTTCATCAACTTCAGTTAATACCAGGTGCAGTACCAACAATACATTGGATTTCCAGGCGAAAGAATTCAATTAATTATACTACTGAGACATTTTAAACAACTGAAGTTCATAAATATAAATGAAATCAGATTTGTGAGCTAGAAATTTACTACGAATACTAGATCTACTATTAAATTTCTTATTTAATAAGTAGATCTATCGTCTACGAAACTCAATTCCAACTTTTTAACTTTTGACCTTGGGGGTGTGTCTCGCCGGCTGAGCCAGCGTCAAGCTCTCTCATCACTTTTTCCATGTCAACCAATGTTAGGTCGAAACAGCACAAAAAAATCATAACTTTCTTACTGTCAAACATACAGTCATAATTTATACACCATTAGAAATTTCTTTTAAAGTATTTTAATGATGGACTAACGAAACATTTTTGTTATCAAAGATCATTTTTTTTTTCGCCTCCCTATCTCTAGGATTTGAGTGCACACTCGTGACGTCACACAGAAATTCAGGGAAAATCTGACCGTTTTGGATGCGCAGAAAAATTATGTCACAAAAACATCAATTACTAAGTTATTCTTGCAAATAAAAAAAAAGAATAATATATTCATTATCTATAAATCAAAACACATTATATCAAAAATTGTCAAAACCATCGGAGTTTCCCTTTCAGGCTTTCTTGCACATTATGTGTTACAACTGAAGTACATGGCCTGGGTTTTTCTAACTTCCAATACATTGTGTGTAATCATAAAACAGCACCTACCTAAATAAATTTTATATACACATCAAATGTATTATAGTATATATAGGTAAGTAGTTTTTATTATAAAATTTTCGTAACTTCTTTTATAGAAAATTGACTTTTGTAACTTTTTTAACATAAAAATTGGGCAAATCCATAGACATAAATAAATATAGACTGGCAAAAGGAAGTAACTTCATGTAACTTGAAAACATGTACATCTATTCTTGTCGGATTTCCGAATTCTGAAAAGTTGCATGATCTTCATTCTTAGAGATAAAAAAAAAACACAAGTGAAAATATTGTAATACTTATATAGGTTATGGCTGAAATAGATATGAATACTTAACTTTTATACTGCTCATAAATGCTGTATAATAAAGTACACAAAATTGCAAGTCACAAATGTTCGTTTCATAAAACTCTTTTATCGGCCAGTCTATATTTATTGATGTCTATGGGCCAATCACGACTGATACATATATAATGTACTTGACCCACTTTCCCCTAAAGCCATGCAGCTTTCATGCTTTTTTTTCCTATGGGGGGGGGACCAAACTAATTTACGTTAACATCTTAGGCTTAAGTACATCAAAAGAACTGAATCTTGTGGGACACAATTGTTGGAGTGTCCTAGACACTATGCTCTCTGTTATGGAGTGTGTGTGTGTGTGTGTGTGTTTATATAGTGACCGTTGCTAAAGATTGCTTGTGAATGATACAACATAGGTGAGTTAGATTTGGTTCAAAGATATTATTACTTTAGCCTCTACTACATTTATTTGATTTCACGTGAACATGATTTTGTTTAAAGTTCTATTTAGCTTGTTCACAAAAGGAAGTTATTCAAGTTATTTATTGCTTGATTAGTTATGATACATTACCCCTACAAAGATTTAGTTGTCTACCAGCAGTTTGTCGCTACAAGTCAACGAAAGGTAACAACACCCTATTGGATTCAAGATGCGCTATCTTGAGATGATGAGAGTAAAAACACATACACATTATATACCAAGTCATAGAAATCTGCAAAGTCTAGAACACAGCTGACGGAATCATTGAAAAACATAGAAATCTGCAAAGTCTAGAACACAGCTGACGGAATCATTGAAAAACAAGTCCAAGTTGTCAAGTCACTTAAACAATGACTTGAAATAAAACAGTAAATCAGCGACTTCCAAGATAACACTTTAGTTCGAGTCACCTTTAGAAGCTCGATCCTCGAGGAGCGATGAAGGCTTCCACACTGAAGTCCGTGAGTTTTTTTAAGAATGTAATAAAAAAAAAAGAAAAGAAACTTAGTCACAATTTTTAGGTTTTATTTTCCATGTCCATTCATTGAACACTGTGTCTAGAAGTCAAAGCTACGCCAAGAAAGTTAAACTAAAAGGTGTTTTTTTTTTGGGGGGGGGGGGGCGGAAATAGTGTTTGTTGTCTACATCATTTGTAAGCGTTAAAAAGTTCTTCCTGGAAGGTTTCCGCTCAAGTCGGCTAGGGGTCTGAACCTCCCCCCCCCCCCCACCTCTCTGTTGTTGATCGATTGTTGGCTTAAAGCTCCAAACAGCTAGTACGCGTTTTAGAGTTATTGAATACATAAACTTGAAATAACTTGAACACATTTCTATGTGAACAAAAACTCAATCAATCAAATGAGATCTAGATCTAGATCTAGTAGTAATGAACTAAACTGATATTGAACAAAATCTAGCTCACAACTAAAGTAAAGTCTTTACGCTTTCATGTCTTAAGATCGACTCACTTTTGCAATAAGTACGTCAATTTCATCATTGTCACTGCATAACCTGTTCTCACCGCTGCTTAGGAAAAACACACACACACCTTTTTGTCAGGACGTTGCGCCCTCCCCACCCCCCCTCCCACCCCAGTGAAAATGTTTTTAAAATTGACTTTTTAATTACCGGTAATAGATCTATTTACAGGGCGAGCTATTTGACTCAAAACAAATATTTCAAACAACAAGGACAGAAATGAGAATGCGCTTATGGAAAAACCCGTGGGAATCCCTCGCACGTTGCTCTATTTTTTGTTCTAGTTTCCAAAATAATTTCTTACTAGGCGACCCACGGCGTAGCTTACGCGGCTATTTGCAGGGCCAGCCTTAGGGCACTGCAACCTATGCGACCGCAGTGGCCTCCTTATTTACCAGGAGCTCCTGGAAATTTCCTGAAATTGCAAAATATACGAAAAAGTCCTGGAAATCTCCGGAAATTATTAAAATCTTTTGAAATCTCATAAAAAATCTCCTTAATCTGGTGAAAGAAGCTTAACTCGCTCCTCAAACTAATGAAGAATTACTTGAGGTCAACAATTCTCGAGATAGATTGAAACATTTAGTAATTCTTACTACTGGGCGTGATCTATGTAGGAAACAGAATTTTTATGATATACTGTATGACTTCGCCACTCGCAAGGCTCGTAAAGTAATTCTTAAAATGCAAACTCTTAATTTTCACTTATTATCCGTATACCTACCCAAACTGGGCCTCGCGAAATCCGTTTCGCATAGGGCCCCACAATGGTTCGGCCCTGCTATTTATTGTCGGGTGAATACTACTTGTTCTCCACCCTCTTTTTTTTTTCGCCGCTTAAGTTACGTGGGGTAACTCTAGACCGACTTGCAGAAATAAAAGAGTGATCTTTCCATGACTTGGTGGGGTCAGGAATGGTTGAGCCATGAAGACAATTAGATATAGAAATGTTTATATTTTTAAAGGATAATAAAATAATTAAAATGTATTAACATATTTAAGTATTTTTTTTTTATTTAACTAATTTTTTTTTAAAGTAACTTTGGCCGCCTGCGTGCATTGCACAATAGGAAGCGGCGGCCCTGTCTTTATTATAGCTTTCAAAAACTTTGAGGGGCCTCCCCAATATATCCTGCCCCGAGAGCTCCACCTACTTCAAGCCGGCCCTGATACTAGGAGCTAGTGGAGCCAATCGTTGTCACCTGTTTTCAAATCATTTCAAACCTCTATTTCTGATGTTGAACACCAACTAGATTGTCTAGAAAGCAGCACCACCAACACTACAAGCCAGTCTGTAAAGTTGGATATAAAGGTCTCCGTAACGTGACACTTTGTTGTTGGATCATTGCACTACACACAGGCTTCTAGTTCCAAACAATGATTTCCTTCCATAAGAACCAAATGTGAAACTAGATGAACTCCCCTCCCCCTAGTTGTCCCAAGGACTAATGAGGACTGTGTAAGGTAGCATGCATGTCAACTCCTCATTGTTCACCTAGTGACCGGCATGCATGTCTTGTCGCAACCATTAGCAGCGCATGAGTAAGCTCCCTTGGCGAAGCTCCCAACCAGCCAGCACACGCTTTGCTCACTTTGAGTTATGAAGGCAGTCAACACCGTGCAGAGGTCAATCTTTACCTGTGTGATTTGTGGTGACACGCTAGGCCACGTGACCATGTCGCGTGTCGGAGGCAACGTGTCAGGTATTTGGATGACATTGCACTGACCTTAGTCTTATAGGCCCAATTAATGATCCTATCTATTTCACGGCTGGGCTAGTTATTAATAACTCCCAGCTCAGATTTAGGACAAGAGACGCTTTGGACGCAAACAATGATTTCACCGGCAGATTACAAAATGTACTATTTGATCTTGTTCTGAAGAGATCAAAACTAGAAATGTGGTGATGCTATCCACAAATAGTTTTGACGTTACATATGGGTCTTTGATCTAGATGTGTATATATAAAAATATATTTCTCTTGACCAATGAAACTAGATGTAAACAAATATGGAATGAAAGTAATAGGCAGACATTTTGTTTTCAATGACTAGATTGAAATGGACCGTTCACTGAAAGGAGGAAGTCAAATAGAGGACAAGACACAAAGAAAGTGACTTGAAAACAAATGTTGAAATGTTCAGGAAATCTGTTCAAGCATAGCACTGGTTGCTTTCAGTTCATGTCCAGGGGCGTAACTAGGGGTTTGGGGGCCCGGGGGGATTTACCTCTTTGGGGGCTTGCATTTTGACATTAGACATATGACATGAGATAATGTACGCAAAAATATATAAGCCCAAAATCAAATAGGGTTTGTTGCTGAACATAAAAATTATATATGTGTCAGACGCGAATAGCCCAATTTTCAGTAAAAGAAATTACACAAGTCATTTATCTATAGAAGAAGTTACGAAGGCTATATAAAATACAACCACAGACCTATATATACTACAATAAATATAGGTTTTTGATTGCTAGTTACGATTTATTTAGGTAGGTGCTGTTTTACTATTACATACCAAGTATTAGAGTTTAGAAAAACCCAGGTTTGTTTCTTGTGCAACGCTATTTTTAGCTAACACCTCATATCATCTCTCCATTAGTATATTTAGATCTATAATCTAATTCTAGTCTAGATCTATATATAAAAATCGAATAGATCTAGTAATAGTATAGATTCTATCTTGAGACTAGATTGCCGAGTCTTGCCTATGCTATGCCTATAGTCAGTTTTTATTAGAAAAAAGTCTAGATATTAATAAAGATTAACGTTTTTTAATTATTAGATTATTAGATATAGACATAAGACATAGATTGGGGGCTTTAATAAGTTAAATTAGTACTTAAACTTAGATCTATTATAGTTTATTAATAGATTTACTTTTCAATGCCTAGACCTAATAATAAAATTGCGAATGATGTCTATAATGACTGATTATTTTCTTATTTTTGTTTATAATAATAGGTCTACTAAATCTAGGTCTAGACTTTACTTGAATCTAGTCTAAAATAATGACTGTCTAAGACTCTAGATGATTGAGAAGTTCACATAGAGGTGTTTTTAATAATACGGCATGTCGGCTGAAAGTATATAAAGTGCTTTTTTTTTTTGTAAAAATAAAAAAGAGGCTCCTGTACTCAGTGATAGATTGCCTAACTTTCAACTAATAATAAATTAAGAATTAACGTTGAATTACAAGAAAAGTAGGCCTAATCATTTTTGCCGACATTGAAAAAAGGTGCCGGTACCCCGTACCGGTGCGTACCGTCACAAAAATATATGTATATCTCAATCTTCTTTCATTTT